>NC_138078.1:654108-896608 GCF_964212035.1 Myotis nattereri
TCTGCTGGCACAGACGCAAAGCCGCGGTCTCCATGGGTCTTCCCTGTCCCAGCTCCTGGGCCATCATTGGTCCTTGGGGATGCTTATCGAATGGAAGGGATTGACATCCAAGGGCAACAGATATGAGAATCGGATTCAGTAAACCCAGTACAATTAGGCTTTTATTATTTTTGTTGTTGTTGTTGTTGTTGTTAATGCTCACGCAAAATTCAAATCTTGCGTGAATTTTGGGACACCCTTTATCTGACCATCCTGTGTTCAAGGCCCGTCTCTTCCACGATGTAGCGTCTGGTTATTTTCTAAACAGTCGCCAGGCCCGGCCAGTGTGGCTCAGTGGTTGAGCGTCGACCTAGGAACCAGGAGGTCCCGAGTTCGATTCCTGGTCAAGGGCACAGGCCCGGGTTGCAGGCTCCATCCCTAGTAGGGGACTTGCAGGAGGCGGCCGACCCATGATTCTCTCTCATCATGGATGGTTCTATCTCTATGTCTCTCTGCCTCTCTCTTCCTCTCTGAAATCAATAAAAAATTTTTTTTAAAAAAGTCACCAGGATGGCGATTTAGCGAATATTGACCCAGGAAATCCAACACTGTCTATCTATCTCCTTTGTACAGAGTGTATAAGTATCTCTATGTGGCTATTATCTATGGAGTCATTTATTACAATCTATACACTACCTATCATTAATGTAGAGCTATCATCTATTATCTATAATCTATATCCATCTGTATGTCATCTTTCATCTGTATTGATCTATCCATCCACCAAATCTATCATATCTATCTATCTATCATCTTCCATCATCTACCTATATCCATTCATCCATCCACCCATCCACCCATCCATCATCTATCTATCCATCCATCCATAGATAGACAGATGGATAGATAGATGATTGATGGATGAATGATGGATGGATGGATAGATAGATAGATAGATAGATAGATAGATGAATGATGGATGGATGGATGGATAGATAGATAGATAGATAGATAGATAGATAGATGGATGGATAGATGGATGGATAGATGTATAATGAATGGATGGATGGATAGGTAGGTAGATATAGATGATAGATAGATGATAGATAGATAGATAGATGAGTGATGGATGAATGATGGATGGATGAATAGGTAGGTAGATAGGTAGATATAGATGATAGATGATAGATAGATAGATGATAGATAGATAGATAGATAGATAGATAGATAAATAGATAGATGAATGATGGATGGATGGATAGATAGATAGATAAATAGGTAGGTAGGTAGGTAGATAGATAGATGATAGGTAGACAGATAGACGGATGGATGGATAGATGGATGGATAGATGAATGATGGATGGATGAATAGGTAGGTAGATAGGTAGATATAGATGATAGATGATAGATATATAGATAAATAGATAGATGAATGATGGATGGATGGGTGGATGGATGGATGGATGGATGGGTAGATAGATAAATAGATAGATAGATGGATGGATAGACGAATGATGGATGGATGAATAGGTAGGTAGATAGGTAGATATAGATGATAGATAGATAGATAGATAGATAGATAGATAGATAGATAGATCGGTCGGCAGTGCATAGATGAGGCTCTTTGCCTGTTTTCTGGGCGGCCGAGGAGGAGAGGAGGTCTCCTCTCTGAGCTGCCTTGTTTTCAAGTTGAGGAGAGGAAAACCCCAAACCACACAAGGGTGGTGCTCCCTGTGGGGGGCCCACAACCCCCAGGTGGCCTCAGGAGGAACCCACGTTCCACAATAAAGCAAGGCCGTGATTTGGGGGCCCCTCCCCTGCAGGTGAGCCCAAGACCCAAGGACTAAGGCAGCTTCTTGGGGACACAGTCGGGCAGGGAGAGGGATCCTCAAAAGGGTCCGTCAGATCCCTGGTCCTCCTTGGGCTGAGTTCCGCACCCGGGGCGCAGAGGGGACCCCAGCTTCCATCCTGGAAGCCAGTGCGGGGTCCTCGATGGGCAGAGGGGGGAGCAGGAAAATGCCGAGTCAGGGCAGAGAATTCCCAATGGCCCCCCAGTTACTAGCATCTGGTCATGGTCTGGTACATTTATCACCATCAATGGACCAATATCCGTACTCACTTCTGATCTTGGGCTGATACATGTTACCATCAATGGAACAGGGGATGTCTTCTATCTATCTATCTATCTATCTATCTATCTATCTATCTATCTCTCTATCTCTCTATCATCATCTATCTTCTACATTCTATTATCTATCTATCATCTATCACCTATCTTCTATCCATCTATCTACCATCTGTCATCTATCTATCTTCCTATAATCTATCATCTATCTATCTATCATCTATCTATCTATCTATCTATCTATCTATCTATCTATCTATCACCTATCTATCTATCTTCTATATATTTATCTGTCTACCTATCCTTACTCACATTTGATCTAGGTTTGATGCATTCATTGACTATGATCAGTGGACCAATATCCTTACCAACATCTGATCTTGGTCTGATACATTTTTTATCATCAATGGACCAATAGCCTTACTCACATCTGATCTAGGTCTGATACATGCTACCATCAATGGAACAGGGGATATCTACCTATGAATCTATCTATCTATCTATCTATCTATCTATCTATCTATCATCTATTTATCTACTTTCTACCTTCTATCATATATCTATCTATCAATCTATCTATCTATCTATCTATCTATCTATCTATCTATCTATCATCATCATCATCATCTACCTACCTTGTATCACTTATCTATCTATCTATCTATCTATCTATCTATCTATCTATCTATCATCTATCTATCTATCTATCTATCTATCTATCTATCTATCTATCTATTTATCTATCTATCCTTACTCACATCTGATCTTGGTCTGATACACTTTTCATCATCGATGGACCAACAGCCTTACTCACATCTGATCTAGGTCTGATATATGTAACCATCAATGGAACAGGGGATATCTATCTATCATCTATCTATCTATCTATCTATCTATCTATCTATCTATCATCTATCTACCTACCTTCTACCTTCTGTCATATATCTATCAATGTATCCACCCATCTATCTATCTATCCATCATCTACCTACCTTCTATCACCTATCAATGTATCTATCATCTATCTATCTATCTATCTATCTATCTATCTATCTATCTATCATCTATCTACCTACCTTCTACCTTCTGTCATATATCTATCAATGTATCCACCCATCTATCTATCTATCCATCATCTACCTACCTTCTATCACCTATCAATGTATCTATCATCTATCTATCTATCTATCTATCTATCTATCTATCTATCTATCTATCTCTCTATCCATCCTTACTCACATCTGATCCTGGTCTGATACATCAACAGGGAGGACCCCTCCTACCCCCACCTTTTGGCCTTTTTAATCTTTGGATTTATCTTATTCTTGTTTGTTTGTTTTCGTTAATCCTCACCTGAGGATATTTTCCCACTGATTTTTAGGGAGAGTGGAAGGAAGTGGGAAAGACAGAGAAACACGTTTCTGTCGCATCGATTGGTCGACTCCTCTTCTCACGCCCAGACCAGGGGAGGAGCCTGCAACGGGGGTACGTGCCCATGACTGGACTCGAACCCGGGACACTTTGATCTGCAGGCTGACGCTCTACCCACTGAGCCAAACTGGCTAGGGCCATTGACGTCTCCTTCCTCTCTCTCTCCCTCTCTCTCTCTCTCTCTCTCTCTCTCTCTCTCTCTGTCTCTTCCTGTCTCTGAAATCAATTAAAAATATGAAATATAAAAATATGAAAAAAGGGTCAGACAGCCAACTGGTCTACCAGTCGCTATGACGTGCACTGACCACCAGGGGGCAGTCGACTGGTCGACCAGCATTAAAACAGTCCATCTGAGTGTCTGGTACCTGCGATTCTACAAGGATGAGTGGCTCAGAGGCTAGAGGAACCCGGTTGCCGAGGGGAAAAACACACACAAAACAAAACAAAACCCGTCTCTGGGTGACAGCTCCCAGAGCTCACTCATGGCTTCTCCCAGGGGAGTCAGTAAAAAAAAAAAAATGTGCCCCAAACTCATTCACCAACATAATGATGATCATCTCATACCATGTTTTTTTTAAAATGTTTTATTGATTTTTTTTTAGAGATAGAGGAAGGGGGAGGGATAGAGAGATGGAAACATCCTATAGAATAAAAGCCTAATAGGCTAAGTGTCCCATCGTCCGTTCGACCAATCAAAGCGTCATATGCTAATGATATGCTAAGGCCGCTCAACCGCTCGCTATCACGTGCACTGACCACCAGGGGGCAGTCGACGGGTTGACCAGTCGCTGTGACGTGCACTGACCACCAGGGGGCAGACAGTCAACTGGTCAACCAGTCGCTGTGATGTGCACTGACCACCAGGGGGCAGACAGCCGACTGGTCGACCAGTCGCTGTGACGTGCACTGACCACCAGGGGGCAGTCGACTGGTCGACCAGTCACTGTGACGTGCACTGACCACCAGGGGGCAGTCGACTGGTCGACCAGTCGCTGTGACGTGCACTGACCACCAGGGGCAGACAGTCGACCAGTCGCTGTGACATGCACTGACCACCAGGGGGCAGACAGTCGACCAGTCGCTATGACGTGCACTGACCACCAGGGGGCAGACAGTCGACCAGTCGCTATGACGTGCACTGACCACCAGGGGGCAGACAGTCAACTGGTCAACCAGTCGCTGTGACGTGCACTGACTACCAGGGGGCAGACAGCCGACTGGTCGACCAGTCGCTGTGACGTGCACTGACCACCAGGGGGCAGACAGTCGACCGGTCGACCAGTCGCTATGACGTGCACTGACTACCAGGGGGCAGACAGCCGACTGGCCGACCAGTCGCTATGACGTGCACTGACCACCAGGGGGCAGACGCTCCGACCTGTAGGTGAGCTTGCTGCTGGGGTTCGCCGGATAGGGACTGAGCGAGATGGCTGAACATGCCCTGGAGCCCTCCCGCGGCCCCTCCCCGGCACCGATCGTGCTCCAGGGGGTCCCTCGGCCTGGCCTGCACCCTCTCGCCATCCGGGACCCCTAGGGGGACGTCCGAGAGCCGGTTTTGGGCCGATCCAACAGGCCAGGCCGAGGGACCCCACTGGTGCAGGAATTCGTGCACCGGGCCTCTAGTCAATAATGAGAAAAACATGGATTCGCTGCCTCCTGCACACCCCACACTAGGGATGGAGCCCACAACCCGGGCCTGTGCCCTGACCGGGAATCAAACCCTGACCTCCTGGTTCGTCGGTCGATGCTCAACCACTGAGCCACACTGGCTGAACGGTCTTCTCTCTTAACACAGTAAACATGGATGCAAATACCCATGATACACAAAACATGACTATTTTATTTTATTTTAATTTTTAAAATATATTTTTATTGATTTTTTTTACGGTGAGGAAGGGAGAGGGATAGAGAGTTACAAACATCGATGAGAGAGAAACATCGATCAGCTGCCTGTAATTATTTGTAATTAATAGTCCTAGTTAAATGGCATAGCTATATGATCTAGGATGTATAGTAATAAATATTCATAATTAAATATTTCTAACTAAATTGCATCGCTATATTATCTAGGATGTATAGAAATAAACATTTATTAATAAATATTTATAATGAAATTGCATATCTGTATTATCTCAGATGTATAGTGATAAGCATTTATAATTAAATATTTATAATTAAATTGCATAGGTATATTCTGTAGAATGTATAGTAATAAATATTCATAATTAAATATTCCTAATTAAATTGCATAGGTATATTCTCTAGGATGTATAGTAATAAATACCCATAATTAAATATTTATAACTAAATGGCATAGCTACATTATCTAGGATGTATAGTAATAAGCATTTATTAATAAATATTCCTAATTAAATTGCATAGCTATACTATCTAGGACGTATAGTGATAAGCGTTTATAATTAAATATTTATAATTCAATTGCATAGGTAGGTATATGATCTAGGGTGTATAGTAATAAATACTTATAATTAAATAGTCCTAATTAAGAGGCATAGCTGTATTATCTAGGATGTATAGTGATAAGCATTTATAATTAAATATTTATAATTCAATGGCATAGGTATATGATCTAGGATGTATAGTAATAAATATTTATAATTAAATAGTCCTAATTAAGCGGCATAGGTATATGATCTAGGGTGTATAGTAATAAGCATTGATAATTAAATGTTTACAATTAAATGGCATAGCTGTATTATGTAGTATATACATTAATAAATATTCACAATTAAATATTTATAATTCGATTGCATAGGTATATGATCTAGGATGTATAGTAATAAATATTTATAATTAAATAGTCCTAATTAAGGGGCATAGCTATATGATCTAGCGTGTATAGTAATAAGCATTGATAATTAAATATTTACAATTAAATGGCATAGCTGTATTGTGTAGTATATACATTCATAAATATTTACAATTAAATATTTATAATTCGATTGCATAGGTATATTCTCTAGGATGTCTACGTAGTACAATAATAAATGAACGGTTAGATAGTGAATAATGTGTAATTAATGTGCATTGCTATCTTATATGTGATTATCACAGTAATTCAGGCGCAAACGCCACGTAACGCGGCTGCGCGCCCACCTGGCCGGCAGGTGGATCGGGTCGCAGGGAGCTGGAGGGGGGAGGGGAGGGAGGCACGATCTGCGCACGCGCAGTGCGGAGCCGGGGCCAGCCCGCCCCTACCCCCCGGCCCTCGCCGGAAGTCCCGCCTCTGGGGGCGGGGCCGGGACCGCGAGGCGCAACCCGGAGCCGCCGCGCGGCCGCTTCCGCCGGCCCGGGCGCCGGAAGCGGAAGTGCGTCACCGGGGGCGGGCCGCGGCGTCCCGTCGGGGGCACTTCCGGCGGACGGCGGCGGCTCGGGGCGGGAGGCCGCGGCGGCGGAGGCGGCGGCGGGGACCAGGGCGCGGCGGCGGGGGACGCAGGCGGACGCCGGGCCGGTGAGGCGCCGCACCCTCTTCCTCCGCGGGCCGGAAGGGCGGGGGTCACCGGGCGGCGGGGCGGGGTCACCGGGCGGCGGGGCGGGGGTCACCGGGCGGCGGGTCGGGGCCGGGGGCTGCGGGGCCGGAAGGGGCGGGGGTCACCGGGCGGCGGGTCGGGGGTCACCGGGCGGCGGGTCGGGGCCGGAAGGGCGGGGGTCACCGGGCTGCGGGGCCGGGGGTCCCCGGGCGGCGGGTCGGGGGTCATCGGGCGTCGGGTCGGGGGTCACCGGGCGGCGGGTCGGGGCCGGGGGTCACCGGGCGGCGGATCGGGGCCGGAAGGGGCGGGGGGTCACCGGGCGGCGGGTCGGAGCTGGGGGCAGCGGGGCCGGAAGGGGCGGGGGGTCACCGGGCGGCGGGTCGGGGCCGGGGGCTGCGGGGCCGGGGGTCACCGGGGGCGGGGGGGTCACCGGGCGGCGGGTCGGGGCCGGGGGCTGCGGGGCCGGGGGTCACCGGGCGGCGGGTCGGGGCCGGGGGCTGCGGGGCCGGGGGTCACCGGGCGGCGGGGCCGGGGGTCACCGGGCGGCGGGTCGGGGGTCATCGGGCGGCGGGTCGGGGGTCACCGGGCGGCGGGTCGGGGCCGGGGGTCACCGGGCGGCGGATCGGGGCCGGAAGGGGCGGGGGGTCACCGGGCGGCGGGTCGGAGCTGGGGGCAGCGGGGCCGGAAGGGGCGGGGGGTCACCGGGCGGCGGGTCGGGGCCGGGGGTCACCGGGCGGCGGATCGGGGCCGGAAGGGGCGGGGGGTCACCGGGCGGCGGGTCGGAGCTGGGGGCAGCGGGGCCGGAAGGGGCGGGGGGTCACCGGGCGGCGGGTCGGGGCCGGGGGCTGCGGGGCCGGGGGTCACCGGGGGCGGGGGGTCACCGGGCGGCGGGTCGGGGCCGGGGGCTGCGGGGCCGGGGGTCACCGGGCGGCGGGTCGGGGCCGGGGGCTGCGGGGCCGGGGGTCACCGGGCGGCGGGTCGGGGGTCATCGGGCGGCGGGTCGGGGGTCACCGGGCGGCGGGTCGGGGCCGGGGGTCACCGGGCGGCGGATCGGGGCCGGAAGGGGCGGGGGTCACCGGGCGGCGGGTCGGAGCTGGGGGCAGCGGGGCCGGAAGGGGCGGGGGGTCACCGGGCGGCGGGTCGGGGCCGGGGGCTGCGGGGCCGGGGGTCACCGGGGGCGGGGGGTCACCGGGCGGCGGGTCGGGGCCGGGGGCTGCGGGGCCGGGGGTCACCGGGGGCGGGTCGGGTGTCACCGGGCGGCGGGTCGGGGCCGGGGGCTGCGGGGGCCGGAAGGGGCGGGGGTCACCGGGCGGCGGGTCGGGGGTCACCGGGCGGCGGGTCGGGGCCGGGGGTCACCGGGCGGCGGATCGGGGCCGGAAGGGGCGGGGGTCACCGGGCGGCGGGTCGGAGCTGGGGGCAGCGGGGCCGGAAGGGGCGGGGGGTCACCGGGCGGCGGGTCGGAGCTGGGGACTGCGGGGCCGGAAGGGGCGGGGGGTCACCGGGCGGCGGGTCGGGGCCGGGGGCTGCGGGGCCGGGGGTCACCGGGGGCGGGTCGGGTGTCACCGGGCGGCGGGTCGGGGCCGGGGGCTGCGGGGCCGGAAGGGGCGGGGCCTCGGGGTCCCGGGGTCCGAGGGCTGTGGGTGTCGCGGGTTCTGGGTCTTTGGGGTCCGGGGTCCGAGGGCGGTCGGGGCCTGAATGACTGGCGTCCGGGTCCTGAGGGTCTTGTGGTTCAGGGGGTACTGAGGGTCTGGGGGGGCCGGGGTCAGGGGGGCCGTGGTTACCGAGGGCCTGGGCGGGCTTGGGGGTGTTTAGGATCTTGGGGGGCCGGGGTGCTGAGAGTCTTGGGCTGCAGGGACTGAGGGTCGGAGATAAAGGGGGTGCTGAGGGTTTAGGGGTTACTGAGGGCATGGGGGATTAAGGGGTACAGAGGTTTTGGGGTTCAGGGGTTACTGAGGGTCTGGGGGTTCAGGGGGTACTGAGGGTTTAGGGGTTACTGAGGGTCTGGGGGTTCAGGGTACTGAGGGTTTAGGGGTTACTGAGGGTCTGGGGGTTCAGGGTACTGAGAGTTTAGGGGGGTTTAGGGTTACTGAGGGTCTGGGGTTTCGGGGGGTACTGAGGGTTTAGGGGGTTCAGGGGGTACTGAGGGTTTAGGGGGGTTTAGGGGTACTGAGGGTAAGGGGAGTTAAGGGGTACTGGGGGTTTGGGGGGTACTGAGGGTTTAGGGGGGTTTGAGGGGTACTGAGGGTAAGGGGAGTTTAGGGGTACTGGGGGTTTGGGGGGTACTGAGGGTTTAGGGGGGTTTAAGGGGGTTTTGGGGATACTGAGGGTCTGGGGAGTTCAGGGGATACTGGGGGTTTGGGGGGTTTTAGGGGTACTGGGGGTTTAGGGGGGTTAGGGGTACTGGGGGTTTGGGGGGTACTGAGGGTTTAGGGGGGTTTGGCGGGTTTGGGGGATACTGAGGGTCTGGGGAGTTCAGGGGGTACTGAGGGTTTAGGGGGGTTTAGGGGTACTGGGGGTTTGGGGGGTACTGAGGGTTTAGGGGCGTTTAGGGGGGTCTGGGGGATACTGAGGGTCTGGGGAGTTCAGGGGGTACTGGGGGTTCAGGGGTTACTGAGGGTCTGAGGGTTTAGGGGGGGTTTAGGGGGTTCTGAGAGTCTTGGGGGCCTGGGTGACCCGGGGATCCTGGGCAGTCGGGGAGCCTGGGTTCGGGGGTCACGGAGGCAGAGGCGGAGGTTCTGGAGGGTCAGGGGTGGGGGTTTGGGGGGATCAGCACTGACCTGGCCGGCGGGGGGAGGGGGAGGGTCCTGCGTGTGGGTTGCCATGGAGACCGCGGGGCAGCGGCTGCTGCAGGAGGCGGGGCCAACACCGCGCGGGTCTGGAGAAGCGGGTCCTGGGGGTTGTGGGGGGAACCAGGGCCCCGATGGGGGGGAGCGATGGGGGGGGCATAGGCATTAGGGAGGCGCCCGGGGACTGGGCTTCCGGGGCGCCAGGGGGCGGGGGGCAGGGCCAAGGGCTGCTTGGGAGACAGGGTGGTGCCAAGCGCCAGGTCCTGGGGGGAGCCCCGCGGGGAGGCATGGGGCCCCCTCAGCCCCCACTCTGCACCCCCACTTGCTCCCCTATTCTGCTCAACTCCTGGTGGGCCCCGCCCTCCACCTGCGCCCCAGGGCTGGCGCCTCGGGGACCTGTCCCGGCCGAGCGGGTGGGCAGATGGGGGACCCGCCTCCGCGCTGTCCGGGTGCAGGTGCCAAGCCGCCTGCCGGCCGGGCCAGCACCCCCAGGAGCTCCGACCCGCGGGGAGGGCGCCCCCAGCGGGTGGGAGGAGGGGCCCAGCCGGAACCTGGGCCAGAGCGAGCTTGTGTGTTTCTTTTCTGCATTTTGTTGTTTGTAAATGTTTTTATTGATTTCAGAGCAGAAGGGACAGGGGAGAAGAGAGACACATCCCTGATGAGAGAGAATCACGGACCGGCCGCCTCCCGCACGCCCCCTACCTACTGGGGACCGAACCCACAACCCGGGCCTGTGCCGGATTTGAACCCAGGACCCTTCAGTCCGCAGGCGGATGCTCTATCCACTGAGCCACACCGGCCAGGGCTTTTTTTTTTTTTTTTGGTTAATCCTCACCGAGGATATTTCCTGTTGATCTTTAGAGAGAGTGGGAGGGAGGGGAAGAGACAGAGAGAGACATCGATGGGTTGCCTCCCGCAGGCCCCCGACCAGGGCTGGGCATCGAGTCTGCAACCAGGGTACATGCCTTTGACCCTGGACCCTTGACGGGAATAGAACCCGGGACCCTCCCGTCCACGGCTCCGGCCGACGCTCTTATCGGCTGAGCCAAACCGGCCGGGGCGAGAGGTGGTTTATCAGCAGGAAACTTCTGTTTCATCGATGCCAACGCCAGGCGGCCGCCTGCCACACCCTCCCAGGGGCCGGGGGCCGAGCTGAGTCCCCTCTCCAGCCGGCTTCCAGCACCTTCCGGGGAGCGAGGCGGCTCTCGCACCCAGGTCAGCGCGGACGCGGGGCTGTTTTTAGTAGCAGTGCAGGTCTGTTTGTCCCTTTCTGTAATCTGATGACTCACGGACAAGAGCCGTCTCAGCGCTGAGGGCCCCTTGAGGGCCACACCCCTTCCTCGGACACGCTGGGGAAGCGGTCTTGGTTCTCGTCCTGCGCTGACCGCTGTGGCCCTCGCCAGTGTGGCTCAGTGGATAGAGCATGGGCTGCGGACTGAAGGGTCCTGGGTTCGATTCCCGGTCAAGGGCACAGGCCCAGGTTGCAGGCTGGATCCCCTAATGGGCTGTGCAGGAGGCGGCCGGTCCATGCTTCTCTCTCATCATGGATGCTCCTCTCGCCCTCCCTCTCCCTTCCTGTCTGCAATCAATAAAAATATATTTAAAAACACACACAACAGACACACACACACAGACAGACACACACACACACACAGAAAACTGACCACCTCGTCCGTCTCAGGCCCCAGGCCCCGGGCGGCTATGGCCGCGGCCACCATCGTGCACGACACGTCGGAGGCGGTGGAGCTGTGCCCGGCCTACGGCCTCTACCTGAAGCCCATCACCAAGATGACCATCAGCGTGGCCCTCCCGCAGCTGAAGCAGCCGGGCAAGTCCATCTCCAACTGGGAGGTGATGGAGCGGCTCAAGGCCATGGTGCAGCACCAGTTCTCCACGCTGCGCATCTCCAAGAGCACCATGGACTTCATCCGCTTCGAGGGCGAGGTGGAGAACCGCAGCATGGTCAAGGCCTTCCTGGCCCGCCTGGACGGCAAGACCATCAAGCTCAGCGGCTTCTCCGACATCCTCAAGGTGCGCGCCGCCGAGTTCAAGATCGACTTCCCGACGCGCCACGACTGGGACTCCTTCTTCCGCGACGCCAAGGACATGAACGAGACGCTGCCGGGCGAGCGGCCCGACACCATCCACCTGGAGGGGCTGCCCTGCAAGTGGTTCGCGCGCCGGGAGGCGGGCGCCGAGAAGCCCAGCGAGGACGTGCTGGTGCGCGTGTTCGAGAAGTTCGGGGCGATCCGCAACGTGGACATCCCCATGCTGGACCCCTACCGCGAGGAGATGACGGGGCGCAACTTCCACACCTTCAGCTTCGGGGGCCACCTCAACTTCGAGGCCTACGTGCAGTACAGCGAGTACGCCGGCTTCATCCAGGCCATGAGCGCGCTGCGCGGCATGAAGCTCATGTTCAAGGGCGAGGACGGCAAGGCGGTGGCCTGCAACATCAAGGTGGGCGGCCTCCCGCCGGGCCCCCCGCGCCCCGGGCCCCCCGCGCCAGGCCCCGCACGGTCTGGGCCGCGGTGTCGGGTTCAGGCGCAGAGAGAGACGGGCAGTCTCCGCTGGGAATTGTGCAGAATCCGCCGCTTGCGCCCCAGAACCGTGGGCACCGGCCTGGGGGGTGGAGGGGCGGGCCCTGGGCGTGGTCAGCGGGCTGGTGGGCCCCCGGGGCAGGAGGAGAAGATTGTCTCGTAACAGGAGCAATTTTTTTTTTTAATCTTTCTTGATTTCAAAGAGGAAGGGAGAGGGGGGGAGAGAGAGAGACATCCTTGATGAGAGAGAATCACGGACCAGCCGCCTCCTGCGCGCCCCCCACTGGGCATGGAGCCCGCACCCCGGCCTGTGCCCCGACCCGGAATCGAACCGGCCGCCTTTTGGACGATGCTCAACTCCTGAGCCACCCGCTGGGCCCGGGCGGCGTCCTAACGCCCGGCGAGGGGAAGGCAGGGCGGCGTCTCGGGCAAGGTCGTCCTCCCCCGTTGGACGGGGGTGTCGTGGTTGGGGCTCATCTGGAGCCAGAAACTGGGGTTCCGGCTCGATCCCGGTGGGGCGCCCCCGCGTGGAGAGCGCCCTGTCGCTCAGGGATCGGAAGGGGGGTGCACCTGCCTGCAGGGCCGCCCCCCCCCCCCCCCACGGGGCCCGGGCCGCAGTCTCCCCCTGACGCGCGCTCCCCGCAGGTCTCCTTCGATTCCACCAAACACCTGAGCGACGCCTCCATCCGGAAGCGGCAGCTGGAGCGGCAGAAGCTGCAGGAGCTGGAGCGGCAGCGGGAGGCGCAGAAGCGGCGCGAGAAGGAGGCGGAGGAGCGGCAGCGCGCGGAAGAGAGGTGGGCGGGCTGCGTCCGTGCGTGCGTGCGGGCGGGCGTCCGTGTGCGTGAAGGTGGGGCTGCATCTGTGCGTGCAGGTGGGCGTCCGTGCGCGTGCAGGCGGGCGTCCGTGCGCGTGCAGGCGGGCGTCCGTGCGCTCGGACACCGCGGCTGCTGGGACTCGGTGCCAAGTGCGCGCCTGGTCCTGCCCCAGAGCTCAGGCCAGAAACAGCAGGAGGGCGAGGCCGAGGGGGGAGAGGCCGGTTTCAGGGCGAATCGGCTCCGGGGGGGACCTGCCCGCTCCCTCAGGGCTGGAGCCGCGGGGCCTCCTCGGCCGGTTCACGGGCGGCTGTGCTGCTGTGACCGGTCAACACCGCGAGGCTCTCCCGTCCCCGCCGCTGCCTGTTGGGCGGAGCCTGTGGCCTGTGTGTGCGGGTCTGTCTCTGACTCGGGGGGCGGGGGGGGATGGGGGGTCCTTCCCGACCAGCCTGCTCGCTCGCCCTGTCCCTGGTGGGTCCCTGGTGGGTGCCGCCCGGGGGTGGGGGGGGCGGAGGCGGGCGCTCCCCGGGCCGAGCGTCAGCCCTGGGCTCGGCCCGAGGAGGCGCGTCCTGCAGCGAGGAGGCCGCCCAGCTGTGTCCCCGGTGACCCCGCGACCCCGCGAGTGCTGTCCTCCCGCGTGACCCGACCCGGCGTCTGGAAAGCTGCTCCGGGCCTTGGGGGCAGATGCAGACTGGGGGGGGGGGGGCGCAGGTGGGGGGAGGGGGGCAGGGGGTGCTCAGTCCGGCCCAGGGCTGTGGTCCGGCCAGGACGGCCCTGTCCTGTCCAGCAGAGCCCCGGGCGCCCGCGTCTGCCCGCGTCACGGGTGTGGGACCTGCGGTTAATGGGAACGGGCAGCACCTGCGGCTCCCGCGCTGGGCCTCCGGCCGGACCTGGGCCTGTGGTTGGAGCGGGGCCGGGCCTCCCCCTGCCGGGGCCTCGGACGTTCCTCCGGCGCCCGGGCCGTGCGGAGGGCCCACTGCCGGCTCTGTGGCTCGGACTCCACTCGCCCCCGCGCCCCCGGCAGGGACAGGCCCTGGGCGGGTGCCCCTGAGCTCCGGGCCGGTGACCGCGGCTCCAGTCCTGGGCCCTGAGCGCAAGGGAGGCCTGGGCGCGCCCCACTCTGCCCGGCTCCTTCCTGGTCTTCGGGGGTCTGGCTCCCGCGCCCTCACCCCGAGCTGTTCCCCTCATGGCACCTCCCGGGGCCCCCGTGCCCTGTCCGCCTGGAGCACCTGGGTCTTGTCACCGTGGCCCCCGACCGTGTGATCATCTCAGAGGCGGGTGCTGTGCAGGGGCCCCGGCCTTCCCGGGGGTCGCAGGCCGTGCTGGTCGCACTGGGTGCTCATGGCAGGGATTCCCTCCGCCCAAAGCGTGGAGGAGCCGCGCCTTTTGGCAGTGGATTTATTTCAGACAAAAGTCGCCGCCTCCAGGGAGCCTCCCAGGATTTCCCTGTGACACGGGTTCTCCTGGTGCCTCACTCAGGGCGCCCCCCCCCCCACCCCACCCCCAGCGAGCGTCCCCGGCTTCCTGTCACTGTGGGTTTGCTAGAACCTCATAGGAACAGGACCCTATGGTGCGTGGTCCTGTGTGCTCGATATTTCCCCTCTGGAAGGCTTCCAGAACGTTCCTTGCAGCTGTGCACGGCGGGGTTTCCTTCCTCCTCTCCGCCTGCGGTTCCCGGGTGCCAGGCAGCCTCTGAGCCCAAGATGGGGAATGAGTCCCCCTGGGAGCCCGGGATGGGGAATGAGTCCCCCTGGGAGCCCGGGGTGGGGGATGTGTCCCCCTGGGAGCCCGGGATGGGGAATGAGTCCCCCTGGGAGCCCGGGATGGGGAATGTGTCCCCCTGGGAGCCCGGGATGGGGAATGAGTCGCCCTGGGAGTGCTCTGGCATTTTAGGGGACCTTCCTTTCGAGGTGGGAGCCTGTCCCCGCCCTGTTGGGGGCCCCCCACCTGCACAGATGTGTCTTGTTCAGCCGACACCTTCATGCTGTCAGCCGGTGGCTCCCTCTGCAGGGCTCCAGGTTTGGGTCTCACGTAGCCAGACAGACTGTCCCTGAGGGACCCCATCTGTGCGTGCGCTGCCTCCCGGGTCCCTGGCTGCGAGGGATTCGGGGTGAAGGGTCCCTGGGCTGCGAGGGATTTGGGGTGAAGGGTCCCTGGGCTGCGAGGGATTCGGGGTGAAGGGTCCCTGGGCTGCGAGGGATTCGGGGTGAGGGTCCCTGGGCTGCGAAGGATTTGGGGTGAAGGGTCCCTGGGCTGCGAGGGATTTGGGGTGAAGAGCTGACAGGGTGAATCGCATGAGCACCTGCCGTTCCCACTGGCTTTTTGTTTTTTGTGAATCTCCACCGAGGGCATTTTCCCATTGACTTGAGGGAGAGAGGAAGGGAGGGGAGTGTGAGGGAGACAGATGAGGGAGGGAGACATCCGTTGGTTGGGCCGGGGCCGGGGATGGAGCCTGCACCCCAGGCCCCTGCTTAGAGCAGCCCCTGGTCGAGCCGAGTGCCCGCCTGCCCGGCCCCGCCCGACGGCCCCGCGTGTCCGCCCGTCCGTCCGCACAGGAAGCAGAAGGAGCTGGAGGAGATGGAGCGGGAGCGCAGGCGGGAGGAGAAGCTGCGGCGCCGGGAGCAGAGGCAGCGGGACCGGGAGCAGCGCCGCAGCCAGAAGAAGCTGGAGAAGCTGCAGGCGGAGGAGCAGCGGCAGCTGCAGGAGAAGGTCCGGCTGGAGGAGCGGCGGCTGCTGCTGGCCCAGCGCAACCTGCAGTCCCTGCGGCTGCTCACCGAGCTGCTGGGCCGCGCCAAGGTACCCGCCGGGTCCGTCCGCCTGGGGGCGCCTCTGGGCGCTCGCGCCGCCGGTGCCACACTCCCCGGGCCTGGCGGGGCCGCCCCGGCAGGAGGAACGGGCTCCCCCCGAGGGTGACCCCGCCTGGCGTGTGGGTTCCTGCCTCCTTCGGTTCCAGACTTGGGAGCCGAGGCAGCTCTGAGTCGTGTCTCCCCGTTCCGGCCTCCGGGGTGCAGGCCAGCGGCCTGGGGGCGGCCACACCCAGGGGCACATGAGCCCCTGATGGGAGCAGTGGACACGCCGTCCCTCGGCCCCCCGGGCAGTGCTGCCCGGTGCACAGCGTCCACGCCTGTCAGGCCACCAGGCCTCGCCCTGACCCTCCCAGCCAGCACCCCGGGCGGCCGAGGCCTGAGCCTGGTCCCCAGGGAACGCATCGCGGAGCCCGGCCGCCCGGCCCTCCTCCAGAGCTGGGTCGGGAGGTCTTGCCGGTGCCGGTGCCGTGTGGACGGTACGAGCCTCAGGCCCAGAGCCTCCGCGCGCCTCCTGGAGGCCCCGTCACTCCCGGAGCTGGGCCCAGCCGCAGACGCACAGACGAGCCCAGGCAGCCGCGCGCCCCGTCCGCCTGGCACGGCGACCCCCTAACCTGTTGTCTAATTACAGTGTTAAGGCCCCGGGAAGGACAATGGCAGGCGCGCTGAGGCTGTGGCGGCTCGGTCCTAATTTCATGGTGAATATTGAAGACACGGACCCAGCCAGGCCCGGCGCGACCCGCGGCCTGGGCGGCCTGTGTCTGCGTCGCCAGCTCCCGGTTGCGGCGAGCGCGCGGGGGGCCTGGGCCACCCCGAGACGCCCGCCCGGGGCCGTGCCGAGCAGCTTTGCCGTGGGGTGTGCAGCTCGCCCCGGCGGACGCATGACCGCCGGGTGTGGCGGGGACGGGTGTCGCGCCGGCACCCCCGGCCTCGGGGGTCTGCGAGCCCCGCGCCGCCCCGCGCGTGGGGCGGGTGCGGGCCCCGCTGAGGCGCCCCTCTCCCCGCAGGCGGCGAAGCTGCAGGAGCAGGAGCGGCGGGAGGAGGACCTGCGGCGGCGGCAGCTGGAGGAGCGGCGGCGGCTGCAGGAGGCGGAGCTGCGGCGCGTGGAGGAGGAGAAGGAGCGCGCGCTCGGCCTGCAGCGCAAGGAGCGGCAGCTGCGCCAGCGCCTGCTGAGCATCCTGCTGAGCCGGAAGGCGGACGACCCGCAGGCGCCCGACGAGCTGGGCGTGGCGCCCGCCGACCTGCTGCAGCCCGTGCTGGACATCCTGCAGTCCGTGTCCGCCGGCTGCGTGAGCGCCGCCGCCCAGCTGCTCCCCGGCGCCCAGAGGGAGGGCCCGCGGCGGCCCGAGGCGGAGGCCCCGCCCCGGAGCGTGAACGGGAACGCGGGCGAGGACGCCCCGGGCCGGGACCCGCCGCCCGCGCGCCCGGCCGCCCCCGACAGCGCCTCCCCGGAGAAGGAGAAGCGGTGCCCGGCGGTGCTCGCCTGCATCCCCGACAACAACCAGCAGCCCAAGGGCCCGCCCGCCGCCTGCGAGCCGCGCAAGGACGCCCTGTCGGAGCTGGACAAGTGCAACCGCGAGCCCAGCGCGGGCGAGGGCCGCGCCCGCGGGGACCCGGGCGGCGAGGACCGGCGCCCCCGGGAGGAGCGCAGCGGGTCGCGGCGCGCGGGCAGCCGGGAGGACGGGCGGCCGCGCAAGGAGCGCCGGTCCCACAAGAAGCGCTCGCACCAGGACGGCAGCCCGCACCGGCGCAGCGCCAGCCCCGCCCACGCGCGCGCACGCAAGTCCCGCAGCAAAGACCGCTCCGGCCACCGCGAGCGGAGCCGCGACCGCAGGGGCAGCTCCGGCCGGAAGCGCAGCCGCCACCGCCGCAGCCAGAGGTCCCGCTCGGGCTCCCCCCGGTCCCCGGGCCGGCACCGCAGCACCTGGGACAGGTAATGCCGGGCGAGGCCTGCTCGGTCCGGCCCCGGGAGATCGGGGCCCACGGAGCTTCCCGCTCCTCTCGCTGCCTCGGAACCGCGTCCCAGGAGCCTCTGGGGACGAGGGCGGCGTCGGGAGCCCCTTCACCCACGACAGGCGGCCGTGGGCTCCCCGGACCGTCAGCCCGAGTCCCCTGAAGACTGTTGGATGGACAGCGCCCGCCTGGCCAGGCCGCGCCTGCGGGGACGGTGCGCGCCACCGTGGCCACGCTGACCCCACGGGCTGACCCCACGGGACGGGCGGGCAGGCAGAAGCCCGACCTCCCAGCGCGGCCCTGACCCCCACCCGCGCCACCGTGCGCCACGCTGACCCCACGGGCAGGGCCGGGCGAGCGGTCACCGTGGGGACGCCAGGGCTCCGGCCGGGAGAGAAAGCCTCGCCCGCTGGTGTTCGCTTTTGTTTCCGTGATGTCCACGCCGGGCAGCGCCGCGGCCGAGACAGCAAAAGCCGGTGACTGTGGCCGGGACGTCACTGGACGCGGCGAGTCCGGCCCGGCCCGATCAGCGCGGCCTCGCAGGCTGTGGGCCGGCCCCTGCCCCTCCCTGGCCGCGGGCTCCAGGAAACGCTGGGGAAGGTGGTTGGTCACCAGCTGGGCTCTAGTCCAGGTTCGCGTGTGTGGTTTTTTTTTTTTTTTAAAGAAGCCGTTTTTGCTAAATTATTTTTACTCGGAAACGTTTCGCGCCGACCCGAGGCCGCCGCCTCGCTCCACTTTTATAGTCCGCGGGCTCTCCGGGAGGCGCGCACATCCTCGGACGCGGCTGTTCGTTTGGTGTGGGGAGAGGGCGTTTGCATTTTTATGGTGAAATAAACTTTTCCAATGAACGGCGCTGCTTGCTCTGTTGTGAGTTCTTTCACCTGAGCCTCCGTCACCGTCTTTGAAACTAATAGGAATCTCTTGCTTTTCCTAGAAACGCTGATTTGCTGGGGTTAATTTTGGTTTTTTTTTTCCTCTAAATATATTTATACTAGAGGCTCGGTTCACGAAATTAGTATGAGGGGATGGGGGCGAGGGGTCCCTCAGCCCAGCCTGCGCCCTCTCACAATCCTGAACGCTGGCTTCTAACTGCTCTCCTGCCTGCCTGATCACCCCTAACCCCTCTGCCTGCCTGATCCGCCCCTAACCACTCTGCCTGCCTGATCGCCCCTAACCACTAGCCTGCCTGATACATCTAACTGCTCTCCTGCCTGCCTGATCGCCCCTAACCCTTCTGCCTACCTGATCACCCCTAACCCCTCTGCCTGCCTGATCACTCCTAACCCCTCTGCCTGCCTGATCACCCCTAACCACTCTGCCTGCCTGATCACCCCTAACCACTATGCCTGCCTGATCGCCCCTAACCACTCGCCTGCCTGCCTGATCTCCCCTAACCACTCTGCCTGCCTGATCGCCCCTAACCCCTCTGCCTGCCTGATCACCCCTAACCACTCTGCCTGCCTGATCACCCCTAACCACTATGCCTGCCTGATCGCCCCTAACCACTCTGCCTGCCTGATCGCCCCTAACCACTATGCCTGCCTGATCACCTCTGACCCCTCTGCCTGCCTGATACCCCTAACCCTTCTGCCTGCCTGATCGCCCCTAACCACCTCTGCCTGCCTGATCGCCCCTAACTGCTCTCCTGCCTGCCTGATCGCCCCTAACTGCTCTCCTGCCTGCCTGATCGCCCCTAACCACTCTGCCTGCCTGATCGCCCCTAACCACTAGCCTGCCTGATACACCTAACTGCTCTCCTGCCTGTGTGCCTGATCGCCCCTAACACCTCTGCCTGCCTGATTGCCCCTAACCCCTCTGCCTGCCTGATCACCCCTAACCACTCTGCCTGCCTGATTGCCCCTAACCACTATGCCTGCCTGATCACCTCTGACCCCAATGCCTGCCTGATACCCCTAACTGCTCCCCTGCCTGATCACCCCTAACCACTCACCTGCCTGATCACCCCTAACTGCTCTCCTGCCTGTGTGCCTGATCACCCCTAACTGCCTATGCCTTGCCCCCTCCCCCCTTAGTCTGGAAGGAGCCCTGAAGGTGGTTTGGCTGTCCAGTCTAATTAGCATATTATGCTGTTATTATAGATTTCAGAGAAAAGAAAGGTGAGAGAGAGAGAGGAACAACCATGATGAGAGAGATTCATGGACCGGCTGCCTCCTGCACGCCCCCGACTGGGACTCGAGCCCCAGCCCCAGCATGTCCCCTTGACTGGGAATCCAACCGTGACCTCCTGGTTCTCAGGTCAGTGCTCAACCACTGAGCCACACCTGCCGGGCTAGGTTTGTGTGTAAAGACCCCTCGTCCGCATATGTTCTCTCCTTTGAAAACCCGTGGATTCTCATCGGTCCCCAGGGCCTCTCGCTTTCTGTTGGTTTTGGAGACTCTGCCGGGGGAGGGGGAACCCAGGCACCGACCTGGATTTTCACGCCTCAAATCCTGCCTTTGAGGGAGTGTGTGCCCGCCCTTCTCACTCCCATCTCCTTAGCAGTGCCATCGCCTTAACGGGAGATTTCGTGGGTCTCCCGCTGCCGGGGGATTGGGTGGGATTTGTCCGTCTTAAGAAAAGCTGGCATTTAATCAAGCAAATGCCACCCATTGTGGCCAGCCTGTAAGGCGGTGCCAAAGATTCCCTCCTTTTTTAATTTTTAAATGTATTTTTATTGATTTCAGAGAGGAAGGGAGATGGGGAGGGAGACAGAAACATCATGATGAGAGAGAATCATGGATGGCCGCCTCCTGCACACCCCCTACTGGGGACGGAGCCCGCAACCCCAGGCATGTGCCCTTGACTGGGGAATCGAACCCGGGACATCCTGGTTCCTAGGTGGACGCTCAACCACTGAGCCACGCCGGTCGGGGAAAACGCAATTTTTTTTAGTATTTGTCATTTAAAAAAAATTCTTTATTATTGAAAGAAGAAACATGCTATTCTTTTAAAAAAATATATATATTTTAATACGTTTTGGTTGATTTTGCAGAGGAAGGGAGACAGAAACATCCATGATGAGAGAGAATCATGGACCGGCCGCCTCCTGCACGCCCCCTACTGGGGATGTGCCCGCAACCAAAGTACGTGCCCTTGACCGGGAATCGAACCCTGGACCCTTCAGTCCGCAGGCCGACGCTCTACCCACTGAGCCACACCAGCCGGGGCATTATTTTTTTGTTTGGTGAACGGCTACCTTTACTGGCCCCAAATGTTTCCATTTGATGGATGTAGTCCCCTTGGTTTTAATATTTTTTTTCCATTAAAAAAATAAAATTTTGCCCTAGCCAGTTTGGCTCAGTGCGTAGAGCGTCGGCCTGCGGACTGAAGGGTCCCGGGTTCGATTCCCGGTCAAGGGCACAGGCCCGGGTTGCGGGCTCGATCCCCATTAGGGGGCGTGCAGGAGGCATTCAATCCATGATTCTCATCATTGATGTTTCTATCTCTCCCTCTCCCTTTCTCTGAAATCAATAAAAATATGTTACATAAATAAGAAAATAGCCACAAATCATTTATTTATTTTTATTTTTCTGTATGAGAATCAGAGTTTACTTAGTCAATTTGATGAAATTAAAAGCATCAACTTTGTTATAAACACTTTAGTACATGTTAATCTTGACTGAGGAAAGAAAACAATTTAAAATCCTACAACGGAAATGAAAAATACAGAATTACCATTAAAAATGAATTGACAGCGAATTTTATCTAGGACTCAGGAGACGTTTTTAATATTTAATGAAAATGAATTAGTCAAATGTACTGGATTAAAAAAAAAATTCCTTAAGAGGACACAGAGAACAGCTCTGACTTTTTATGTCCTAATCCTATAGCAACAGAATACCAGCAAGAAAAATGTACATGGCCCCAACTGGTTTGGCTCAGTGGATAGAGCGTCGGCCTGCGGACCAAAGGGTCCCGGGTTCGATTCCGGTCAAGGGCATGTACCTTGTTTGCGGGCACATCCCCAGTGGGGGGTGTGCAGGAGGCAGCTGATCGATGCTTCTCTCTCATTGATGTTTCTGACTCTCTATCCCTCTCCCTTCCTCTCTGTAAAATCAATAAAATATATTTTTAAAAAAATGTACACAAATCATATTTTTTAAAAATTTTATTTAAAATATTACAAATAGTAGTACATATGTCTCCTTCCCCCCCCCCCATTGCACAAATCAATTTTTAATAAAATTTAATTTAAACCTGAACTCATTAAAATTTGAAAATTACGTAATAAATTATTGTAATGGCCTGGATCCCTTAGGGCAGCGGTTCTCAACCTGTGGGTCGCCACCCCTTTGGTGGTCGAACGGCCCTGTCACAGGGGTCGCCTCAGACTGTCGGAAAACACATCTGTAAACACATAATGTTTTTGTGATCGATCGCTGTGCTTTCATGATGTTCCATGTGTCACCATGAAAATCCATCCTGCAGATCAGATGTTTCCATGACGATTCGTAACAGCAGCCACATGACAGCGATGACGTAGCCACGAGAATAATGTTATGGTTGGGGGTCCCCACAGCATGGGGAGCTGTGTTCAGGGGTCGCAGACTTAGGAAGGTTGGGAACCACTGATATAGATAGATATACAGATATAGATATAGATGATATAGATATATAGATACAGATAATATAGCTTTAGATATAGATGATATAGATATAGATATAGATGACATAGATATAGCTATAGATGATATAGATATAGATATAGATATAGATGATATAGATATAGATGATATAGATATAGATGTAGATATAGATGATATAGATGATATAGATATAGATGGTATAGGTATAGATGATATAGGTATAGATGATATAGGTATAGATGATATAGATATAGATATAGATATAGATATAGATATAGATATAGATGATATAGATATAGATGATATAGATATAGTGATGAAGTAGCCACGAGAATAATGTTATGGTTGGGGGTCCCCACAGCATGGGGCGCTGTATTCAAGGGTCGCGGCCTGAGGAAGGTTTAGAACCGCTGGCTTAAGGGCAGCGTGTGTGAGCCGAAAGCCAACGGGGGGAACGTATAAGCCGAATCATCCCTTTAATAAAGCCCATGGGATTATTGTCTTTCGTTCTTGTTAATCCCATTTGAGGATATTTTTTCCATTGCCTCCCCCCTCCCATGAGAGAGAGAGAGAGAGACAGACACATCCCCCAGTGGACCCGCAGGCACCCAGCTCCGGTCCATCGGGGCGCGAATTTGCAACCCAGGTACCTCGAGCCCTCGACCTGGAATCGAACCCGCGACCTTTTCCGTGCGCAGGCCGGCGCTCTAACCACTGAGCAACACCGGCCACGCTCTAACCACTGTCCCTGCAGCCTGGAACCCTCCCAGGGGACCCTCAGAGCCTGGAAGGAAATGAGTTGCCCGGAGGGGCACCCCAGCCTGGGGCTCCTGGACCAGTACTCCCAGGGGTTCATGGTTTCCCAGGTAGGAGGGGCCTCTGGAATTAGGGGCCACAGGGGGGCGATCGGATGCTGTGAGTGGGAGAGGGGGTGGGGGATGGGGAGAAGGTGCTTGATGGGTGTGGGGGGTCTTGTTTGGGGGTGACCCCAATGTTCTGGGACTATAGGAAGCCAACAAGCAGACGCCTGGCCATTGGGGCACGGGGACCTTTCTTGGGGGTTTGTGGGGCACCCAGGGACCCGAGCTCAGAATGATGTTTTCATTTCATTTATTTATAATTTTTAAAACATATATATTTATTTAATTTTAATTTTTTAATTTTTCTTTTTTTTAAAAAATACATATTTTTACTGATTTCAGAGAGGAAGGAAGAGGGGGAGAGAGAGAAACACTTATGATGAGAGAGAATCACCGATCGGCTGCCTCCTGCACGCCCCCTGCTGGGGATGGAGCCTGCAACCCGGGCATGTGCCCTTGGCCGGAATCGAACCCGGGACCCTCAGTCCTCAGGCCGACGCTCTATCCACTGAGCCACACAGGCTAGGGCTATTTTTTTTTTATTTTTCAAATGTTCTATTTACTTTTATTTATTAGTAGTAGTATTTTGTTTATTTATATTATATTTTATTTTTTCTTTATTGATTAAGGTATTACATATGTGTCCTTATCCCCCCTTTCCCCCCCACCCCCCACCCCACTCATGCCCTCACCCCCCTGGTGTCTGTGTCCATTGGTTAGGCCTCTATGCATGCATACAAGGCCTTTGGTTGATCTCGCCCCTTTATTTTTATTTTTATTTATTTTTAAATATATTTTATTGGTTTTTTACAGACAGGAAGGGAGAGGGACAGAGAGTTAGAAAGATCGATGACGCCCTGACCGGTGTGGCTCAGTGGATAGAGCGTCGGCCTGCGGACTGTAGGGTCCCAGGTTCAATTCCGGCCAAGGGCATGTACCTTGGTTGCGGCCACATACCCAGTAGGGGGTGTGCAAGAGGCAGCTGATCGATGTTTCTAACTCTCTATCCCTTTCCCTTCCTCTCTGTAAAAAAAATCAATAAAATATTCAAAAAAAAAAGAAAGAAAGAAAGATCGATGAGAGAGAAACATCAATCAGCTGCCTTCTGCACGCCCCCCACCGGGGATGTGCCCACAACCCAGGTACATGCCCTTGACTGGAATCGAACCCGGGACCCTTCAGTTCGCAGGCCGACGCTCTATCCACTGAGCCACACCGGTTAGGGCTATTTTTATTTTTTATTTAAATATATTTTTAATTGATTTCAGAGTGGAAGAGACAGAGAGAGGGAGAGAAACATCCACGATGCGAGAGAATCATGGGTCGGCTGCCTCCTGCACGCCCGTCGGCTTCAGGTCCCTACTGACACTCTGTCCACCTTGAGCACTCACTGCCCAGCCCCTCCCCCATCGACTTTGTCTCTGCGAATCTGTGAGTCTAGGGACCTCATCTAAATAGAATCCTACGGGATTTGTCCTTCCGTGTCTGGCTTACGTCACTTCCTGACCTCAAGGTCCATCCGTGTTGAACCAGGTATCAGAATGCCAGTCCTTTTTCATGGCTGCATACTATTCCACTCTGGACGGACCCTGTATTAACTCATCCATCGATGGGCACTTGGGTTGCTCCCGCCTCCTGGCTGCGATGAGCCATGACGCCATGAACACAGCTGTACAAGGATCCGTTGAGTCCCTCCTTTCAATTCTTCCCAGGTTCTCTTTGCCGCGTGCGACCTGGGAGTGTTTGACGTCCTCGCCGAGGCCCCGGGGCCGCTGGGATCGGAAGCAGTGGCCGCCCGTCTGGGCACCAGCTCCCGGGGGATGGAGCTGCTGTTGGACACCTGTGTGTCCCTCAAGCTCCTTCAGGTGGAAACGAGGGGAGGAAAAGGTAAGTGTACTTTGAAACTATTATTTTGTATTGATTTCAGAGAGAAGAGAGAGTGACAGAGAGACAGAGAGAGAGAGAGAAACATCCATGATGAGAGAGAATCACGGATCGGCTGCCTCCTGCACGCCCCCCTATTGGGGATCCATCCTGCAACCCAGGCATGTGCCCTTGACCGGGAATCGAACCCGGGACCTCCTGGTTCATAGGCCGAAGCTCAACCTCCAAGCCACACGAGCGGGGCTGGGATGGTCACTTTTATTAAAAGCTAGAGGCCCGGTGCACAAAATTCGTGCACTTGGGTGGTGGTTGTGGGGTGCCCTCAGCCTGGCCTGCGCCCTCTCACAGTCCGGGAGCCCTCAGGGGATGTGCTGGAGGCAGGGGAGGCTCCCACCATGGCCGCTGCACTCGCCAGCTGTGAGCCTGGCTTCTGGCTGAGCGTCTGCCCCCTGGTGGTCAGTGCACATCATAGCGAGCGGCCGTTCCACTGTTCGGTCAATTTGCAGATTAGCCTTTTATTAGATAGGAAGCTCTTACTTGGCAAAATTCAACATCGTTCACCCTGGGTTGAGCCTTCGGGGCATGTTAAGGATTTCCGTCCGTCTGTCCGTCCGTGAAATTGCAGAGTCTAGAAACCATTGCTTGAGTTGGTACAAGAAAGCAGGGGAGTGTGGGCTGGGCACAGCGGCGACGGGCAGTGAGCATTTTGCTGAAACGAGGAGCCATGTGCCTGTTGGGATTGTGGGTGCGAACATTGGCCTGGGTTTGTGGGCCCAGCTTTGGGGACCATGGGAGACACCTGCAGGCGTTCAGCCGCTATGACAAGTTGGTCAGAGGCGGTTAAGGGTTAGCCCCTTCTTCTTCATGAATAGGCCACACTGGGCCCCTGTCCTAAGAGGAATAGAAAGATGCTACAGCCCTAGCCAGTGTGGCTCAGTGGATAGAGCGTCGGCCTGCGGACTGAAGGGTCCCGGGTTCGATTCTGGTCAAGGGCATGTACCTGGGTTGCAGGCATATCCCCAGTAGGGGGCGTGCAGGAGGCAGCTGATCGATGTTTCTCTCTCATCGATGTTTCACACTCTCTATCCCTCTCCCTTCCTCTCTGTAAAAAATCAATAAAATATATTTAAAAAAAAATAAAGATGCTACAACCAGGAAAAGCTCGGGCAGTGTGGCTCAGCGATTGAGCATCGACCTAGGAACCAGGAGGTCCCGGGTTCAATTCCCAGTCAGGGCACATGCCCGGGTTGTGGGCTCGATCCCCGACGGGGGGCATGGAGGCAGCCGGTCCATGATTCTCTCTCTCCCTCTCCCTTCCTCTCTGAAATCAATAAAAAAAAAAATCTATTAAAAACATTGTAATCATGAGGTTGTGACAGCCTGCAGCCACGTCTACAACTTTAACTTACTTTTTTTTGTTTGTTTTTTTTCTGTGTGTGTGTTTTTGTCTGTTCCCAGCTTTGTATGACAACACAGAGCTCTCCAGCACCTACCTGGTCAGGTCCAGTCCCAGGTCCCAGCACCACATGATGCTCTACTTGGCCAGGACGACCTACCTGTGCTGGGCGCACCTGGCCCAGGCCGTGAGGTGGGCGTGGCGTCAATGGGGCGGCCGCCAGGGGCTGGTTCAGGACATTGGGGACTTGGATGCCAGGTTCCTGGCAGATCCAAATGGGCCACCTCCAGGTTTGGGAAAATCAGAGCAGATGTTCTGCAGACCAGTCGTTTTTTTTTGTTTGTTTGTTTTTTTAAATATATTTTATTGATTTTTTTACAGAGAAGGGAGAGGGAGAGAGAGTTAGAAACATCAATGAGAGAGAAACATCGATCAGCTGCCTCCTGCACGCCCTCTACTGAGGATGTGCCCGCAACCAAGGTCCATGCACTTGACCAGGAATCGAACCTGGGACCTTTCAGTCCGCAGGCCGACGCTCTATCCACTGAGCCACACCAGTCAGGGCAGACCAGTCATTGTATCGCTGGCTTTCCCCAGCGGCCAGATACGTTTCTATTGGACGAGGTACAAAAAAAACTGTTTTACATTCATGTGAAAGGCACGCCTTAAAATCAAATACCCATTGCTGTTTGAAGTTATTGGTTCCGTGTTCTTTCAAGCTAATGTCTTTTTATCTATTTTTTATTTTTTTAAAATATATTTTACTGGTTTTTTACAGAGAGGAAGGGAGAGGGATAGAGTGAGAAACATCGATGAGAGAGAAACATCGATCGGCTGCCTCCTGCACGCCCCCCACTGCGGATGTGCCCGCAACCCAGGTACATGCCCTTGACCAGGAATCGAACCCGGGACCTTTCAGTCCGCAGGCCGATGCTCTATCCACTGAGCCACACCGGTTAAGGCCAAGCTAATAATGTCTTTTTAAAGTGTGAGACTTTGTTAAACACTGTGTGACATGAAGCGAGGATTCTCAGGATCCGTCCGCAATGCGTGAAGTGACCTGGTGTTGACCCGTGAAAGTCACTTCATCTGAATCTGTTCATAAGAAGTCCTTGTGGCCCTGTCCGGTGTTGCTCAGTGGATAGAGCGTCAGCCTGAGGACCAAAGGGTCCCGGGTTCGAGTCTGGTCAAGGGCATGTACCTCGGTGGCAGGCTCCTCCCCGGCCCGGGCTCTGGTCGGGGCGCGTGCAGGAGGCAACCCATCGATGTGTTTCTGGGAGACAGTTGTTCTGGACATGCCTGGGGGGAGGGAGGAGGAGGAGGAGGAGGAGGAGGAGGAGGAGGAGGAGGAGGAGGAGGAGGAGCTGGGGTAGACCAGGTGGCTGCCCCACTAGCTGTAGGGAGACCAGTTGGCCCTCCAATCGAAGGTAGACCAGCCGGCCCTCCAATCGAAGGTAGACCAGCCGGCCCTCCAATCGAAGGTAGACCAGCCGGCCCTCCAATCGAAGGTAGACCAGGCAGCCCTCCAATCGAAGGTAGACCAGCCGGCCCTCCAATCGAAGGTAGACCAGCCGGCCCTCCAATCGAAGGTAGACCAGGCGGCCCTCCAATTGAAAGTAGACCAGCCAGCTCTCCAATTGAAGGTAGACCAGCCGGCCCTCCAATCGAAGATAGACCAGGCGGCTCTCCAATTGAAGGTAGACCAGCTGGCCCTCCAATTGAAGGTAGACCAGGCGGCCCTCCAATTGAAGGTAGACCAGCCGGCCCTCCAATCGAAGGTAGACCAGGCGGCCCTCCAATCGAAGGTAGACCAGCCGGCCCTCCAATCAAAGGTAAACCAGCTGGCTGCCCCACTAGCTGTAGGTAGACCAGTTGGCCCTCCAATCGAAGGTAGACCAGGCAGCCCTCCAATTGAAGGTAGACCAGGCGGCCCTCCAATCGAAGGTAGACCAGCCGGCCCTCCAATCGAAGGTAGACAAGGCGGCCCTCCAATTGAAGGTAGACCAGCTGGCCCTCCAATTGAAGGTAGACCAGCCGACTCTCCAATTGAAGGTAGACAAGGCGGCCCTCCAATTGAAGGTAGACCAGCCAGCCCTCCAATCGAAGGTAGACCAGCCGGCCCTCCAATCGAAGGTAGACAAGGCGGCCCTCCAATTGAAGGTAGACCAGCCAGCCCTCCAATCGAAGGTAGACCAGGCGGCCCTCCAATCGAAGGTAGACCAGCCGGCCCTCCAATCGAAGGTAGACAAGGCGGCCCTCCAATTGAAGGTAGACCAGCCAGCCCTCCAATCGAAGGTAGACCAGGCGGCCCTCCAATCGAAGGTAGACCAGCTGGGTGCCCCACTAGCTGTAGGTAGACCAGTTGGCCCTCCAGTCGAAGGTAGACCAGCCGGCCCTCCAATTGAAGGTAGGACCAGCTGGCCCTCCAGTCGAAGGTAGACCAGCTGGCCCTCCAATTGAAGGTAGACCAGCTGGCCCTCCAATCGAAGGTAGACCAGCCAGCTCTCCAATCGAAGGTAGACCAGCTGGCTTTCCAGTTATAATGCATTTCCTATCCACACATGCTGGTTGAGGAGTCATTTTAGAGTGTGGTGTCCCCAAAAGGCTCATCATTGTCTAAGTCTTTTTTCATATATGTTTAAAAACATATATTTTTATTGATTTCACAGAGAAAGGGAGAAGGAGGGAGAGATAGAAACATCCATGATGAGAGAGAATCACTGATTGGCTGCCTCCTGCATGCCCCCTACTGGAGATGGAGCCCACAACCCGGGCAGGTGCCCTTGACCGGGAATCGAACCAAGACATCCTGGTTCATAGGTCGACGCTCAACCACTGAGCACACCAGTTGGACTAAAACATATATTTTTAAAAATATATATATATATTTTTGATTTTTTACAGCGAGGAAGGGAGAGGAATAGAGAGAGTCAAAAACATCGATGAGAGAGAAATATGGATCAGCTGCCTCCTGCACACCCCCCACTGGGTATGTGCCCGCAACCAAGGTACATGCCCTTGACCGGAATCGAACCCAGGACCCTTGAGTCCGCAGGCCAACGCTCTATCCACTGAGCCACACCAGTCAGGGCTAAAACATATTTTTATTAATTTATTTTTAGAGAGAGAGGAAGGGAAAGACAGAGGGAGAGAGAAACATTGATAAGAGAGAAATATTGATTGACCGTCACCTGCATGCGTCGATGCCCAACCACTGAGCCACACTGTCCGGGCAGTCACTCTTTCTGTTACATTTCATTCCTCCTTGGCTCATGTCAGAGGGCTGAGCTGGTCGGGGACCCTCCAGCCCTGAACACGCGTGTCTTTTGCCCCAGAAAGGAAAGCGAGAGCGTGTTTCGCCGATCAGTTACGCGTCCTGTGTGTCCCATCTCTGATTGAAGGGGAGGATGGGTGACCACCTGTGTGAATGGATTGACTAATTAAGGGATCTCTCAGAACTGGGGTGACAGCTCCTCCCCCTCCCCCCACTTTGCCCCCCGATTTCAGAGAAGGGAAGAACCAGTATCTGAAGGCGTTTGGGGTTCCCTCAGAGCAGCTCTTTACCGCCATCTACAGGTAATGCAAAGTCCTTACTCTCATAGCATTATGCTTATTATTATTATTTATAGGTGATGCAGTATTTTATTTTAAAGTCAGTTTTTTAAAAAAAATATTTTTTATTGATTTTTTACAGAGAGGAAGGGAGAGGGAGAGAGAGTTAGAAACATCGAAGAGAGAGAAACATCGATCAGCTGCCTCCTGCACGCCCCCCAATGGGGATGTGCCCGCAACCAAGGTACATGCCCTTGACCTGGAATCGAACCCGGGACCCTTGAGTCCCCAGGCTGACGCTCTATTCACTGAGCCACACCGGTCAGGGCTAAAGTCTTTTTTTTTAAAAAAAAAATAATGTTATTGATTTCAGAGAGGAAGGAAGAGGGAGAAGCAGATAGAAACATCAATGAGGAGAGAGAATCATGGACCGGCCGCCTCCTGCACGCCCCCTACTGGGGTTTGAGCCCAGAACCCGGGCCTGTGCCCTTGACCGGGAATCGAACCTGGGACCTCCTGGTTCCTAGGTCGATGCTCAACTGCTGAGCCACACCGGCTAGGATTTTTATTTTTATTTTTACATTTTTTAATTGACAATTTTTTTCAATTAGAGTTTTCATTTAATATTGTTTTAGATTCGTCTCAGGTGTACAGTGATGTGGTTAGGCCATCATGTCGTTTACAAACTGTTCCCCTCTCCGGACTGAATAATTGTGTCCAAATAGAGCCAAACACATTGACGTCGATATTTAATTTAAAGTTAAAAACAGCCGAAGCCGGTGTGGCTCAGTGGGTAGATCGTTGGCCTGCGGACTGAAGGGTCCCGGGTTCGATTCCTGGTCAAGGGCATGTACCTTGGTTGCGGGCACATCCCCAGTGAGGGGTGTGCAGGAGGCAGCTGATCGATGTGTCTCCCTCATTGATGTTTTTAATTCTCTATCTCTCTCCCTTCCTCTCTGTAAAAAATCAATAAAATATATTTTACAAAAAATAAAATAAAATAAAATTAAATTAAATTAAATACAAACAGATGTTGCCGTTGTAATGTCTGGGTAGATCAAGGTTCTGATTAGATGTAGAATTTGCCCTTGTCTTGGAATGACTATGAGCAAACCCAACTTATTATTTTACTTTATTGAAAAAATATATAGATAAATATTTTTTTTATTTTTTTAAAGCATATTTTTATTGATTTCAGAGAGGAAGGGAGAGGGAGAGAGAGAGAAACATCATGAGGAGAGAGAATCATGGACCGGCTGCCTCCTGCACGCCCCCCACTGGGGATCGAGCCCACAACCCGGGCCTGTGCCCCGACCAGGACTCGAACCCGGGACCTTTTGGTTTACATTCGCATGGTTCTGAGGAGTTTGGTTTCCCGGGGTTTCCCCCGCCAGGTCCGAGGGGGAGAGGCTGCTGTTCATGCAGGCCCTGCAGGACGTCTGGAGTGTCCAGGGGAGCAGTGTGCTGGCTGCCTTTGACCTGTCACCATTCCCACTCGTCTGTGACCTCGGGGGTGAGCATCTAACCCACATGTTTACAATTCTGCATGGGGAGTGTCTGGACCCTTGTCTTTTGTGCATTTTTAAAAATATATACATTTTTTTATTGATTTCAGAGAGGAAAGGAGAGGGAGAGAGAGAGAGAGAAACATCCATGATGAGAGAGAATCAGGGACCGGCTGCCTCCTGCACGCCCCCCACTGGGGATGGAGCTCGCAACCCGGGCCTGTGCCCTTGACCGGGAATCGAACCCTGAACGTCCTGGTTCATAGGCTGACACTCAACAACTGAGCCACAGTGGCTGGGCCATGTAGAATTCTATTGATTGATTGAGCTATGTAGACTTCTACTGATTGATTAATTGATTGATTTGATTTCAGTCCAGAGAGGGAGAGAGAGAAAGAGAAACATCCATGATGAGAGAGAATCATGGGCCGGCTGCCTCCTGCATGCCCCCCACTGGGGATGGAGCCCACAACCCGGGCATGTGCCCTTGACTGGGACTTGAACCCGGGACCTCCTGGCTCATAGGTCAATGCTCAACCACTGAGCGAGAATCTGAGTTTCTGACAACCTCCTGGGATGTGGCTGGTCCATGGGCCACACCATCATCGTCATGGGGTCTCCCAGCCTAAGAATGGCTGCTTGCGTCCGAGGTGTCATCCTGTCCCCTCCCCCAGATGCTGGGGAGCAATCCCAGGGGAGGCCTCCTGGACCCTCAGGGGTTGATGGGGGCTGCTCGGACCTTCCTCTCTGCCCACCACCCTCTCTGTCCACTCCCAGGCTGCTCTGGGGCTCTGGCCAAGGCGTGTGTTTCTCTGTACCCGGGGTGTCGGGTCACCGTATTCGACCTCCCATCCGTGGTGCAGACGGCAAAGGATCACTTCCTGTCCCCCGAGGAAGGACGCATCGGCTTCCAGGAAGGTGGGTGTTCGCCTGTTGTCTGTGTCCCCAGGGACACGTGGATGCGTCCCCGAGGCTGGGAGAGGCCAACGGTGGGGGGTCCGAGTGACTCCTCCACCTTCCAAAGACACGTCCTCAACGTAGAACTTTTAAAAACTATATATTTTAATTGATATCAGAGAGGAAGGGAGAGGGAGAGAGAGAGAAACATCCATGATGAGAGAGAATCATGGGTTGGCTGCCTCCTGCACGCCCCCCACTGGGGATGTTGCGCACAACCCGGGCTCGTACCCTTGACCGGGAATCGAACCCTGACATCCTGGTCAATAAGTTGACGATCCACCACTGAGCCACGCTGACCAGGCAATGTAGAACTCTATCTATTTGTCTATATCTATCTATCTATCTATCTGTCTATCTATCTATCTATCTATCTATCTATCTATCTATCTATCTCTATCTATCATCTATCTATATCTATATCTATCTATCATCTATCTATATCTATATCTATCTGTCTATCATCTATCTATCATCTAAATTAATTTTAATTGATTTCAGAGAGAAAGGGAGAAGGAGAGAGAGAAACATCCATGATGAGAGAGAATCATGGACCGGCCGCCTCCTGCACGCCCCCTACTGCGGATGGATCCTGCAACCTGGGCATGTGCCCTTGACCGGGAATCGAACCTGGGACCTCCTGGTTCACAAGTTTGATGCTCAATAACTGAGCCTCACTGGCTGGACAGTGTAGTAGAACTCTATTGATTGATTAGGCAATGAGGAACTCTATTGATTGATTGATTGGGCAATGTAGACTTCTATTGATTGATTGATTGATATGATTTGATTTCAGAGAAGGAGAGAGAGATAGAAACATGTTCTCATTGACGAGAATCATGGACCGGCTGCCTCCTGCCCGCCCCCTGCTGGGGATCGAGCCCGCAACCCGGGCATGTGCCCTTGACCGGGAATCGAACCCGTGACCTCCTGGTTCCTAGGTTGACACTCAACCAACTGACCCATGCCAGCCCAGCCTGGCCCAGGTGACCTTTCCATTGTTCCGGTCCAATGGGATTGCACCCAGGGCTGACCCTGGGACCCCTACCCTGTGTTTCAGGCGATTTCTTTAAGGACCCCCTCCCGGAGGCCGATCTCTACATCCTGGCCCGGGTCCTACATGACTGGCCCGATGAGAGATGCTCTCACCTGCTGGCGAGAATCCATGAGGCCTGCAAGCCAGGTAGGCGGGGGTGGGGCGGTGGGTGGGGAGGAGGGGCACGGTTCCAGGTGTCCTGTGAGGCCCGATCATCCATCAGGAGGCCCAAGGGACCTGGACACAGTCTCTCTGTGTGTGTGGGGGGGACCCACCCTTGGATGTCCCTTGAGGTCCATCCATCTGAAGATCCAGGCGGCCACGGGCATAGCCAGTGGGTGGGCTGGGGACCCCCCCCCCCCCGAATGTTCCCTGAGGCCCGTTCATGCTAAAGTCCATGGAGATTTGGAAACTGTTCGGGTTGGCAAAGGAGGAATGGACAAGGCCAAAAGGGAGAAAGAATTATTAAAGGAGCCCTGGCCGGTGTGGCTCAATGGATAGAGCGTCGGCCTGTGGACTCAAGGGTTCCGGGTTCGATTCCGGTCAAGGGCATGTACCGTGGTTGCAGGCACATCCCCAGTGGGGGGTGTGCAGGAGGCAGCTGATCGATGTGTCTCTCTCATCGATGTTTCTGAGTCTCTTGCCCTCTCCCTTCCTCTCTGTAAAAAATCAATAAAAAAATATTTAAAAAAAGAATTATTAATGGACCCTGGCCGGTGTGGCTGAGTGGATAGAGCGTTGGCCTATGGACTGAAAGGTAATACTTTATTTTCTTTTATTTTTAAAGAAATATATTTTTTTGATTTTTTTTTACAGAGAGGAAGGGAGAGGGATAGAGAGTTAGAAACATCGATGAGAGAGAAACATGGATCAGCTGCCTCCTGCACACCCCCCACTGGGGATGTGCCCGCAACCCAGGTACATGCCCTTGACCGGAATCGAACCCAGGACCCTTCAGTCCGCAGGCCGACGCTCTACCCACTGAGCCACACCAGTTTGGGCTGTTTGTAATACTTTACACAATAAAATTAAATTAAAATAAAAAGCAAAGAAATGCATTCTAATTTCTTTCTCTCCGTCTTGTTTGTCCCTCACTCATCCTGTCTCCCCCTGTGGCAGGTGGTGGGGTCCTGGTCGTGGAGAGCCTCCTGGACCCCGACGGGCGGGGACCTCTGACCACACAGCTGTACTCGCTGAACATGCTGGTGCAGACGGAGGGCCGGGAGCGGACCCCCGCCCAGTACGGGGCTCTCCTGGCTGCGGCCGGCTTCGGGGACGTGCAGTGCAGGAGGATCCCGGGCACGTACGGCGCCATCCTGGCCAGGAAGTAGCGCCCCCTACGGGTGTGCTGCTGCTATTGAGACGCAAAAGTCGTCACCGGTGTGTCTCAGGGGTTGGTTGAGTGTTGACCTAGGAACCAGGAGGTCAGGGTTCGATTCCCGGTCAAGGGCACATGCCCAGGTTGTGGGCTCGATCCCCAGTAGGGGGCGTGCAGGACGCGGCCGACCCATGCTTCTCTCTCTCTCCTTTCATCTCTGAAATCAATAAAAAAATATTTAAAGAAATAGTCAATTAGCCCTAGCTGGTGTGGCTCAGTGGATAGAGTATCAGCCTGCGGACTGAGGGATCCCGTGTTCGATTCTGGTCAAAGGCACAGGCCCGGGTTGCGGGCTCGATCCCCAGTAGGGGGCGTGCAGGAGGCGGCCGATCCATGATTCTCTCTCATTGTTGATGTTTCTCTCTCTCCCTCTCCCTTCTTCTCTGAAATCAATAAAAAAATATCTAAAAAGAATAGTCAATAGACTGATGGCCTCGGCTACGTGTCTTGTGTTGCACGCTGGTCTAGCCAGTGACTTGGGGTTTCTGTGGACAGTTGCTGACAGTTGCTTCACATTCTGGGTATTGCCTTGTTTTATTTATTCATTATTTTTTTAATCAATTCATTGTTTTTTTGATCTCAGAGGGGAAGGGAGAGGGAGAGAGACAGAGAAACATGAATGATGAGAGAGAATGATGGATCGGCTGCCTCCTGCATGCCCCTTACTGGGGATTAAGCTGGCAACCCGGGCTTGTGCCCTTGGCCGGGAATCAAACCGTGACCTCCTGGTTCCTAGGTCGACGCTCAACCACTGAGCCACACCAGCTAGACAATGTAGAACTCTATCTATAATCTATCTACCTATCTATCTATCTAGATATCTATCATCTATATCTATCTACTATCTATCTATCTATCTATCTATCTATCTATCTATCTATCTATCTATCATCTATCTATCTAGATATCTATCATCTATATCTATCTATCTATCATCTCTATCTATCTATCTATCTATCTATCTATCTATCTATCTATCTATGTAATTTATTTCAGAGAGGAAGAGAGAGGGAGAGAGAGAAACATCCATGATGAGAGAGAATCATGGACCAGCCGCCTCCTGTACGCCCCCTACTGGTGTTCGAACCCACAACCCGGGCCTGTGCCTTTGACCGGGAATCGAACCCTGACCTCCAGGTTCACAGGTCGACGCTAACCACTGAGCAATGCCACCTGGCTTGTCTTCTTTTTTTAAAAAATTATTTTCTATCATTCCATTTCATTCCACTTCACTCTATTCCAGCGGTTCTCAACCTGTGGGTCTCAACCGCTTTGGGGGTCGAACGACCCTTTCCCAGGGGTCTCTTCAAACCATCGGAAAACACATCTATAATCACATATTGTTTTTGTGATTGATCACTGAGCTTTCATGATGTTCCATGTGTCACCATGAAAATCCTTCCTGCAGATCAGATGTTTCCATGACGATTCGTCACAGCAGCCACATGACAGCGATGACGCAGCCACGAGAATAATGTTATGGTTGGGGGTCCCCGCAGCATGGGGGGCTGCATTCAAGGGCCAGAAGGTTGAGAACCGCTGCTCTATTCTATTGTATTGTAGGGGAGCAGGACCTGGGCATCTGGGGGACATTCTTGGTCTCCCCTCATGCAGCGCTTTCTGAAATGCGCCCCTTAGATGTCCCCTGTCCGCTCTGCCCCCCACATCCAGGTAGATGTGACCAGGGTGTGAACGAACAATTATAACCACGGACAGCAGAGGGCGCTGTTGCTCCATCAAATCCTCAGCCAGCTGGTCAACCAGCCTTCTCCTTGGAAACTCATTGTTTTTTTTCTTTTCTTTCCTTTTCTTTTCTTTTCTTTTCTTTTCTTTTCTTTTCTTTTCTTTTCTTTTCTTTTCTTTTCTTTTCTTTTCTTTTTTCTTTCTTTCTTTCTTCCTTTCTTTTCCTTTCTTTTCCTTCCTTCCTTCCTTCCTCCCTCCCTCCCCCCCCTCTCTCTCTTTCTTTCTTTCTTTCTTTCTTTCTTTCTTTCTTTCTTTCTTTCTTTCTTTCTTTCTTTCTTTCTTGTCTTTCTTTCTTTCCTTTCTTTACATGTTGCTTGCAGGAAAGCGGACATTTTGGCAGCCTCTCTCTCCCCTTTGAAAAAAAACAAAAAACTATGCTAGCCCTGACCGGTGTGGCTCAGTGGGTAGAGCGTTGGCCTGCGGACTGAAGGGTCCCGGGTTCGATTCCTGGTCAAGGCCATGTACCTGGGTTGCGGGCACATCCCCAGTGGGGGGCGTGCAGGAGGCAGCTGATCGATGTTTCTCTCTCATCGATGTTTCTAATTCTATCCTTCTCCCTTCCTCTCTGTAAAAAAAATCAATAAAATAAGTTTTTTTTTAAAAAAAAAAAACAACAACTATGCTAAGAATTTACAAACCAGTTCTAGCAGGTTTGACTCAGTGGCTAGAGCGTGGGCTTGCGGACTGAAGGGTCCCGGGTTCCATTCCCGGTCAAGGGCACAGCCCGGGTTGCGGGCTCGATCCCCAATAGGGGGCGTGCAGGAGGCGGCCGATGCATGGTTCTCTCTCATCATGTGTGTTTCTCTCTCTCTCTCTCCCTCTCTCTCTCTCTCTCTCTCTCTCTCCCTCTCCCTCTCCCTCTCCCTCTCCCTCTCCCTCTCCCTCTCCCTCTCCCTCTCCCTTCCGCTCTGAAATCCATAAAAATCTATTTTAAAAAGAAATACAAAACCGCACTGGATGGTTTCGTTGGTAGATAACAGACATTTCTGGAAATTCCATGCATGTCTGAACGATGCTGTTGGTTCAGGACTGGGGAGATGGGAGGAGGACTCTTGGGTCAGACTCTGGGGGTGGCAACTCCCATACTTTTTATTTTTTTTTTTAAATATATATTTTATTGATTTTTTTACAGAGAGGAAGGGAGAGGGATAGAGAGTTAGAAACATCGATGAGAGAGAAACATCGATCAGCTGCCTCCTGCACGCCCCCCACTGGGGATGTGCCCGCAACCCAGGTACATGCCCTTGACCGGGATTTGAACCCGGGACCCTTCAGTCCACAGGCCGACGCTCTATCCACTGACCCATACCGGTCAGGGCAAGTCCCACACTTTTAAATCAAAGGCCGTGACCTTCGCTGACCGTGAACTGGGGAGATCAAAGGGTGTTTGCGAGCAGAGGGGGTGATTGGGGTCCCAGCGGGGGATCCATTTGCCACCCTTTCCCTGAAACTTGACCTTTGATTGAACGCATCTCCTGCCTCCTCATTAGCCTGCTCATTAGCTGAGGCCTCTCTTTCATGGGGCCCGAGGGGGGTCCTCGTTAATTGTCAGCCACTGAGTCGGGGTCCTGGGGTCCTGGGGTCTTGGGGTGCTGGGGGGCTGGCAGGGACCCATCAGTAGCTGCCCCTGGAGAATGGCTCCCTGTCCCAGCACCCACATCCCTGCTTTGTGGTTGAAAATAATGTGTTTAAATGTATTTTTTTATGGATTTCAGAGAAGAAGGGAGAGGGAGGGAGAGAGAAATATTAATGATGAGAGAGAATCATGGTTCAGCTGCCTCCTGCACGCCCCCCACTGGGGATGGAGCCCACAACCCGAGAATATGTCCTTTTTTAAAAAATATATACATATTTTTTATTGATTTCAGAGAGAGGAAGGGAGAAGATATAGATAGAAACATCCATGAGGAGAGAGAATCAAGGATCGGCCGCCTCCCGCACGCCCCCTACTGGGGATCGAGCCCACAACCCGGGCATGTGCCCTTGACCGGGAATCGAACCCGGGACCCTTCAGTCCGCAGGCTGGTGCTCTATCCACTGAGCCACACCAGCCGGGGCCCCTACCCCCGTGTTCAAACGTGGACGTTTCACACTCTGTTATCTTTACGGCGTTTCCCCTGGAATCGGCCCATCTCCCCGGCTGTGTTTAGCCGGAATCACCCGGTTTATTTATATCCAGAAATGCCAAGTCATATGATTTGAAAAAACAAAAAAAACCCCAAAAACATGTATTACCTCTGACAATACCTTTGGGGGTTTATAGAAATCAGACATAGAGGAGCCACTTGGGGTGACCTGCTGAGACAGAGGTTTCCTGATATTGGGGTGTGGGGAGGAGCCGGGGGGAGCCCCCCCAAATTGATGTGTCCACGTCCTGACCCCCCAGACCCTGGGAACAGAACTCTGGGTCAGGGTGGGCCTCCCTTCAAGGACAGGGTCCGAGTCAGACACAGAAGAGCCCTGGCTGGTGTGGCTCAGTGGGTAGAGCATCAGCCTGCGGACTGAAGGGTCCCGGGTTCGATTCCCGGTCAAGGGCACACCTGCCCGGGTTGTGGGCTCGATCCCCAGTAGGGGGCGTGCGGGAGGCGGGCGATCCATGATTCTCTCTCATCATGGATGTTTCTCTCTCTCCCTCTCCCTTCCTCTCTGACATCAATAACAATATATATTTAAAAAAATAAATAAAAATTCAAAAAAAAGAAGAGAAAAAAGATTAAGAGATAGGAGAAGCCACGTGGAGATGGAGGCAGAGACGGGAGGGAGGCGGCCACTGATCCATGGATGCCTGGAGCCCCAGGGAGATGATGGATGGATGGATGGATGGATAGATACACAGACACATGGATCGGTAGGTAGGTAGGTAGGAGAGAGAGAGAGAGAGAGAGAGAGAGAGAGAGAGAGAGAGAGAGAGAGAGAGAGAGACATGAACCGGGCCCTCCTACATGGGCCCCCGACCAGGGCTATTGAAGACTTCCTGATGGAAGGTTGACCAGATGTGTTGACAAAAAGGAGGTTCCCAGGAAAGGCCACCAGGGGGCAGGCGTCCATGGTTGCCATGGCAACGGGTCTCCGGTGTCTGGGGCCCTGACGTTCTGAGAGAGGCAGGGAGAAGGGATGCCATGCAGTTCAGTGTGTGTATGTGGACGGGGGTCGGGGGGGTGGCGAGGACAGTCCCAAATAGTGTCTCCACCCCCCCCACACACACACACACAGATTTGTCCAATCTGAGGCGCCGATGGGCTTTGTGGGTAGAACATGTCAGAGGTAGGAGGGCCATGGATTTCCCAGGAAACGGGTGGCAAAGTGTTTTCTCTTGAATAACACACATGATCCCCGTCATGGTGGGCATTTGCCCAGCTCTTGCTGTGTCTAAGAATTTAGATGTATTGGATTATTTAATTTAATGGCCTCCCGTTACAGGTATACCATTACTTTATATTGATGGATTGATTGATTGATTGATTGATTTCAGAGAACAAGGGAGAGGAAGAAAGAGGTAGAAACATTAATGATGAGCGGGAATCCTTGATTGGCTGCCTCCAGCACATTGGACCAAGCCCGCAACCCAGGCATGTGCCCTTGACCGGAATCGAACCCGGGACCCTTCCATCCGCAGGCCAATGCTCTATCCACTGAGCCACACCGGCTAAGGCTATACCATTACTTTATTATTATTATTATTATTTACGAAGCGAGACAGAGATGTCAAGGATGAATAACATGATTATATTTAAGATCATTTTTTTCTTGAAATATTCATGTTTATTCCATGTAACTTTATTATATTAAAATAATATTTCTTGAAATAAAAAAGCAAACAAACAAACCAGCATAAATTAAAAAAGAAAAAGAAAAAGAAAAAGAAACATCGATGATGAAAGAGAATCAGGGACCGGCTGCCTCCTGCACGCCCCCGACTAGGGATGGAGCCCGCAACCCGGGCCTGTGCCCTTGACCGGGAATCGAACCCGGGACCCCCTGGTTCCTAGGTCGATCGATGCCCAACCCCTGAGCCACACAGGCCGGCCAGGTGTGGATACGTCATTATTACCCAAAGTTTTCTGTCTGGCCGAGGTCTGCAGGGTGAGGAGGCGCTGGGCTGAAGAACACCCCAGATTCTGTATCCTTGGCACCAAGGGGGGGGGTTTGGGGGGGACCTGCTCTCACGCTGGTTTCGGGGAGGGGTTCAGGGTTTTATCTGTGTCACCCCCTTCTGGGGGGAGGCAGCCATGACCTTCAGGGCGCCTTGGGGAGCCAGGGCTGCTCACTGGAGTGTGTCTGCCTCCGGGAAATGTCAGACTTAGAGGTTCAGAGCCCTTCTCACGGGGTTGCTACCTGTCTCCGCTAGACGAACCCCCCCCCCTCCACACGCACCCCAAACCCCAGCCTGCAGAGAGATCCAGGTTTGCAGTCCAAAGGCTCAGGGACCCAGGCTCTGGTCCAAAGGTCACCCCTTCATTGGAGCAGACAGGCTGCCCCCCAGCGTGGAGGGAAGGGGCCTGGTTTTCCAAGACGTGTTGACTCCACGCTGCCAGGAAGAGTCTGGACTCCGGCCCTGGCCGGTGCGGCTCAGTGGATGGAGCGTCGGCCCGAGGGCTGAAGGGTCCTGGGTTCGATTCTGCACGCCCCCTACTGGGGATCGAGCCCACAACCCGGGCATGTGCGCTTGTCCGGGAATCGAACCCAGGACCTCCTGGTTCCTAGGTCGGCGCTCTAACCACTGACCCACACTGGCCAACCCCCACCCTACCCGCCTTTTTTTCCCCTCGATTTCCAGCCTCAGCCAAACCTCCTCTGATAAAAACCAAGCAAGGGGCCTGGTTAGGAGACGCACAGCACAAACAGTGCACGTGTCTCTATTTTATCTTATTTTAATTTAATTTAATTTTGTTTTTTTAATATATTTTTACTAGAGGCCCCGGTGCATGAATTCGTGCACGGGTGACGTCCTGCGGGCCTGCCCCGATCCGGGCTGGCTGGAGAGAGGCGCCCCGCCCCCTGGTCGAACTCCCGTTCGAGGGGACAATTTACATATTAGCCTTTTATTCTGTAGGATTAACTTCAGCGAGGAAGGGAGAGGGAGAGAGAGAAACATCGATGATGAGAGAGAATCAGGGATCGGCCGCCTCCTGCACGCCCCCTCCTGGGTACCGAGCCCGCAACCCGGGCCTGGGCCCTGGACCGGGATTCGAACTCGGGACCCTGCCGTCCGCAGGCCGACGCTCTACCCACTGAGCCACACCGGCCTGGCCAATTTTTATTTTTTTGTGACTTTCTGCATATTTGGATGAAAAAAAAAAAAACCAAAAAACGAGACATCTCAGAAATCAGTACACACACACACACAGAAAATGAGGCGTTTTCAGAAATAGACGCCGTCGCGCCCGTTCCCCAATTAAGCCCCAGCGAGGCGCCTTTGTGAGTCAGAGGCGAATCCGGAGGCGCAATGAGCTGGGCTTTGGCCAACACGGCGTCTGTGCAAATGGGGAAATCGCCTGTTTTGGGAGCTTTAATTTCCGCCGGATCCGCCCGGAGTGGGGGGGAGGCGACTCACGGAGGTTGGATGCCTTGGAGTCCACCCCATGTCCTGCCTCGTAGATTTGGGCCTCTCTCTCTCTCTCTTTTTTTTTAATTTAAATTCTTTATTGAGCCCTGGCTGGTGTGGCTCAGTGGGTAGAGCGTCGGCCTGCGGACTGAAGGGTCCTGGGTTCGAATCCCGGTCAAGGGCACATGCCTTGCTTTTGGGCTCAAATCCCCAGTAGGGGGCGTGCAGGAGGCAGCGGGTCCATGATTCTCTCTCCCTCTCCCTCTCCCTTCCCCTCTGAAATTAACAAAAATGTATATTTTTTAAAAATACAGCTCTCTTCCACTCTCTGTTAAACATCCACTCAAGCGATGTCTGGAAACCACCAGAAAGGAAGTTATAAAAAAAAATGAAATTGATCCTTGAGTGAGGATGATAAAAACAAATAAGAAATAATAAAATAAAATAAAAAAATGCAGCTTCTTCCAGATTTGGTGTGCATTCATCGCTAAGATAAATGAAAATGCATGTCAGCCCTGGCCGGTGTGGCTCAGTGGATAGAGCGTCGGCCTGCGTGCGGACTGAAAGGTCCCGGGTTCGATGCCAGGTTTCGGGCTCGATCCCCAGTAGGGGGGCGTGCAGGAGGCAGCTGATCCATGATTCTCATCATTGATGTTTCTCTCTCTCTCTCCCTATCCCTGTGTCTTTCTGAAATCAATAAAAACATGATTATTTTTTAAAAATATATATTTTATTGATTTTTTGTAGAGAGGAAGGGAGAGGGAGAGAGAGTCAGAGACATCGATGAGAGAGAAACATCGATCAGCCGCCTCCTGCACGCCCCCCACTGGGGATGTGCCCGCAACCCAGGTCCATGACCTTGACCGGGAATCGAACCCGGGACCCTTCAGTCCGCAGGCCGGCGCTCTATCCACTGAGCCACACCGGCCAGGATTACCTGGCAATTTTTGTTAAATTTCTTCATCATCGTCCGAGAACGCCGCCCCGTGCATCCCGCTGCCTGAGCTCGCGAGGACGCCCCGGGGAAGGTCAGAGGCCGGAGGGACGAGGGAGCCACAGGCCCTCATTTTGGGCCAAATAATCGTCCCCCGTCGGGTACAGATTGTTCCGGAGGAACCCATTGGACACTGATTTCTTTCGAACTCGGTGCAGCGTCCATGTTCATCTCTGTCGGGCGTATCGTCTCGGGCGTGTGGCTCAGGGGTTCAGCGTCGTCGACCCGGGAACCAGGAGGTCACGGTTCGATTCCCGGTCGGGGCACCTGCTGGGGTTACGGGTTCGATCCCCCATCGGGGCGTCGACGAGAGGCGCTGATCGATGTTTCTCGCATTATGTTTCTTTTTTCCTCTCTCTTCCTCAGTCTCTACAATCAATCCTATAGAATAAAAGCCTAGTATGCTAAGTGTCCAGCTGTCCGTTCAACCGATCAAAGCGTCATATGCTAATGATATAAGGCCGCTCAACTGCTCGCTATGACGTGCACTGGCCACCAGGGGGCAGACAGTCGACTGGTCGCTATGACGTGCACTGACCACCAGGGGGCCGACAGTCAACTGCTCGCTACGATGTGCACTGACCACCAGGGGGCAGACAGTCGACCAGTCACTATGACGTGCACTGGCCACCAGGGGGCCGATAGTCAACTGCTCGCTATGATGTGCACTGACCACCAGGGGGCAGACAGTCGACTGGTCGCTATGACGTGCACTGGCCACCAGGGGGCCGACAGTCAACTGCTCGCTATGACGTGCACTGACCACCAGGGGGCAGACAGTCAACTGCTCGCTATGATGTGCACTGACCACCAGGGGGCAGACAGTCGACCAGTCACTATGACGTGCACTGACCACCAGGGGGCAGAGAGTCGACTGGTTGACCAGTTGCTATGACGTGCACTGACCACCAGGGGGCAGACGGTCGACCAGGACCCTTTGGGGGATGTCGGAGAGCCGGTTCCGGCCCAATCCCGCAGGCCAGGCTGAGGGACCCCACTGGTGCACGAATTCGTGCACCGGGGCCTCTGGTAAAAATATATTATTGCGTGAGCATTAAAAAGAGAAAATTCAGGCCTAACTGGTGTGGCTCAGTGGATAGAGCGTCGGCCTGCGGACTGAAGGGTCCTAGGTTCGAATCTGGTCAAGGGCATGTACCCTGGTTGCAGGCACATCCCCAGTGGGGGGCGTGCAGGAGGCAGCTGATCGATGTTTCTCTCTCATCATCGATGTTTCTAACTCTCTATCCCTCTCACTTCCTCTCTGTAAAAAAATCAATAAAGTATATTTTTTAAAAAATTAAATATGTATATTGGTATTGATTTCAGAGAGGAAGGGAGAGAGAAAGAGAGACATTCATGAGGAGAGAGAATCATGGACCGGCTGCCTCCTGCACGCCCCCTGCTGCTTGGGGATGGAGCCTGCAACCCGGGCCTGTGCCCTTGCCCGGGAATCGAACCTGTGACCCCCTGGTTCCTAGGTTGACGCTCTAACCACTGAGCCACACCGGCCGGGCGATTTTTTTTTTTTTTGGATAATTTTTCGATCGAGGAGCCTGGGTTTTGCACGCAGACTCGCAGCCCCTCCACGCTCTGACCTGGATGGGTCCATTCCGGTCTGTCCTACAAAGGTCACTGGTTTTATCCCCTGGGGCTGCGGATCCAAAGGTAATCGGATGATGGAGACGGCTGAGCTGAGTTGGGCGTCGCTGGCACAGAGGGTTCAGCCTGTGCCCAGGGCCGGGGGTGGGGGTGCCGGGGGTGGATGGTCGGCTTGCAGGGCACCCAGAGCTCGGATCATGATGCATCCGGATGAGCTGATGGCAGGCAGCCAATCCCTGAGACAACAACGATTAATCATGATGTCCCCTGTCTTCATGGGCCAAGATGATGGCTTGGGGCCGGCCGGTGTGGCTCAGTGGGTAGAGCGCCGGCCTGCGGACTGGAGGGCCCCGGGTTCGATTCCCGGTCAAGGGCACAGGCCCGGGTTGCGGGCTCGATCCCCCAGTCGGGGGCGTGCAGGAGGCGGCCGATGCATGATTCTCTCTCATCCTGGATGTGTGTCTCTCTCTCTCTGCCTCTCCCTTCTTCTCCGAAATCAATAAAAAAAATACATATTAAAGCGAACACCACAGGCAATAGACATGGTGCATGTCGCCCAGAGGCCCATGTGTGACCAGGGTGCAGACATAGCTCCGAACCCTATCATTTCATTGCCTCCTCTGAACTGGATGGAACTCACAAATGCCTCCTTCCTGCAAGAAAGGGACGATGGTGGCAGCTACGACGACGGGTTTTCACAGCCAGGCGGGTGGGGTCTCACTTGCACTCCTCGGACCCGGGAGAGAGTGTGCGTGCATCATCCCTGCGACCCATCCCGGCTAATCACCAGCCCCAGGTGCCCAGGGTGTGGGCCCATCTCGGCTAATCACCAGCCCCAGGTGCCCAGGGTGTGGGCCCATCTCGGCTAATCACCAGCCCCAGGTGCCCAGAGTGTGGGTCCATCACGGCTAATCACCAGCCCCAGGTGCCCAGGGTGTGGGCCCATCTCGGCTAATCACCAGCTCCAGGTGCCCAGGGTGTGGGCCCATCTCGGCTAATCACCAGCCCCAGGTGCCCAGGGTGTGCGACCCATCTCGGCTAATCACCAGCCCCAGGTGCCCAGGGTGTGCGACCCATCTCGGCTAATCACCAGCCCCAGGTGCCCAGGGTGTGGACCCATCACGGCTAATCACCAGCCCCAGGTGCCCAGGGTGGGGGCCTGGGAGCGTCTCTCGCGAAATAGGCTATGATCTCCTGACCTGGCGCAGAAAACATCTCACATTTATTTATATTTTCAATTTCTTTCTTTTTCAAATGACATAATTCTTTTTTTTTCTTTTAATTTTTTTTTTTGGAATTTTTGTGAGTTTATTTTGAGCCAGAACATACGTCTTATTTTTGCGAGTCCTCACTGGAGGATATTTTTCCCATTGATTTATATTTTAATTAATAATGAATTAATTTTTAAATATAGTTTATTGATTTTTTTTTTTTTTACAGAGAGGAAGGGAGAGAGATAGAAACATCGATGAGAGAGAGACATCGATCGGCTGCCTCCTGCACATCCTCCTACTGGGGAGGTGCCCGCCACCCAGGTCCATGCCCTGACCGGGAATCGAACCCGGGACCCTTCAGTCCGCAGGCCGACGCTCTATCCACTGAGCCACACCAGCCAGGGCTCCGTTGATTTTTTTTAGAGAGAGAGACACACAGAGAGAGAAACGTCGATGTGAGAGAGACACACATCCATTGGTGGCCTCCTGCACGCGCCCCGACCAGGGCCGGGGGTTTAGCCTGCAACTGAGGTACGTACCCTTGACCAGAATGGAACCCGGGACCCCTTGGTCCAAGGGCGGATGTGCAATCCATTGAGCCGAAAAGTCGAGGGTGGAAATACCTAACTTGTGGATGGTTCCTTCATGGTGGTGCCAATCGTGACGGGAACCAAAATGATAAGAAAGAAGAAAAAAAGAAAGAAAGAAGCCCTGACCGGTGTGGCTCAGTGGGTAGAGAGTCGGCCTGCGGACTGAGGGGTCCCGGGTTCGATTCCGGTTAAGGGCATGGACCTTGGTTGTGGGCACATCCCCAGTGGGGGGCGTGCAGGAGGCAGCTGATCGATGTTTCTCTCTCATCGATGTTTCTAACTCTCTATCCCTCTCCCTTCCTCTCTGTAAAAAAATCAATAAAATATATTTTTTAAAAAGAAAGAAAGAAAGGGAGAAATCTCAACGCCAAAACCAGAGTGGCATGTTGATAGAGATCAAGATGGATATGTTTTTTAACAGGAATTTTCTGGGTCAATGATGGTGTGAAAGTGGTGCCCTTCCTTCAATCTTTCTCTTTCTCTCTTTTTTCTTAAATATTTTTATTGATGTCAGAGAGGAAGGGAGAGGGAGAGAGGGAGAAACATCCATGATGAGAGAGAATCACAGATAGGCTGCCTCCTGCACGCCCCCTACTGGGGATCGAGCCGGCAACCCGGGCCTGTGCCCTGACCGGGTATTGAACCAGTGAGCTCCTGGTTCGTAGGTCGACGCTCAACTACTGAGACACTGACTTTGTGATATTGGTCATTTTTGATGGTGCCTAAAATTGATGCTGATCTGTGCCTTAAACCATGTTTAACAAGATCAGAAAGAAAGGTGTTATCTGAGAACCCAAAGCACAAATGTGCCTGATCTTATTTTCTGAGTAAATAGGGCCTGTTAGCTTAGCAAAGCTCATCATCACTATCATTATCACCACCATCATCACCATAATCATCATCATAATATTCATCACTACCACCATCAATATCGCTATCATCAATATCAGCATCACCATCATCACCATAATATTCATCACTGTCATCAATATCATCATCACCATCATCACCATCACCATCAGTAGCAGCAACATTAGTACCATCAGCAGCATCATTATCACCATCATCGTCATCATTGTCTCCATCCTCATCATGATCACCATCACCATCTCTGTCATCACCAGGATGACCACCTGCAGCAGCCCTGATATCGTGTTCATCACCATCACCATCGTTACCATGATTACAATCACCTTCATCACTGTCATCATCAATCGCGTCATCACCATCATCATCGCCATCATCTTCATCACTATCATCATCAATATCACGCTCACTATCATCATCATCACCATTAGTACCATCAGCATCATCATTATCATCACCATCATCATCATGACCATCACCATCATCATCACCATCATCATCACCATCACCATCACCATCACCATCATCATCATCATCATCACCATCACCATCATCATCACCATCATCATCACCATCACCATCAACTCCATCATCACCATCACCTCCATCATCATCACCATCACCATCACCATCACCATCATCACCATCACCATCACCATCATCACCATCACCATCATCACCATCATCACCATCACCATCACCATCACCATCATCATCATCACCATCACCATCACCATCATCACCATCATCATCACCATCACCATCACCATCACCATCACCATCATCACCATCACCATCACCATCACCATCATCATCATCACCATCACCATCACCATCACCATCACCATCATCACCGTCACCATCACCATCACCATCATCATCATCACCATCACCATCACCATCATCACCATCACCATCACCATCACCATCACCATCATCACCATCACCATCACCATCACCATCATCATCATCACCATCACCATCATCATCACCATCATCATCACCATCACCATCAACTCCATCATCATCACCATCACCATCAACTCCATCATCATCACCATCACCTCCATCATCATCACCATCACCATCACCATCACCATCATCACCATCACCATCACCATCATCACCATCATCACCATCACCATCATCACCATCATCATCACCATCACCATCATCACCATCATCACCATCATCACCATCATCATCACCATCACCATCACCATCACCATCATCACCATCACCATCACCATCATCATCATCACCATCACCATCATCATCACCATCATCATCACCATCACCATCATCATCATCACCATCATCACCATCACCATCAACTCCATCATCATCACCATCACCTCCATCATCATCACCATCACCATCACCATCACCATCATCATCATCACCATCATCACCATCACCATCATCACCATCATCACCACCATCACCATCACCATCATCACCATTATCATCACCATCACCTTCATCACCATAATAACCACCATCACCACCACCATCGTCACCATCACCACCATCTCCATCATCTCCTTTGTTCCCATCACCTTCATAATCACGATCAATTATTATCACCATCTTCACGATCAGCCCCATCATCATCATCACCATCCCGGAGAATCCGAATCCCACGTGGTGAGTGAGCACAGCTGACTCCCACTGTGTGTCTGAGAGAACAGCCTGACCTAGAGGGACCTTTTCCGTCTCTTTCCCTCTCTTCTTTATCCCCGAAAGACACTGATCTAATGCTTTTTTGGGGGGGGGGCTATAGGGGGGGGTTGCCAGTATTCTTGGTGACCCAGAAACAACGAAAGGTGATGATCGAACCTTCTCCTGGGACCGCCTCTAACGGGTCTGGCTTGAGCCTCCTGAAAAAATATATTCTTTGTTGAGCTGTCACTCCCTGGCTCCTTGGGAATAAATCGATGAAACTTGAACGGAACGTGGTTTAATTTTCTCTCCGTTTAATTTCCCTTCCGCAAGCCAGGGTGTCTCTCCCTGGAGGCACCTCTTGTCCTGAACCGGCTTGAGCTTAGAAATGCGCATTTCTGTCAGGTTGCCCTTCTGGGGACAAAAAGAAAAAAAAGAAAAAAATTATAATAAAAAATGACAGAAGTAAGGGCTGAGCCATCTGGAATCACAAACACGCCCTTGGCCCCACGGACTCATTTGGAAATAATGGCTGTGGCCAGGTGGTGTGCATCTGTGAGACTGAACTCAGGAATGTCAGAGAAGGCCCCCCCCAAATCCCCCCGCCGTCCCCCCAAAAAACTGTGCTGGAGACATACACTAGGAAAAAAAAGGTGGAAGAAAAAATGGAAAACAATTCTGTTTAGCCCGGCCAGTGTGGCTCAGTGGTTGAGCGTCGACCTAGGAACCAGGAGGTCCCGGGTTCGATTCCCGGTCAAGGGCACATGCCCGGGTTGCGGGCTCCATCCCCAGTAGGGGGCGTGCAGGAGGCGGCCGGTCCATGATTCTCTCTCCTCATGGATGTTTCTATCACTGTCTCCTTCTCTGAAATCAGTAAAAATATATTATATATAAAAAAAATAGTGTCACATATACTCATCTTTGCCTGGACGGTGTGGCTCAGTGGTTGAGCATCGATCTGTGAACCAGGAGGTCACGGTTCGATTCCCGGTCAGGACACCTGCCAGTAGGGGGCGAGCAGGAGGCAGCCGACCCATGATTCTCTCTCCTCAAGGATGTCGCTATGACGTGCACTGACCACCAGGGGCCGACAGTCGGCCGGTCGATCAGTCGCTATGACGTGCACTGACCACCAGGGGGCAGACAGTCGACCGGTCGACCAGTCGCTATAACGTGCACTGACCACCAGGGGGCAGACAGTCGATGGGTCGACCAGTCGCTATGACGTGCACTGACCACCAGGGGCAGACAGTCGACCAGTCGCTATGACGTGCACTGACCACCAGGGGCAGACAGTCGACCAGTCGACCAGTCGCTATGACATGCACTGACCACCACGGGGCAGACAGTCGGCTGGTCGGCCAGTCGCTATGATGTGCACTGACCACCAGGGGGCAGACAGTCGACCAGTCGCTATGACGTGCACTGACCACCAGGGGCAGACAGTCGACGGATCGACCAGTTGCTGTGACGTGCACTGACCACCAGGGGGCAGACTGTCGTATGGTCCATCGGTCGCTATGACGTGCACTGACCACCAGGGGACGGACAGTTGACCCGTCGCTATGACGTGCACTGACCACCAGGGGGCAGACAGTCTACAGGTCGACCAGTCGCTATGACGTGCACTGACCACCAGGGGCAGACAGTCGGCCGGTCGACCAGTCGCTATGACGTGCACTGACCACCAGGGGGCAGACAGTCGGCTGGTCGACCAGTCACTATGACGTGCACTGACCACCAGGGGCAGACAGTCGGCCGGTCGACCAGTCGCTGTGACGTGCACTGACCACCAGGGGGCAGACTGTCGTATGGTCCATCGGTCGCTATGACGTGCACTGACCACCAGGGGACGGACAGTTGACCCGTCGCTATGACGTGCACTGACCACCAGGGGCAGACAGTCGACCGGTCGACCAGTCGCTATGATGTGCACTGACCACCAGGGGCAGACAGTCGGCCGGTCGACCAGTCGCTATGACGTGCACTGACCACCAGGGGGCAGACAGTCGACCGGTCGACCAGTCGCTATGACGTGCACTGACCACCAGGGGGCAGACAGTCGACCGGTCGTCCAGTCGCTATGACGTGCACTGACCACCAGGGGACGGACAGTCGACCCGTCGCTATGACGTGCACTGACCACCAGGGGGCAGACAGTCTACAGGTCGACCAGTCGCTATGACGTGCACTGACCACCAGGGGCAGACAGTCGGCCGGTCGACCAGTCGCTATGACATGCACTGACCACCAGGGGGCAGACAGTCGGCTGCTCGACCAGTCACTATGACGTGCACTGACCACCAGGGGGCAGACAGTCTACAGGTCGACCAGTCGCTATGACGTGCACTGACCACCAGGGGCAGACAGTCGGCCGGTCGACCAGTCGCTATGACGCGCACTGACCACCAGGGGGCAGACAGTCGGCCGGTTGACCAGTCGCTATGACTTGCACTGACCACCAGGGGGCAGACAGTCGACCGGTCGACCAGTTGCTATGACGTGCACTGACCACCAGGGGGCAGACTGTCGACCGGTCGCTATGACGTGCACTGACCACCAGGCTCTCATACATTCGGGGAAAAGGGTTTAATCATTCAGGGCACCTGTCACCATTTGGCACTTTGTCACCCTAAGATTTAAGGCAGAATCCCTCAGTCTCAGGGGGTGACACCCAGAGTGTCTTTGGCTGCGAGTCTTCCCGGAAAGACACCCCCACGTCTCATAAGCTATTGGGGAACGGCTCCCCGAGATCAGGCGGGTGTCAAACACGCAGACCCCAGATCCCTCACAGCCCTGTCCCCCTCAAAAAAAGTCCGTCGATGGGGGGAGCAGCTATTCGGAGAAGGGGTCCCGTGTCCGGTCTCGGACGCCCGTCATCTGGCAACTCCTGGCCCAGAGTTCTTGCTGCAGGTGTGGGTCGTAGGTGACGGCCAGGGACCTGGTGTCTTTCTCGTTGTACAGGTAGCGCCCGCCCACCCCCTCCAGGTCGGGGGTGACGGCTGCGTAGATGGAGGTCCAGGCTCCTTCGTCGGGGGTCTGTGGGGAGGAGGGAGAGGGGGTGCAGGCCATCAGCGCTCAGAAATTGGGGTCCTCAGCTCACGTTCCTGCTGGTGGGTAAGAATTAGCGTCGTCCTGGGTCCACCAACCCACCTGGGAGGCTGGGGGTGGGGTCCACCTCGCCGACCCCCACATCGAGGGCGAGTGTGTATTCATTTATTTTTATTTTTATTTTTTTAAATATTTTTAATTGATTTCAGAGAGGAAGGGAGAAGGAGGGAGAGAGAGAGAAACATCCATGACGAGAGAGAATCATGGACCGGCCGCCTCCTGCACGCCCCCTACTGGGCATCGAACCCGCAACCCGGGCCTGTGCCCTTGAGCGGGAATCGAACCTGTGACCTCCTGGTTCCTAGGTCGATGCTCAACCACTGAGCCACACTGGCCAGGCCATTTGCTCATTTTGATAAGCAGATGCGTATAAAAATTCATGATGTTGCCCTGACCGGTGTGGCTCAGTGGATAGAGCGTCGGCCTGCGGACTCAAGGGTCCCAGGTTCGAATCCGGACAAGGGCATGTACCTGGGTTGCGGGCACATCCCCAGTGGGGGGTATGCAGGAGGCAGCTGATCGATGTTTCTCTCTCATCGATGTTTCTAACTCTCTATCCCTCTCCCTTCCTCTTGGTAAAAAATCAATAAATATATATATATATTTTTTAAAAAGTGTATTTAAAAAGAAAGCATTAAGTTTACAAAATTAAACAGGGGGCTGGGGTAGAGTTTGGGAAATGCTTTTTGAGGAGGAATTATTCTGCAGAATTGACAGATGGTAGAAATGAGGGGCCTAGTAGACACAGGAAATGAGATCGGAGGTGAGCCCAGCCGGTGTGGCTCAGGGTTTGAGCGTCCACCTAGGAACCAGGAGGTTCTGGGTTCGATTGCCGGTCAAGGGCACCTGCCCGGGCTGCGGGCTCCATCCCCAACCAGTTGGGGGCGTGCAGGAGGCGGCCAATGCATGATTCTCTCTCCTCATGGATGTTTCTCTCTCTTTTCCTCTCGATTAAATAATAATAATAATAATAATAATAATAATATTAATAATAATAGCAATAATAATAATAATAATAAAGATTCGTCGGAGGTTTACCTTGAAAAACAACCAGCCGAACAGCTTCTTGACCAGACGGGTGCCCCAGAAGACGTGCTTGTAGAGGTCCGTGTCGACCACGCCGGGGTCGGCCACGTTGGCGGTCACGTGGCTGCCCTGGGCGGCCAGCAGCCCCTGGAGGTGGTAGGTGAAGAGGACCAGAGCCAGCTTGCTCTGCGCGTAGGCGCCGTGCGGAGAGTAGCCGCCCCTACGAGAAGGCATGGGGGAGGAGTCGCCCTGGGGCCGGATCCCGGCCAAGTCCGAGTTCTAACCTCCGTCCTACCCGTGCTAAGGACGCTCCACTGCTCGCTCTGACGTGCGCTGACCACCAGGGGGCAGACAGTCGGCCGGTCGACCAGTCGCTATGACGTGCACTGACCACCAGAGGGCAGACAGTCGGCCGGTCGACCAGTCGCTGTGACGTGCACTGACCACCAGGGGGCAGACAGTCGGCCGGTCGACCAGTCGCTATGACGTGCACTGACCACCAGGGGCAGACAGTCGACGGGTCGACCAGTCGCTATGACGTGCACTGACCACCAGGGGCAGACAGTCGACGGGTCGACCAGTCGCTATGACGTGCACTGACCACCAGGGGTCAGACAGTTGACCGGTCGACCAGTCGCTGTGATGTGCACTGACCACCAGGGGGCAGACAGTCGACGGGTCGACCAGTCGCTGTGACGTGCACTGACCACCAGGGGGCAGACAGTCGACGGGTCGACCAGTCGCTATGACGTGCACTGACCACCAGGGGGCAGACAGTCGGCCGGTCGACCAGTCGCTATGACGTTCCCCCTCCCCATGTCCATTGCAACCGCCTGCTGCACTCCCAAGGGGAGTTTCCTGTCCTTTCAATTTTTTATTTTTAATACTAGAGGCTCGGGGCACGAAATCCGTGCACTTGGGGAGGGGATCCCTCAGCCTGGATGGCGAGAGGGTGCAGTCCAGGCCGAGGGACCCCACGGGTGCACGATGGGGGCCGGGGAGGGACCGCGGGAGGGCTCCAGGGCGTGTCTGGCCCGTCTCGCTCAGTCCCGATCGGCCGGACCCCAGCAGCAAGCTTACCTAGTGGTCGACTGTCTGCCCCTGGTGGTCAGTGCACGTCACAGCGACTGGTTGACCGATCGACTGTCTGCCCCCTGGTGGTCAGTGCACGTCATAGCGACTGGTCGACCCGTCGACTGTCTGCCCCCTGGTGGTCAGTGCACGTCATAGCGACTGGTCAACGGGCCGACTGTCTGCCCCCTGGTGGTCAGTGCACGTCACAGCGACTGGTCGACCCGTCGACTGTCTGCCCCCTGGTGGTCGGTGAACGTCATAGCGAGCGGTTGAGCGGCCTTAGCATATCATTAGCATATTACGCTTTGATTGGTTGAATGTCCGTCAGAACGACCAGACACTTAGCATGATCCGGCTTTTTTATTAATATAGGATTTTGTTATTGATTTTGGAGAGAGAGGAAGGGAGAGGAAGAGAGAGATAGAAACATCCATGAGGAGAGAGAATCATGGACCGGCCGCCTCTTGTCCGCCCCCTACTGGTTGGGGATCGAGCCCGCAACCCGAGCATGTGCCCTTGACTGGGAATCGAACCCTGACCTCCTGGTTCACAGGTCAATGCTCTAACCACTGAGCCACGCCGGCCAGGGCCTACGTGAATGAGTTATTAAACGATTCCTCCGTCCCATTTCCCGGGCTGTTGGATGACTGCCTAACAGCTTTCGGAAGACACCAGAGGCAAAGCACATTCTTCAGCCTCGCCACGTGCGCGATGATGGCGATTATTAGCGTGTTTGTCTGCAAGACTTTCCCCGAAGGCTGAACGGGCCGCTGTGGGCAATGAGCTTCGACGTGGGATTGGAAATCAGTTAACCAATGAGCAGATACCGTCGTTACAATTATCACCAGGCGACGGGATCGTCCAAAAATGGGTGGTGTGCCCTGGCTGGTGTGGCTCAGTGGTTAGAGCATCCGCCCCTGCCCCAAGGGGCCTTGGGGTCAAATTCCCCGTTGAGGGCCACATACCTGGGTTGCAGGTTCGATCCCTGCTCCCGGTTAGAGTGCACAGGGGGGCGGGGGGGGGGAGGCAACTGATTGATGTGTCTCACATCAATGATTCTCTCTCTCTCTCTCTCTCTCTCTCTCTCTCTCTCTCTCTCTCTCTCCTCCCCTCACTCTAAAAAGTTAACGGAGACCTAGCCAGTTTGGCTCAGTGGATAGAGCGTCGGCCTGCAGACTAAAGGGTCCCGGGTATGATTATGGTCAAGGGCACAGGCCCGGGTTGCGGGCTCCATCCCCAGTAGGGGGCGTGCAGAAGGCAGACGACCCATGATTCTCTCTCATCATGGATTTTTTCTCTCTCTCCCCCTCCCTCTCCCTTCCTCTCTGAAATCAATAAAAATATACTTAAAAAATAAACATAAACAGCCCTAGCTGGTGTGGCTCAGTGGATAGAGCGTCGGCCTACAGACTAAAGGGTCCCGGGTTCGAATCCAGGTCAGAGCACATGTCTCGGTTGCAGGCTCCAACCCCAGTAGGGGGCGAGCAGGAGGCAGCCGATCAGTGATTCTCTCTCATCATGGATGTTTCTCTCCCTCTCCTTCTCCCTTCTTCTATCTGAAATCAATAAAAAATATTTAAGCCCTGGCCAGTTTGGCTCAGTGGATAGAGCGTCAGCCTGTCGACCGAAGGGTCCCAGTCAAGGGCACAGGCCCGGGTTGCAGGCTCGACCCCCCAGTAGGGGGCATGCAGGAGGCAGCCGATCCATGGTTCCCTCTCATCATCAATATTTCTGTCTCTCTCTTGCTCTCCCTTCCTATCTGAAATCAATAAAAATATACTTAAAAAAATAAAAATGTCATGTATTGGGGAACATATCCGCCAGTGAGGATGAAGAAAAACAAAAAGAAAAAACAAATAAAAAGGTTGGTGACATGAACGACCGTCGATCTGCTCAGGACGGCGGAGCCCGGAGTGTCAGAGTGTCTGCAGGGCCAGGTGACCTTGAATTGCAGCATCGCTGTCAGGACGGATGGACGGGGGCCTGCCCCCTGCACCCACCTGCCCTGAAGGTCGTCCAGGGCCAGCTCCCCGACGTAGTGCGTCGCCGAGGACATGCTCACCACCCGGGCGCTGCGGCCGGGGCGCCCCGATTCCCTCAGGGTGTCCAGGAGCAGGTTGGTGAGCAGGAAGTGACCCAGGTAGTTCAGGCCGAAGTGCTCCTCAAACCCGTCTTCCGTCTGCCTCTGGGGGACCATCATCACGCCGGCTGGGGACACAGGGAATTGGGGGAGCGTGAGCTGAGATGGGGTGGGGAACGCCTGTCTGCTCTGGATCTGTGGACCTTCCACAGGAGACACCAGGATCCAGGCTTCCCTCGCTGCCCAGGGTTTATCCGGAAAGACGCCCGGAAGGACATCCGGTCTAATTAGCATTTTATGCTTTTATTATTACAGACTAGAGGCCCGGTGCACAAAAATTTGTGCACCTGGGGGGGGGGGTCCCCTCAGCCCGGCCTGTGCCCTCTCGCCATCTGGGAACCCTCGGGGGTGTCCACCTGCTGGCTTAGGCCTGTTCCCTGGGGGATTGGGCCTAAGCTGGCAGTCAGACATCCCTCTGGCAGCCCGGCAGCTCTCGGGGGATGTCCACCTGCTGGCTTAGGCCTGCTCCCCAGAGGATTGGGCCTAAACTGGCAGTCAGACATCCCTCTGGCAGCCCGGGAGCCCTTGGGGGATGTCCACTTGCTGGCTTAGGCCCGCTCCCTGGGGAATTGGGCCTAAGCTGGCAGTCAGACATCCCTCTGGCAGCCCGGGAGTCCTCGGGGGATGTCCACCTGCTGGCTTAGGCCTGCTCCCCAGAGGATTGGGCCTAAACTGGCAGTCAGACATCCCTCTGGCAGCCCGGCAGCCCTCGGGGGATGTCCACCTGCTGGCTTAGGTCCACTCCCTGGGGGATTGGGCCTAAGCTGTCAGTCAGACATCCCTCTGGCAGCCCGGCAGCCCTCGGGGGATGTCCACCTGCTGGCTTAGGCCTGCTCCCCGGGGGATTGGGCCTAAGCTGGCAATCAGACATCCCTCTGGCAGCCTGGGAGCCCTTGGGGGATGTCCACTTGCTGGCTTAGGCCCGCTCCCTGGGGGATTGGGCCTAAGCTGGCAGTCAGACATCCCTCTGGCAGCCTGGGAGTCCTCAGGATATGTCCACTTGCCAGTGGGGAGCAGGCCTAAGCTGCAATCGGACATTCTTAGCGCTCCTGAGGAGGCGGGAGAGGCTCCCACCACCACCGCTGTGCAGGCAGCCGTCAGCGTGGCTTGTGGCTGAGCAGAGCTCCCCCATGTGGGAGCGCACGGACCACCAGGGGGCAGCTCCTGCATTGAGCGTCTGCCCCCTGGTGGCCAGTGTGTGTCATAGTGACCAGTCATTCCCAGTCGTTCTGCCGTTAGGGTCAATTTGCATATTACCCTTTTATTATATAGGATGACTGGAGGCTCAGTGCATGGATTGGTGCACAGGTGGGGTCTCTCATCCTGGCCTGCGCCCTCTCGCAATCTGGGAACCCTCAGGGGATGTCAGAGAGCCGGTTTCGGCCCGATCCCCGCAGGCCAGGACAGCCCTCCCTGACTCTTCCCTCTGAGATTCATCAGTCTGTTCCTTGTTTCAATGCCTGTGCATTGAGCGTCTGCCCCCTGGTGGTCGGTGTGCATCATAGCTACTGGTTAGGCTTTTATATATATAGATTTTAAGATATTTTTATTGATTTCAGAGAGGAAGGGAGAAGGAGAGAGAGAGATAGAAACATCCATGATGAGAGCGAATTTTGGATCGCCTGCCTCCTGCCCGCCCCCTTCTGGGGATCGAGCCCACATCCCGGGCATGTGCCCTTGGCCGGAATTGAACCCAGGACCCTCCAGTCCGAGGGCTGATGCTCTATCCACTGAGCCACACCAGCCAGGGTGCTTATATTTTTGTATATTATTTTAAGAAAATGTTTAGCCCCGGCTGCTGCTGCTCAGTGGTTGAGCATCAACTTACGAACCAGAGGTTCAGGGTTCGATTCCAAGTCAGGGCACATACCCAGATTGTGGGCTTGATCCTCAGTAGGGGGCGTGCAGGAGGCAACCAATCCTTCTCTTTCTCTCTCTCTCTCTCTCTCTCTCTCTCTCTCTCTCTCTCTCTCTCATCCTTCCGCTCTGAAATCAATAAAAATATATTGTTAAAAATCCTATATAATAAAAGGCTAATATGCAAATAGTCCCCTCCACTAGGAGTTTGACTGGGAGTTCGACCAGGGGATGGAGCCAGTCAGCCAGCTGCCCACGGCCCCTCCCTGCTGCCAGCCCAGCCCCATCGGCCCTCCCTTGCACGAATTCGTGCACCGGGCCTCTCGTCAATAAAATAAAATAATCGACCTCTGGGATTGGTCAGAGCTCACCATTGTTGATCAGCACGTGGAGAGGCAATTTCTTCTCCTTGAACGTGAGGACGAATTCCCGGATGGAACGCATGGACGCCAGGTCGCAGTAGGAGAACTCCACTGAATAGACGAGAACGCCTGGTTATCTACCCAGCATCCCCAGGGGCCAGAGCAGTGGTTCTCAACCTTCCCAAGGCCGCGGCCCTTGAATGCAGCTCCCCATGCTGTGGGGACCCCCAACCATAACATTATTCTCGTGGCTACGTCATCACGGTCATGTGGCTGCTGTTAGGAATCGTCATGGAAACGTCTGATCTGCAGGATGGGTTTTCATGGTGACACATGGAACATCATGAAAGCTCAGTGATCGATCACAAAAACAATATGTGATTATAGATGTGTTTTCCGACGGTCTGAGGCGACCCCTGGGAAAGGGGCGTTCGACGCCCAAAGGGCCCGCGACCCACAGGTTGAGAACCACTGGGATAGAGTGACAACAATGTCACTCAATTGATTGGGGTCCTTATATGGGAAAGATATTGGGATGTAGGTCCCTTGATTGGGCTCCTTATATGACAAAGATGTTGGGGTGTGAGTCCCTCAATTAGGTCTTATATGGCAAAGACGAGATTTCACTCCATTGATTGGGTCTCTAATATGGCAAAGATATTGGGATGTCACTCAATTGATTGGGGTCCTTATATGGAAAGATATTGGGATGTCACTCAATTGATTGGGGACCTTATATGGGGAAGATATTGGAATGTCACTCAATTGATTGGGTCTCTTTTTTTTTAATATATTTTATTGATTTTTTACAGAGAGGAAGGGAGAGGGATAGAGAGTTAGAAACATCGATGAGAGAGAAACATCGATCAGCTCCCTCCTGCACGCCCCCCACTGGGGATGTGCCCGCAACCAAGGTCCATGCCCTTGACCGGGAATCGAACCCGGGACCCTTCAGTCCGCAGGCCGACGCTCTATCCACTGAGCCACACCGGGTAGGGCTGATTGGGTCTCTTATATGGCAAAGACGAGATTTCACTCCATTGATTGGGTCTCTAAGATGGCAGTGATATTGGGATGTCACTCAAATGACTGGCCCCTTATATGACAAAGATGTTGGGGTGTCAGTCCCTTCATTGGATTCTCTTTTAGGGCAAAGAGGGGGTGTCAGTATTTCACTGGCGTCCTCGTATGGCAAAGATTAAGAATCTGCCAATCACAGAATTTCTTCTATCACCAGGGAAGATTTCCCATTGATTTTTAGAGAGAGAGAGACAGAAACATTGATGGGAGAGAGACACCTCGATGGGCTGCCTTGTGCATGCGCCCCGACCAGGGCCCGGGCCGGGGAGGAGCCTGCAACCCGGGCACGTGCCCTTGACCAGGAATCGAACCCGGGACACTTCGGTCTGCGGGCTGACACGCTACCCACTGAGCCACACCGGCCGGGGCCCGGCAGATTTCTTTTTTTCCCTGACACATTCCTGCTCTGAGTCTTCACCGACTGACTCTCCCCCCGGAATCAGGGGCCGGATTTTCACAGAAGGACAGCGTGTCCACTCTGATATCTGCTCAGCCGACAGCCTGGCTAGATGGTCTGGGACTCCGTGGTCGGCCAACCGCGGCTCTCGAGCCACCGGCGGCTCTCTGGCCCCCTTGAGTGTGGCTCTTCCTAAGCCTTAGGAGTGCCCTCATTCAGTGAATCACAACGTACCTGCCTATAGAGTTTACGCTTAAAATATTGGGGGCCAATCAATTGAGTGACATCCCAATATCGTTCCATATAAGGACCCCAATGAATCGAGTGACATCCCAATATCTTTCCATATAAGGACCCCAATCAATTGAGTGACAGCCCAATATCTTTCCATATAAGGACCCCAATCAATTGAGTGACATCCCAATATTTTCCCATATAAGGACCCCAATCAATCGAGTGACTTCCCAATATCTTCCCATAAAAAACCCCAATCAATTGAGTGACATGCCAATATAAGGACCCCAATCAATCGAGTGACATCCCAATATCTTCCCATATAAGGACCCCAATCAATTGAGTGACATCCTAATATCTTCCCATATAAGGACCCCAATCAATTGAGCGACAGCCCAATATCTTTCCATACAAGGACCCCATCAATTGATTGACATCCCAATATCTTTCCATATAAGGACCCCAATCAATTGAGCGACATCCCAATATCTTTCCATATAAGGACCCCAATCAATTGAGTGACATCCCAATATCTTTCGAAATCTCAAAAGAGATTTTCATCGTCGTCCTGTTGATATTTGGCTCTGTTGACTAATGGGTTTTCAGACTCTGGGTCATGATTTGGGCTCTGTGTGTGTGTGTGGGGGGACATTCCCCAAGGGACTCAAGGTGCCTGTGACTCACTGAAACAAGCAGCTGTGACTGTTCTTCTCCATCCTGCCTCGTCCTGGGATGCCCCCCTCTGCCTCCCTCCTGGCTCAGGGCTGTGTCCCCCGTCCTGTTCTGTCTGGAATGCAATCGCCCTGTCGCTCAGAGAGGTTTAATCTGCAGGAGGCGCCTCGCTGAGTCACCCTCGGCCTCTCCCTGTGGGTTTTCTCGACCAGGAGCATGTGATGATGGCGCATAACACCTGCTCACGATATGGCCTACATCTGGGATCCCGTTTACCGGGCAACGGAGATGAATTGGCTTTGAGCAAAGAAACCCAGGGAGAGAGAGAGAGAGAGAGAGAGAGAGAGAGAGAGAGAGAGAGAGAGAAGAAATCAGGAAATTCATTCTCTTCCACTTTTGTATGCATTTTGTCTCAAGAGCCTGGTGTCTGTGTGTCTGTGTCTGTGTGTGTGTGTGTGTGTGTGTGTGTGTGTGTGTCTTCTCTTTGTGTAGCTGAATTAATTTTTAAAAAATATATATAACCCTAACTGGTGTGGCTCAGTGGATAGAGCATCGGCCTGAGGACTCAAGGATCCCGGGTTCGATTCCGGTCAAGGGCATGGACCTTGGTTGCAGACATACCCAGTGGGGAGGCGTGCAGGAGGCAGCTGATCGATGTTTCTCTCTCATCGATGTTTCTAACTCTCTATCCCTCTCACTTCCTCTCTGTAAGAAATCAGTAAAACATATTTAAAAAATATATATATATATATATTTTTAATCATTTCAGAGAGAAGAAGGGAGAGGGAGAGAGAGAGAGAGAATCATGGACCGGCTGCCTCCTGCACGCCCCCCACACTGGGGATCGAGCCTGCAACCCGGGCCTGTGCCCTTGACCAGGAATTGAACCCGGGACCTCCTGGTTCCTAGGTCGACGCTCAACCTCTGAGCCAGGCCGGCCTGGCCGTACCCTATTCTTCGTCCACCCAACAGGGAACTTCAAACACACCCCTTCTCGGATCCCCCCGGCCCCGAATGCTGATAGGAAAGTGTTGGGCAATAATTGGTCTTCCACAGAGAAATATAAGGTGTCCCAGAATTCACCCAAGATTTGAATTCTGCGTGAGCATTAACAGCAACAACAACAACAAAAAATAAAAGCCTAATTTGACTCGGTTTATTGAATCAGATTCCAATATCTGTTGCCCTTTGATGTCAATCCCTTCAATTTGATAATCATTACCAGGTACCAATGATGGCCCAGGAGCAGGGACAAGGAAGACCAATGGAGACCGTGGCTTTGCGTCTGTGCCAGCTGAGCCGTGGAGGCCATGGACCTGATGTGCTATTCCATCCATAAACCCTAGACTGTGTCCTTTATGAATCAATAAAAAATTTACAATTTTTCATTATAAACCTGCATTTTCTATCAAAATGACTTCTTTCGTGAATTTTGGGACACCCTTTATATATATACACTATATACATATCCCATGTTCAAAGGCTGTAAAATTTCAACAAAAGAGTGTGTATGCGCCAGCAAAGCCGGAGAGGCCACGGACCCGATGTGCTATTCCATTCATAAACCCTAGACTGTGTCCTTTATGAATCAATAAAAAAATTACAATTTTTCTTATAAACCTGTGTTTTCTATCAAAATGACTTCTTGCGTGAATTTGGGGACACCCTTTACAACCGGCTCTTGGAACTAAGGAAATGGGTGGGTAGCTGCTCTCCCCAAGGACATCACGGGGGGAGTGAGTCAGAGAACATGACTCAGGGGCGAGAGGCTAAGGATTCACATAAGACTCCCAGGAGGGTGTCTCCGGGGCCAGGAGGGTGTCTTCGGGGCCAGGAGGGTGTCTCCGGGGCTAGGAGGGTGTCTCTGGGGCTAGGAGGGTGTCTCCGGGGCCAGGAGGGTGTCTCTGGGGCTAGGAGGGTGTCTCTGGGGCCAGGAGGGTGTCTCCGGGGCTAAGAGGGTGTCTCTGGGGCCAGGAGGGTGTCTCCGGGGCCAGGAGGGTGTCTCCAGGGCCAGGAGGGTGTCTCCGGGGCCATGAGCTGTCCATGGGGCTCCCACCGGCCGGCCGGTCAGAACAGCCGTCCCACCTGCGGTCTTGGCCCCGGAATGTTCCAGACACTCACCTGTCACCACGGGGGGAGCCTGTCTCGTCGGCCAGAGATTCTACACAACAGGCTCCACCTGGTTTGGTGAGAAATCACCTCCCATACGACGTACTGACCGATTTCAGGGGGCCTGGTGGGAGCTCATACAAGTTGGATCTCTTTGGGGTGAGAATCTGAAATTTAAAAAAAATTTAATAAAGCCCTAGCTGGTGTGGCTCAGTGGATAGAGCGTCGGCCTGTGGAATGAAGGGTCCCGGGTTCGAATTCCGGTCAAGGGCACATGCCCGGGTTGCGGGCTCAATCCCCAGTAGGGGGCGTGCAGGAGGCGGCCGATCCATGATTCTCTCTCATCATGGATGTTTCTCTCTCCCTCTCCTCCCTTCCTCTCTGAAATCAATAAAAATATTTTTTAAAAAAATCCTTTATAATAACAGGCTAATATGCAAATCGTCTCCTTGACCGGGAGTTCCACCAGGAGTTTGACCAGGCCTTCCCCAACCTGATCGGGGGTGGGGCCTGCTGGCAAATCATAGGAGTCCGCCCCCCAGACGCCCGCTAGATCGGCCCTAATCGGGGTGAGCAGGCTGGACACCACCTGTGCATGAATTCCTGCTCCAGGTCTCTAGTTTAAATATATTTTTATTGCTTTCAGAGAGGAAGGGAGAAGGAGAGAGAAATAGAAACATCAGTGATGAGAGAGAATCACGGACTGGCTGCCTCCTGCACGCCCCCTACTGGGGATGGAGCCCGCAACCAGGGCCTGTGCCCTTGACCGGGAATCGAACCCTGAACTGCTGGTTCATAGGTCAGGGCTCAACTGCTGAGTAATGCCGGCCGGGTTATCATGTCTTCTTGGCACAGTCTGTTTGGCTCCTACACGGAACAGAGCATCTATATATATAAAAGCCTAAGCCCATTCGACTGTATGATGAGTAGCTATGGCGCGCACTGACCACCAGGGGGCAGACGCTCTGGACAGTAGCTATGACGCGCACTGACCACCAGGGGGCAAACACTCCCGACTGGTAGCTATGACACACACTGACCACCAGGGGGCAGATGCTCCGACTGGTAGCTATGACACGCACTGACCACCAGGGGACAGACGCTCTGACTGGTAGCTATGACACACACTGACCACTAGGGGGCAGACGCTCTGACTGGTTGCTATGACACGCACTGACCACCAGGGGGCAGATGCTCCGACTGGTTGCTATGACACGCACTGACCACCAGGGGGCAGACACTCATTGCAGGAGCTGTGATAACTTGGCAGCTTTGTTTCTCGGGCGACGCACCCAGAACCACAGAGGAGGGAGCCTGATTCCGGGGTGCGTCACCCGAGACCCGCCCTCTCGCCATCCGGGACCCCTCAGTGGATGTCGGGGAGCCAGTTTCGGCCCGATCCCAGCAGCCAGGCCGAGGGACCCCACCGGTGCACGAATTCATGCACCAGGCCTCTCCTGATTCGATAATTACCAATGAGATGCTGAAGAAGTACTTTGATGAATTTAATGACAGGCCTTTGAAACGGAAGAGCCAGAAAATGCAAAAAAAAAAAAAAATCTAATGAAAAAAAAATACATAATGATGGAGCTATTCACCCGGGGGCAAGGCATTGAGACTTCCTTCCTTTCAGAAATTAATTACGGAGGGAGAGGCCTGTGGATTCAGAGCGTCTCCTTCTGCCTTCAATTAGGGCTTAATTTTCTCTCCCGGGAAAAAGCGCCCGTTCCATGATCCACGCTCTCGTGGTGACGCTGCCTCTAATCTCAGCTCAAAAAAAAAAAAAATGGATTCGTCTGGCTGGTGGGGCTCAACCCATGAGCGTCACCCCCTAAACCAGGAGGTCCCGGGTTCGATTCCCGGGTTGTGGGGCGAGACACACATGGATGGGTTGCCTCCTGCACACGCCCCGACCAGGGCCCCCGGGCCAGGGAGGAGCCTGCCACCGAGATACATGCCCTTGACCTGGAATCGAACCCGGGACCCTTCAGTCCGCAGGCCGACGCTCTAACCACTGAGCCACACCGGCCAGGGCTGTTTTTCTTTTTTTTTTTGGGGGGGGGGTGTGTGTGTGTGTTTCAAACAGCGGAGAGCATTGTGGCAGCCGGCTGTCAGCCCCAGTCATGTCGTCTAGAGTACATTGGCCGTGAAAGAGAGAGAGAGAAATAGATGGTTTTTATGGCCGACGCGGAAAGAAATGAGAACCAGGGGACGGCTAGTCCATGCCATCAGGGTCATTGGCTTCAAGGTTAGGAGGGAGCGTCGCCCATTGTCAACCTTCCGCGTGATGGTTCAGCTATTTCGGGCGAAAAAGAAAAAAAATAAGATTCTGGGCAAAAAATAAAAAATAAATAAATAAATAAAAATAAATAAATACAAACAGCCTGGCCGGCCTGGCTCAGGGGTTGAGCGTCGACCTGTGAACCAGGAGGTTACGGGTTCGATTCCCGGTCAAGGGCACAGGTCCGGGTTGCGGGCTCGATGCCCAGTAGGGGGCGTGCAGGAGGCGGCCGGTCCATGATTCTCTGTCATCATTCATGCTTCTCTCTCTCTCTCTCTCTCTCTCACTCTCTCTCTCTCTCCCCCATTCTCATTTCCTCTCTGAAATCCATAAAAACCTTTAAAAAAATTTTAAATATATTTTTATTGATTTCAGAGAGGAAGGGAGAGGGAGAGAGAGAGAAAAGTCCACGATGAGAGAGAATCATGCATCGGCTGCCTCCTGCACGCCCCCTGCTGGGGATTGAACCCGCAAACCAGGCATATGCCCTGGACCTGGAATCGAACCCAGGACCCTTCAGTCCGCAGGCCGACGCTCTATCCACTGAGCCACAGCAGCCAGGGCCATGAGAACATATTCAAAAAGAGAGAGACACAGTTGGAAACTGCAGGCCGATGGCCCAAGAGCAATGCCATCGCCCTGCATGTGACGGTGAGTCAGTGTCTGGAGCCTCAGAACAATCCCTTAGCCAGGACGAAGGGCAGGTCAGATGAGCCATCTTGGGTCTCTCACAGCGAGAGGCCGAACATCCGTGGAAAAAAATTTAAAAAAAACCTTATTGGACAGATGGGTTCTGATGGAGGGAAGAGAAAATACAGGGCAAAGAGGTCGGGACTCGAACCTGGGACCCTTCAAGTCTGCAGGCCGACGAGGAAGAGCTACCTAAACAGTCCTCCACGAGGGGGCGTGCAGGAGGCAGCCAGTCCCTGATTCTCTCTCATCGTGGATGTTTCTCTCTCTCTCTGTCTCTCTCTCTCTTTCTTTGTCTGAAATCAATAAAATAATAGAGGCCCGGTGCACGAAATTCATGCATGGGGTTGGGGTGGGGGCGTCCCCCAGCCCAGCCTGCACTGTCTGAATTCTGGGATCCCTCGGGGGATGTCCAACTGCTGGCAGTCGGACATCCCTCTCCCAATCTGGGAGCTCTGGCACCTAACCACTCACCTGACTGCCTGATTACCCCTGTCTCTGCCTGCCGGACTGATCGCCCCTAACCGCCCTCCCCTGCCGGCCTAATCGCCCCTAACTGCCCTCCCCTGCAGGCCTGATCGCCCCCAACTGCCCTCCCCTGCCGGCCTAATCGCCCCTAACTGCCCTCCCCTGCCGGCCTAATCGCCCCTAACTGCCCTCCCCTGCCGGCCTGATCGCCCCCAACTGCCCTCCCCTGCTGGCCTGATCGCCCCTAACTGCCCTCCCCTGCCGGCCTGATCGCCCCTAACTGCCCTCCCCTGCCGGCCTAATCGCCCCTAACTGCCCTCCCCTGCCGGCCTAATCGCCCCTAACTGCCCTCCCCTGCCGGCCTAATCGCCCCTAACTGCCCTCCCCTGCCGGCCTAATCGCCCCTAACTGCCCTCCCCTGCCGGCCTGATCGCCCCTAACTGCCCTCCCCTGCCGGCCTGATCGCCCCCAACTGCCCTCCCCTGCTGGCCTGATCACCCCCAACTGCTCTCCCCTGCTGGCCTGATCGCCCCCAACTGCCCTCCCCTGCTGGCCTGATCACCCCCAACTGCCCTCCCCTGCCTGCCTGATCGCCCCTAACTGCCCTCCCCTGCCGGCCTGATTGCCCCCAACTGCCCTCCCCTGCCGGCCTGATCACCCCTAACTGCCCTCCCCTGCCGGCCTGATCCCCCCTAACCGCCCTCCCCTGCCGGCCTGATCGCCCCCAACTGCCCTCCCCTGCCGGCCTGATCGCCCCTAACCGCCCTCCCCTGCCGGCCTGATCGCCCCTAACTGCCCTCCCCTGCAGGCCTGATCGCCCCCAACTGCCCTCCCCTGCCGGCCTAATCGCCCCTAACTGCCCTCCCCTGCCGGCCTAATCGCCCCTAACTGCCCTCCCCTGCCGGCCTAATCGCCCCTAACTGCCCTCCCCTGCCGGCCTGATCGCCCCCAACTGCCCTCCCCTGCTGGCCTGATCACCCCCAACTGCTCTCCCCTGCTGGCCTGATCGCCCCCAACTGCCCTCCCCTGCTGGCCTGATCACCCCCAACTGCCCTCCCCTGCCTGCCTGATCACCCCTAACTGCCCTCCCCTGCCGGCCTGATCCCCCCTAACCGCCCTCCCCTGCCGGCCTGATCGCCCCCAACTGCCCTCCCCTGCCGGCCTGATCGCCCCTAACCGCCCTCCCCTGCCGGCCTGATCGCCCCTAACTGCCCTCCCCTGCAGGCCTGATCACCCCTAACCGCCTCTGCCTGAGCCCCCACCACTGTGGCTTTGCCTGGAAGGACGCCCGGACGATGCCCGGTCTAATTAGCATATTACCCTGTTACTGGAATACATATTTAAAGGAAAATAGCAGCCCATTCCCCAGCGACATGTCTGCGAGTGTGGATTTTCTGTTACACCAACAACAGACGGGAAGAAGACGTCGACAAGAATCCTGCCGTCTTTTCTGCAAACACGCGTTTGCAAAACCGTAAGACAGGGCCATTTCTGTCCCTGAATGTTGGTGCTGAAATAAAATATAAATATATATGCTTTTTTTACGCCCTGGCTGGCATGGCTCAGTGGTTACAGCGTCGGCCACATATTGGAGGGTTGTGGGTTCCATGACTCTCTCTCTCTCCCTCCCTCCCTTCCTTCCACTCTCTCTAAAAATCTATGCAGTCCGCCTGGTGTGGCTCAGGGGTTGAGCGTCCACCTAGGAACCAGGAGGTCCCGGGTTCGATTCCCGGTCAAGGGCACAGGCCCGGGTTGTGGGCTTGATCCCCAGTGGGGGGCGTGCAGGAGGCGGCCGATCCATGATTCTCTCTCCTCGTGGATGTTTCTCTCTCTCCCTTCCTCTTTGAACTCCAGTAAAAATATATTTTAAAGAAAAAGCCAAAGAAATGAGGGGATTCTGGTTTGACGTCTGCATCCAGTCTGCCACCATCTGTTGTTTTTGCTGGAGAAAATCCAGCCTCAAAGAGACACGTCGCTCGCTGGAAAAACAGAACCAGGTTTTTCGTAGGATTTTTTTTTTTAGATGTTGGTGGATTTGGGGCGACACGGTCCCCCCAACACAGCGAGCAGTCACGTCCCAGCGTCTGCATGGTACCGTGGCCTGTGCGTCATGATCACTGAAGTTTTCTGATTCTAGTAAAATGAAAACCAGCCCTGGCCGGGTTGGCTCAGTGGCTAGAGCGCCGGCCTGCGGACTAACGGGTCCCGGGTTCGATTCCCGGTCAAGGGCATGGACCTGGGTGGCGGGTTCCATCCCCAACCAGTAGGGGGCGTGCAGGAGGCAGCCAATCAATGGATTCTCTCTCATCATGGATGTTTCTATCTCTCCCTCTCCCTTCCTCTCTCTGAAGTTAATAAAAACATATATATATATATATTTATATTTTTTAAAAATTATATTTTATTGATTTTTTACAGAGAGGAAGGGAGAGGGATAGAGAGTTAGAAACATCGATGAGAGAGAAACATCGATCAGCTGCCTCCTGCACGCCCCCCACTGGGGATGTGCCCGCAACCAAGGTCCATGCCCTTGACCGGGATCGAACCCGGGACCCTTCAGTCCGCAGGCCGACGCTCTATCCACTGAGCCACACCGGTCAGGGCAACATATATATCTTTTAAAGCCCTAGCCTGTATTGCTCAGTGGATAGAGTGTCGGCCGGCGGACTGAAGGGTCCCGGGTTCGATTCCCAGTCAAGGGCACAGGCCCGGGTTGGGGGCTTGATCTCCAGTCAGGGGCGTGCAGGAGGCGGCCGGTCCATGATTCTCTCTCATCATGGATGTTTCTCTCTCTCTCTCTCTCCCTCTCCCTTCCTCCCTGAAATCAATAAAAAAAATAGGTATTTTTATAAGGTGTGTACACATGGATTTTGGGACAACCTATATATGCTATGCAGACATGACAATGACAGTCAACGTAGGATAAGATATTGGGTTGAATCAAGATATCGGAAGCTTCTCTCCCTGCATTTTAAAATATTTTTCTTTTTTTTAAAATATATTTTTTATTGATTTCAGAGAGGAAGGGAGAGAGAAACATCCATGATGAGAGAGAATCATGGACCGTCCGCCTCCTGCGCGCCCCCGACTGGTTGGGGATGGAGCCCGCAACCCGGGCCTGTGCCCTTGGCTGGGAATCGAACCCATGACCTCCTGGTTCCTGGGTGGACGCCCAACCACTGAGCCACACCGGCCGGGCCTGGGTTATCTCTCCGTCCGATTCGCCCCACCCTCTGCCCCACTTTGCAGAGCGAGGGTTTGTGCTGAGTCAACCTTGGCCCCCGGAAGGCTGAGTCGGAGATTTTGGGAGAAGATGCTGGTGACCTAGTTCTGGTCCCAATGCGGTCACTTCAGGCTCTGCCTGGGGTTGGGCTCCCCATTGGGCAGAAGGGGGGTCGGGGACGGTCAGACAGGAAAGGAGAGAGAGAGAGAGAAACATCTATGATGGGCCTGTGCCCTTTGCCTGGGAATCGCACCCGGGACCTCCTGGTGCATCGGCCGACGCTAACCACTGAGCCACACCAGCCGGGCAGCGTTTGAATTTTTTGTTCTTTTTTTGGGTGTGGGGTTTGCTTTGTATGTTACTTTCTGATTCTGTGATACGTTAGCAAGACCACTGGCTGCAAATGTAAGAGAGTCAAGCACCCTGGCAAGAACGAAGGAAGAAAATATCAGCCCGTCCCCGTCCCCAGAAAGCAAACGCTGCCAAAGACAAGTCCCTAAATTTCATCCATCGCTTCCTGCAGCCAAACCTGAACCTCAACAGGCACAACGGAAGCCCCCAAGTCATTTAAACAACGCCTTCTAGAACATTTGTTAACCGCCTTCTAGAACATTCTACAATCACCTTCTAGAACACTTGTCAATCGCCTTCTAGAACATTCTACAACCGCCTTCTAGAACATTCATCAACCACCTTCTAGAACATTCTACAATCACCTTCTAGAACATTTGTCAACCACCTTCTAGAACATTCTACAATCACCTTCTAGAACATTTGTCAACCGCCTTCTAGAACATTCTACAACCACCTTCTAGAACATTTGTCAACCGCTTTCTAGAACATTCTACAATCACCTTCTAGAACATTCTACAACCACCTTCTAGAACATTCTCCAACCGCCTTCTAGAACGTTCTCCAACCGCCTTCTAGAACATTTTGTCAACCGCTTTCTAGAACATTCTACAATCACCTTCTAGAACATTCTACAACCACCTTCTAGAACATTCCCCAACTGCCTTCTAGAACATTCTCCAACCACCTTCTAGAACGTTCTCCAACTGCCTTCTAGAACGTTCTCCAACCTATATATGCTATATATAGGTTGTCTCTAAAATCAATAAAATAAAATTTTAATTTACCAATTTTAATCAATTTTGTTGCTTAATTTTTTAAAATTGAGGGCCTCTCATCGTCTTGCATTCATGTCCCTCACGCGCAGGCGCACCATCTCTCCCCATGGATACCGGCAGCGAATGTCCTAGCAGCCGATGGCCGCGCCCTTCGTCTGGGACTGACCTGCTGGGTGTGCGAAAGGGAATATATCTCGCTTGTGGAGAACGAGAAAAGCAGGTTTATTCGCGTGACGTTTATTCATTGACGTTGTTATTCAGCGTCTGGTTTGCTCATGTTCAAGGAAAATATATTCATTTTCATTAAAATGCTCTATTATTTTATGTTCACAACGACTCTTAATCTCAGCCCTTTGCCTTTAGCGGGTCTCCATCGGAATAAATCTACGTTTTCCGTGAAAACGAAAGCTTTCGTTTTTTTTCCACGTCAACCTGGCTTATCTGGCCCCGTGTTCGCCTTTGAGTTGGACGCGCAGGAGCTGGGGCCACTTAAAACTATTTAAACAGCCACAGATGAGCCCCCCCCAAAACCCCCAATCCCTTCCTGGGTAGGTGTGCGAGCGAGGGCGGGTGAATTATTCTTCAAACGATCTTATTTTGTGTGTTTTTAATTCATTTAGAGTTTGTAAAAAAAAAAAATCCCCCAAAGAATAGCGCATGAAGGAGAGACAGCGCCCCCTGCAGGCCGCGCCCGCCAGCCTGCCCGTCCTCTGGGGACAGGACGCAAGAGGGGCCATCGCCACCAGCCCTACCTTTCTGGTTCCCCGTCTCCTCTCTGATCCTCCTCGCGACCTCGCGGCCTTTCGCAGCGTCGTTCCCGGCTGATGGAGAAGAGAAGCAACAGTCACCGACCTCCTTTCATTTTATTCGTTCTATTACTTTATTATTTTAGGTTATTATTATTTCGTTGTATTTTTTTCACTTATTTTCTGTTATGTAATTTATTTATTTATTTTATTATCATTATTTTATTTTATTATTTTTTATTCTATTTTATTTTGCCGGCAGTGGCCGGCGGCCGGGGGCAAGGGAGACGCTCTGGGGGGGCAGCTGGCAGCGTCTAGGGACACTACCTGTGCATGAATTTTGTGCACTGGGCCTCTCTATCTCTCTCTCTCTCTCTCTCTCTCTCTCTCTCTCTCTCCCTCCTGCCCTTCCGTTCTATCTGAAATCGCAACGGGAATAAAAAAAATATCTTCTGGTGAAGATTAACAAAAAAGAAAAAAAAAATAAGAAGACTTTGACCCGAAACTAGAAGCCAAATCTGAACTGACATCTGATGGAGTTAAAGTATTGGTTAGAGCAGTGGTTCTTAACCTTCCTCAGGCCGTGACCCTTGAATGCAGCTCCTCATGCTGTGGGGACCCCCAACCATAAAATTATTTCCGTTGCTACTTCATCACTATATCTATATCATCTATATCTATATCTATATCTATATCTATATCTATATCTATATCTATCTATATCATCTATGTCTATATCTATATCTATATCATCTATATCTATATCTATATCTATCTATATCATCTATATCTATATCTATATCTATATCATCTATACCTATACCTATATCTATATCTATATCTATATCTATATCTATATATCTATATCAGTGGTTCTCAACCTTCCTAAGGCCGCGACCCTTGAATACAGCTCCCCATGCTGTGGGGACCCCCAACCATAACATTATTCTCGTGGCTACGTCATCACTATATCTATATCATCTATATGTATATCATCTATATCTATATCTATATCTATATCTATATCTATATCTATATCTATATCTATATCTATATCATCTATATCTATATCATCTATATCTATATCATCTATATCTATATCTATCTATATCTATATCTATATCTATATCATCTATATCTATATCATCTATATCTATATCTATATCTATATCATCTATATCTATATCTATATCTATATATATATCTATATCATCTATATCTATATCTATATCTATATCTATATCTATATCTATATCATCTATATCTATATCATCTATATCTATATCTATATATCTATATCTATATCTATATCTATATCTATATCTATATGTATATCTATATCTATATCATTGGTTCTCAACCTTCCTCAGGCCGTGACCCTTGAATGCAGCTCCCCATGCTGTGGGGACCCCCAACCATAACATTATTCTCGTGGCTACGTCATCGCTGTCATGTGGCTGCTGTTACGAATCGTCATGGAAACATCTGATCTGCAGGATGGATTTTCATGGTGACACATGGAACATCATGAAAGCTCAGTGATCAATCACAAAAACAGTATGTGATTATAGGTGTGTTTTCCGAGGGTCTGAGGCGACCCCTGGGAAAGGGGTGTTGGCCCCCAAAGGGGTGGCGACCCACAGGTTGAGAACTGCTGGGTTCGGGAGCCATTGCTACTCTCAGGCCGAAGGTGACTATTGCCACACAGACCGATAAAAATATCCATTATTGGCCCATACAAGGCGCAGACTCCTGGTTAAACGTTACATGGCTAGAGGCCCGGTGAACGAATTCGTGCTCAGGTGGGGTCTGGCTTGCCCGCCCAATCAGGGTGGAGGGGTCCGATCGGGGGTGGGACTGGCCATGGGGAGGGCCCGGGGTGGTTGGCTGGCCGGCCCCACCCCCTGTTCCAACTCCTGGTTGAACTCCTGGTCGAGGGGACAATGTGCATATTAGCTTTTTATTACATAGGATTATCTATTAAGAATGATTAAAAAAAAAACCCCTAGCCAGTGTGGCTCAGTGGATAGAGCGTCGGCCTGCAGACTGAAGGGTCCCGGGTTCGATTTCTGCCACTGGACTGGCCCCCTGTGTTGAGCAGGATTGAGTGTCTGCCCCCTGGTGGTCAGTGCACGTCATAGCGACTGGTCGACCAGCCGACAGTCTGCCCCCTGGTGGTCAGTGCACGTCACAGCAGGAAGTTGAGCAGCCTTAGCATGTCATTAGCATATTACGCTTTGATTGGTTGACCGGCCGACCGGCCGACCGGACACTTAGCCTATTAGACGTTTATTCTACAGGATGTGCGTGAGTCGGTGTCAAGGCCCTTACCTATGATCACGTGCATTTCAAGGAGCGCCAGGCGCCTGCAGGTCGCCAAGCCGATTCCCTCCGTGCCTCCCGTTACTATGGCAACGCGTCCGGGCTGCCGGGGGAAGACTGTGAAAGTGGAAGAAAGAAACAAAATGAAATAAGAGTGAGGTGGAAGGGTTGAGGACACGCCTGGGTCAGGATGCAGCCCCCCAGTGGGTATGGGATGCCAATGGCGGCCACAGTCCGTTACCTGGGGTCCTGATTGGACTCCCATTCCAACGCCACGGAATCGCAAACATCAAGAATCGTTGGTGCCTGGCCGGTGTGGCTCAGTGGTGAGCGTCCAACTAGGAACCAGGAGGTCCCGGGTTCGATTTCCAGTCAAGGGCACATGCCCGGGTTTGTGGACTCGATCCCCAACCAGTAGGGGGCGTGAAAGAGGCAGCCGATCCATGATTCTCTCTCATCATTAATATTTCTACCTCTGTCTCCCTTCTTCTCTGAAATCAATAATAATATATATATATTTTTTGCAATTATATTATTTGCCATTGGGGAGGCGTGACTATGATACCTTCCATGACTATGAGTGATTAGATCTGGCAGAAATATCCCTGATAATGTCTGATCCCGCCCGTACTTATGTCTTTGGGAGAATCTGCTAGAATTTGTCGCCAAAAAGATTCGCACAAAAGTCCGGAAAAATAAATGTATAGTGTTTATTGGCACGGGCGAGACTCCTGGGTACACCTTTGCAGGAAATATATACCTGGGCGTTCCAGAAACATGTATACACACTTTTTAAAATATATATATATTTTTTTTTATTTGAATTCAGACAGGAAGGGAGAGATAGAAACGTCCATGATGAGAGAGAATCATGGATCAGCCGCCTCCTGCACGCCCCCTACTGGCGGGTCGAGCCCGCAACCCGGGCATGTGTCCTTGACCGGGAATCGAACCCTATACTCCTGGTTCATAGCTCTATGCTCAACCACTGAGCCACGCCGGTGGAGCTGAAAATATATTAAAAAAAATATCCATTTGTAAAACTTTAGACAACAAAAACAAAATTATAAAAAAAAAAAATCAATGCACCCTTATTCATCATAGAAAGATCTTATCCTCTTACAGGGACTTAATACGGGCGTTATTCCAAAGAAAGCCAGCAAACATTGTTCCAACAATCACGTGGATGAACCTGAAGGTAATTGCACCAAGTGGAAAAAATACAAAATGAAAATAAAAAGCAAATTCGAAAGGGTTCCTTTGAGTAGGTCTCCATTTATAGGATATCGTGGGATGTGTTTTTTTGGTGTTTTTATTTTTTCCCCCCATTTTATAGGGCAATAGAGGCCCGGTGCACGAATTCGTGCACAGGTGGGAACCTCAGCCTGGCAGCAAGCTAACCTACTAGTTGGAGCATCTGCCCCCTGGTGGTCAGTGCACGTCATAGCGACTCGTCAGACGGTTGATTGCACCCTGGTGGTCAGTGCACGTCACAGCGAATGGTTGACCAGTCGACGGTCTGCCCCCTGGTGGTCAGTGCACATCACAGCGACTGGTCGACCCGTCGAGTGTCTGCCCCTGGTGGTCAGTGCACGTCATAGCGACTGGTCGACCCGTCGACTGTCTGCCCCTGGTGGTCAGTGCACGTCACAGCGACTGTCTGCCCCCTGGTGGTCAGTGCACGTCATAGCGACTTGTCAGAAGGTCGACTGCCCCCTGGTGGTCAGTGCACATCACAGCGACTGGTCGACCGTTTGACTGTCTGCCCCCTGGTGGTCAGTGCGCGTCATAGCAGGCGGTTGAGCAGTCTTAGCATCTCATTAGCATGTTACACTTTGATTGGTTGAACGGACGACGGGACACTTAGCCTATTAGGCTTTTGCTCTATAGGATTGTTGAAATGACACTGATGTTACACTCAGAGAGATAAGTGGTCAGGACGAGGGGGGATATGGGGGTACGGAGTGAGGCAAAAGGAAGTGGGCGGAGCTCCAATTTTGGGGGGGACAGCCTTGTTCTGTGTCCAGACCATAACGGGGAAATCTTAAGCCTCTGTGTTAGGACTAGGGTTCAGGGTTCCGGGTTAGGGCTAGAGTTAGGCTTAAAGTGTACGGTTTCGTGTTAGAATTTAGGTTAGGGTTTAGGGTTTTTTTTTTTTTTTTTTTTTTAATTAAATTTTTATTGTTCAGATTATTACATTTGTTCCTCTTTTTTCCCCCCATAACTCCCCTCCTCCCAGTTCCCGCCCCACCCTTCGCCCTCACTCCCCACCCACTGTCCTCATCCATAGGTGCACGATTTTTGTCCAGTCTCTTCCCGCATCTCCGACACCCCTTTCCCCCCCAAGAATAGTCAGTCCATTCCCTTTCTATGTCCCTGATTCTATTATAATCACCAGTTCATTCTGTTCATCGGATTATTTATTCACTTGATTCTTAGATTCACTTGTTGATAGATGCATATTTGTTGTTCATAATTTGTATCTTTACCTTTTTCTTCCTCTTCCTCTTCTTAAAGGATACCTTTCAGCATTTCATATAATCCTGATTTGGTGGTGATGAACTCCTTTAGCTTTTCCTTATCTGTGAAGCTCTTTATCTGACCTTCAATTCTGAATGATAGCTTTGCTGGATAAAGTAATCTTGGTTGTAGGCTCTTGGTATTCATCACTTTGAATATTTCTTGCCACTCCCTTCTGGCCTGCAAAGTTTCTGTTGAGAAATCAGCTGACAGTCGTATGGGTACTCCCTTGTAGGTAACTGAGTTTCTTTCTCTTGCTGTTTTTAAGATTCTCTCTTTATCTTTTGCTGTTGGCATTTTAATTATGATGTGTCTTGGTGTGGTCCTCTTTGGATTCCTTTTGTTTGGGGTTCTCCGCGCTTCTTGGACCTGTAAGTCCATTTCTTTCACCAGGTGGGGGAAGTTTTCTGTCATTATTTCTTCAAATAGGTTTTTAATATCTTGCTCTCTCTCATCTTCTGGCACCCCTATAATTCTGATGTTGGTACGCCTGAAGCTGTCCCAGAGGCTCCTTACACTATCCTCGCATTTTTGGATTCTTTTTTCATTTTGCTTTTCCGGTTGGGTGTTTTTTGCTTCCTCGCATTTCAAATCATTGACTTGATTCTTGCGCTCCTCTATTCTGCTGTCGGGAGTCTGTATAATATTCTTTATTTCAGTCAGTGTATGCTTAATTTCTAGTTGGTTCCCCAATATAACATCGAGGGTCTCATTAGTTTTCTTGTAGATCTCATTAAGTTTATCGGCGGCTTCTAAACAGTTCTTGAGAGACCTTAAAAGTGTGGTTCTGAACTCTATATCTTCCATTGACAATTTTGTCCTGTTTCTTTGTCTCCGCATTTTGTTATGCTTCCTTGGTGCACCCCCTAGTGGTCTTTGTGCGCAGTCTTATAGTTAAATCTTGTAGCTAATTCCAGGGAGGGTTTGACCTCCAGGCCAAGTGGCTATGAGAATCAGCTGTGTCTGCAGTGAGAGAACTTCTGTCCTCTAGGGAGGTGCTAATCTAGCCTTTGCCTGAGGCTATCCGGCAAATGCCTCTGTGCAGGGCTTGGGCAGGGCGGGTCGCACAGGATCAACAGGGTGGGCTGGAGAGAGCAGTGATGGCGGCTCTCAGTCCTGTCCCCAGGGGCTCTGCCTCTCTGAGTCCCAGCACCCGCTGCAAAGCTCGGAGAGAAAGCTGCACTCGCTCTGACCGAAGCCAGACAGTCCCGCTTCTCCCGTTTGAGTCTGGGTCCCTAAAGACTCGCCAGGATCTGGAGCTCAGAGTCTGCGACTCCCTCCCGATTGAAAACGCCAACCGCGCCCTCCGCCGCCAGCCCGCTCCGCGCACTCCGCACCTCAGAATTTGACTTCAGCACTGCGCCTCCTCTGAGTGTCCGTATGCGTTTCTCTTTCCTCCTAGTTGTAGGACTTCCACTCAGCCAGCGTTCCTGTGGTTCTGGGTGATGTCCGTTCCGTCTTTTAGTTTCACTTTTGAAGTAGTTGTTCAAGGCAGCAAACTCCGGCGTTAACCTATGCCGCCATCTTGGTTCTCCTCAGGTTTAGGGTTTGGGTTTAGGGTTTGATTTAAGGTTAAGGGTTAGGATTAGGGTTTAGGGTTTGAATTAGGGGTAGAGTTTAGGGTTAGGTTTGGGGTTTGGGTTAGGATTAGGGTTTAGGGTTTGGGTGAGGGCTAGGGTTTAGGGTTAGGTTTAGGGTTTATGGTTTGGGTTAGGGTAAGGGTTTAGGGTTAGGATTTCGGTTATGGTTTAGGAGTAGGATTTAGGGTTAGATTTAAGGTTTAGGGTTTGAATTAGGGCTAGAGTTTAGGGTTTGGGTTAGGGCTAGGGTTTAGGGTTAGGTTTAGGGTTTAGGGTTTGAATTAGGGCTAGGGTTTAGGGTTAGGTTTAGGGTTTAGGGTTTGGGTTAGGTTTAGGGTTTAGGGTTAGATTTAAGGTTTAGGGTTTGAATTAGGGCTAGAGTTTAGGGTTTGGGTTAGGGGTAGGGTTTAGGGTTTGGGTTAGGGCTAGGGTTTATGGTTTGGGTTAGGGTTAGGGTAAAGGTTTAGGGTTAGGATTTAGGGTTAGGTTTAAGATTTAGGGTTTGGGTTAGGTTTAGGGTTTAGGGTTAGGTTTAGGGTAAGGGTTTAGGATTAGGATTTAGAGTTAGGTTTAAAGTTTAGGGTTTGGGTTCGGGCTAGGATTTAGGGCTAGGGTTTAGGGTTTGGGTTAGGTTTTAGGGTTGGGTTTAGGGTTTGGGTTAGGTTTTAGGTTTGGGTTTAGGGTTTGGGTTAGGTTTTAGGGTTGGGTTTAGGGTTTGGGTTAGGTTTTAGGGTTGGGTTTAGGGTTTGGGTTAGGTTTTAGGGTTGGGTTTAGGGTTTGGGTTTGGGGTTTGGGTCAGGGCTAGGATTTAGGATTTAGATCAGGGTTAGGTTTAGGGTTAGGGTTGGGTTTAGGGTTTGGGTAGGTTCAGGGTTTGGGTCAGGGCTAGGGTTTAGGATTTAGATCAGGGTTAGGTTTAGGGTTTAGATTTAGGGTTCAGATAGAGGGTTAGGGTTTAGATTCAGGATTAAGATTCAGGGTTCGGGCTTAGGGAGCGGCCTGGTTTCGTCAACCTCCGCCCATAGCTGCCGTGTTTCTCAGATTTCCGCCAGACTCTCCACGCACGGGAGGCCGTGACTTGTGTGCGTTTGGGTTTCTTGAACCGAAAGTGGTACCTCCCTTCCCGGTTCCGTTGGGCCGGCTGCAGATGGACAACTTCAAAGTGGACCCTGGGAACAGGTATCGGTTAGGCCCCTTTTGCTGAAACTCGAGTGGATGCCACAGAAAATTCGTATCGTGCCAAACGCGCACCCCAGAAACCCCATCTTTCCTTATCACATTTCCTTTTATTTTAAAAAAAAATTATATATTTTTTATTGATTTCAGGGAGGAAGGGAGGCAGAGATAGAATATTAATGATGAGAGAGAATCATGGACCGGCTGCCTCCTGCACGCCCCCAACTGTTTGGGGATGGAGCCCCCATCCCCGGGCCTGTGCCCTTGACCGGGAATCGAACCCTGACCTCCTGGTTCCTAGGTCGACGCTCAACCACTGAGCCACACTGGCCGGGCTCAGATATACTTTCAAAAATCCTTTTCCATTTTATTGGACGTATTGGGGGTGACACTGGCCAGCAAAATTATTCAGGTTTTAGAGGCACAATCCCACGACACATCGTCTGTATACCCTCTTGTTTTGTTTAAATATTTTTATTGATTTCAGAGAGGAAGGGAGAGGGGGGGACAGAGAGAGAGAGAGAGAGAGAGAGAGAGAGAGAGAGAGAGAGAGAGAGAAACATCCATGAGGAGAGAGAATCATGGGCCGGCTGCCTCCCGCACGGCCCGCACTGGGGATGGAGCGCAAAACCAGGCCATGCGCCCTTAACCGGGAATGGAATTGGGGACCCCTGGGTTCCTGGCTCAATGCTTGAGCCACGCCAGCCGGCCTTGGGGGGAGAGGGGGTCCGTATTTATATCAAAGCGTGACCCCCCAAGACCGCCTCCCCTCCGTTCCCCTGTGGCTACACCAAGCCGCTGTCCCGGCCCCCAAAGAACCCGCTGTTCACCGCGTCCCCAAATGTCACCACCGGCTCGTGGTCCAGCCCCCACTCCCCCTCGTCCTCCTCCTCGGGCTCCGGCTCCGCCCCGCCGCCACCGCCACGCGCGTTCTCGTACAGAAACACCTGCTCGTCCACGCGCGCGGGGGCCAGGCGGTTCCGCTTGGCGCGCACCACGGCGGCCGCGGGTCCGAAGAGGCGCTCCGGGGGCGCGCACGTGGGCGCGACGCACCAGTATTTCTGCAGGACCTTGGGCAGCACCGGGAACAGCGCCTGGCGCTCGCACCACCATTTCAGGGGGTCCTCGTCGAGCCCCAAGACCTTCTGCGACTTGAAGTTGCTCAGTTCCTCCAGCAGCTGCGCGTGCCTCTCCTCCTGGTCCTCCACGGCCCCCGCCTGCGGGCAGAAAATCTCCGCCAACATGTTGTTGATGACGCTGGAGGGCGGCGGCGGTGCCAGCGGCGGCTGCGTCATGGCGCACGGAGGCATGGCGCACGGAGGCGGGGCGCTCGGGGCTGTGGCGCACGGGGGCGCGGGTTTCTTTTCAGGGGGCTCCTCGGGCGGCCCGTACAGCTGCTCCTCCGCGCCCTGATGCCCGCCTTCCTTCATCTTTTCCAGGAGGCCCTTGGCTTCCTCCAACACGCGGCTCTCCACCTGCTGCCTCTCCAAGGCGGACAGGAACGGGAGCTTCTTGTAGCGCGGGTCCAAAAAGGTGGCGACGTTGAGGAACATGTCCACCTCGGGCGCCTCCTGGTAGGTGCGCGACAGCTCCTGCGCGATGAGCTCCTTGGCCATGCTGACCTCCTTGGAGTCCAGCTCCCGCGCGCTGAGCGTGGTGTTGAGCAGCATGTGCAAGAGGGGCTTGACCACGCTGATGGTGGGGTACCGGGAGGCGCAGAGCATGTCGGCCACCTGCTTGAAGGGCTGCAGGAGGCCCGCGAGCGCCTCGATGCCGGCCCACTCGGCCGCGTCCAGCATGAGGTGGTGGCTGTTGCTGTCTTCCACCAGCACCGCGGCCACGGCGAACTGCTGCTCCCTGAGGCGCGTCAGCATGGCCAGAGTGGCGCCCCACCAGGCCACACGGTCGCTCACCAGCATGCAGTGCGGCTGCTTCTGCTGTTTCTGCTTTTCCAACAGCAGGTACCTGGCCACGGGCGACTGCTGGAAATACTCCACGAGCCGCCGGCACCGCGCCAGCAGCGCGCGCAGCTTGGGCAGCTGGAACGCGCGCTGGATGGCGGCGTCGAACGCGCGCCCCAGGCAGCGCAGGTGCACGGGCACGTCGAGGAGCGCGCAGGCTTTGGCCACGTCCTTCCCGCCGTCGGTGGTGGCCGCGGACACCTTGGCGCCCACGCCCCAGTCGATGAAGGCTTCGTAGAGGACGCGCGTCATGGTCTCCGCGGCGTTTTCGTCCGGGACTTCGAACGTCTTGAGGCAGCGGGAGCCGACACCGTGGACCCCAGGGGATCCGGGGGACGGGCCTTTGGGGGGCGCGCCGCTGCCTCCCCCTGCGCCTCCGCCGAGGCTGAGAAAGTGGGCGTTCAGCGTGACGTAGTTCCGGTTCTGCTGGTGGCTTCTCCAGTGTTCCAAGGTGATGGCGCACCAGGGGGCTTTGGAGAGGTCTTTCAGCACCGCGTCCCGGACAGCTCCGTAGCGCACGGGGATGGCTTTGCTGAAGAATTTCCTCCCGGGCAGCTCGTACCAGGGGTCGGCTGCCCGCAGGAGCGCGCGGAACGTGGGCTCCTCCACGATGGACGCGGGGTACAGCCCCTCGCAGATGAGCCCCAGGACGGCCGCCGTCAGCTCCTGCTGCCTCGTGTCCTGCGCCGTCAGCTGCTGCGCCGTCGCCTGCTGCTGTGCCCCCGCCCCCGCTGTGTCCGGCGGCGGCTTGAGCTTGGAGAAGGCGGTGGCGAAGGCCTCCCGCATCTGCGCCGTGTTGCTCTGGACCAGCTCGCAGAACTCCTCCGCGTGGTTCTTCTCCAGGTGATAGGACAGGTTCGAGGTGTTGCCCGAGTAGGCGATCTGGGCCCGGCAGATGCGGCAGTAGATTTTTTTCCACTGGAGGATGCAGCCCGCCGCGTCCGTGTCGAAGCCGAAGTATTTCCAGACTTTGCTCTTGGCGCGCGGGTGCGCCACCAGCTTGAGGTCCGACGAGGGCGATGATGATGATGATGATGATGACGCCGCCGAGGGGTGCGCATGGGGGTCCGGGGGGGTTTTGGGCTCCATCGTCTCTCTCTGGGTCTGAGCGGGGTGCCCCCGGGGCCGCCGCCGGAGTCTCTCAGGCGTGATGACCTAGGGAGAGGCGGCAAGACAGACAGACACACAGTGAAAAGGTATCGGAGACGGGCCTCGCCCCCGGCTGGTGTGACGCGGTGGATAGAGCGGGGGGCCTGTGGGCGGAAGGGTTGCGGGTTCGAGTCCAGGCCAGGGAACCCCCCAAAAATAAAATAAAATAAAAATAAAAATAAAGAAAAAGAAAGTAGGCCATTTTGAGCACAGCCAACATTTTTTTTATTCCCGTGTTTAATTATTATTTTTTTAAATAATTCTTTCAGCCCTGGCTGGTGTGGCTCAGTGGATAGAGCAGTGGCCTGTGGGCTGAAGGGTTGCGGGTTCGAGTCCAGGCCAGGGAACCCCCCAAAAATAAAATAAAATAAAAATAAAAAAAGAAAGTAGGCCATTTTGAGCACAGCCAACATTTTTTATGCCCGTGTTTAATTTTCTTTTTATTTATTTATTTTCTAAATATATTTTATTGATTTTTTACAGAGAGGAAGGGAGAGGGATAGAGAGATAGAAACATCGATGATGAGAGAGAAACATCGATCAGCTGCCTCCTGCACGCCCCCCACTGGGGATGTGCCCCCAACCAAGGTACATGCCCTTGACTGGAATCGAACCCGGGACCCTTCAGTCCGCAGGCCGACGCGCTACCCACTGAGCTACACTGGTTAGAGCTAATTTTTTTTTGAAATAATTCTTTTAGCCCTGGCTGGTTTGGCTCAGTGGATAGAGCGTCGGCCTCAGGACGGAAGGGTCCCGGGTTCGATTCCGGTCGAGGGCACGTGCCTGGGTTGCCGGCTCGATCCCCAGTAGGGAGCGTGCAGAAGGCAGCTGGTCCATGATTCCCCCTCTCCCTTCCTCTCCGAAATCAACAATAAAAAATAAATTTAAAAAAAATTCTTTTTTGCTGAAATTATTATCTATTTTGTTCATCCGTTTATTTGGTCCCTTAGCTTCCACCGATGAGCGCGGCCATGGGATACGTGTCTTTCTCCGACCGGCTTATCTCACTCAGCCTCCTGCTCTCCAGGTCCCTCCGGGCCGTCTCAAAGGGTAACAGATCCACCTTTTTCAGGGCTGTATACTATTCCACGGTTTAGATCGAGCACATGCAACGCCCGCGGCCCGCCAGCCAACAACGACGAATATTTCTGCTCCCGGCCAATAGGACAGTATGTCAGGAACATTGTAATAAATAGCAATTTCGTCCCTTAATTTTTACACTATCCTGTTAGACGTAATTATTCGTAAGGAACTACAGCGTTCGCCAATGACCGATGACTCTCGTCGTGTGGAATTCATGTCCCTTCCGCCAGGGGCACCGTTTCTCTCCACAAATACCAGCGGCGAATGTTCTAGAGGCCGATGACCGCGTCCTTCATCTCGGGCTGACTTGCTTGGGGTGCGCAACGGGAAAATATCTCGATTTCGGGGGTTCGAGAAAAACAGGTTTACGGGCCTGACGCTCATTCATTGGTGTCGTTACTCAGGGTCTGGTGGGTTCATGTTCAGGGAGACACATTCATTTTTTATTTTTTATTTATTTTTTAAAAAATATATTTTATTGATTTTTTTACAGAGAGGAAGGGAGAGGGATAGAGAGTTAGAAACATCGATGAGAGAGAAGCATCGATCAGCCGCCTCCTGCACACCCCCCACTGGGGATGTGCCCGCAACCCAGGTCCATGCCCTGGACCGGGATTCGAACCCGGGACCCTTCAGTCCGCAGGCCGACGCTCTATCCACTGAGCCACACCGGCCAGGGCCACATTCATTTTTTATTCAATTGCTGTATTGTTTCATGTTCGCGACGACTCCTTGATTTCAGCCCTTTGTAACCCAGCACGTCTCTATGGGAAGAAACCTACGTTTCTAGGCAAATGGAAGCTTTGGGGGTTTTGTTTTTTTGCGGCCACGTACACGCAAACCTTGTTTATCTGGCTTGTGTGTGCCTTTGAGTTTGAAACCAGGGCTTTTTTTTTATCCACTCGACTGCGGGAGGGCCCTTGGGCTCACCCCCTCCACGACTCCCCCTTTTTTTTTTAAAAAAAATAAAGGGTGTCCCTTCACATTTGTAATATCTTATTCAATAAAAGGAAACAAAATAATAAATAAAGGGTGTCCCAAAATTCACGCAAGAAGTAATTTTGATAGGAAACACAGGTGTATCATTAAAAATTGTAAATTTCTTATTGATTCATAAGGGATACAGTCTAGGGTTATGGATGGAATAGGATGTTGGGTAAATGGGTCACCATGTCGCGATAGCGAGCACCGTGAACTGTTACTGTCTGAGCAGCCGCATATCGGTCGTGGAAAATTTCCACAGAAGATTGCGTACGTGTCAGCAAAGCCGTGGAGGCCTCTGACCCGAAGTCCGATTCCATCCATAACCCTAGACTGTCTACTTTAGGAATCAATAAAAAATTTACAATTTTTAATGCTAAACCTGTGTTTTCTATCAGAATTACTTCTTGCGTGAATTCTGGGACACGCTTTATATATTTATGCGCTGAGCGCCTGCCCCCTGGCGGTCAGGGCGCGTCATAGCGACGGGTTTCCCTCTAATTCCAGGTTCTCACCCAAAATTGAAATGGCTAAGGGGTCGCCGCCCAGGACAAAGGTCAAAGGTTCCTCCACCAAAATGACATCCAAGCCAGGCAAACGGGAAGGAGGTGAAAAGGGACCGGGCAGGAAGCCATTGGCAGCCCGAAGAGACGCTCCCCGTCCAGTTTCTAAAATGACGTCCATCTGGCCTGGCTGGTGTGGCTCAGTGGATAGAGCATCAGCCTGCGGACTGAAGGGTCCCGGGTTCGATTTCCCGGCCAAGGGCATGGACCTGGGTTGCGGGCACATCCCCAGTGGGGGGCGTGCAGGAGGCAGCCGATCGATGTTTCTCTCTCATCATGAATGTTTCTAACTCTCTCCCTCCCTCTCCCTGCCTCTCTGAAATCAATAAATATGTATATTTTTAAAAATTATGTCTATCAAACCCCACAGACAAGCCGCCGACATTCATCTTGATATAACATGACCGCTTTCTGGCCCACGAATAAGGATTCCCCGCCCAGACTCAGGGTTTATCTTTTAACCATGTTTCCTTTGAAATTTCTTTTTTTTTTTAATGTGGCTGCTTTTTAAAAAATATATTTTTATGGATCTCAGAGAGGCAGGGAGAGGGAAAGAGAAAGAGAGAAACATCCGTGATGAGAGAGAATCATAGTCCGGCTGCCCCCTGCACGCTCCCCTGCTGGGGATCGAGCCCGCAACCTGGGCCTGCGCCCTTGACCGGGAATCGAACCCGGGACCTCCTGGTTCCTAGGGCGATGCTCAACCCCTGAGCCACCCTGGCCAGACTCACAGGACCACAGTTTAATATCCCATTGTCCTAGGGGGGAAGGTGAGGGTGGGGCGGGTGGAGGGGTTGGGGTGAGATAAAAAAAAATAAATAAAAATAAAAGTTAGCCTTTGGCAAATTTAAGGATTTCTTGCCCTGAGCGGAGGTCTGGAAAGAGGGACTCATTTTAAAATATTTACTTCAGACCTGACCGGTGTGGCTCAGTGGATAGACCAGCGCCAGCCTGCGGACTCAAGGGTCCCGGGTTCGATTTCCCGGTCAAGGGCATGGACCTGGGTTGCGGGCACATCCCCAGTGGGGGGCGTGCAGGAGGCAGCTGATCAATGTTTCTCAATCATTGATGTTTCTGACTCTCTATCTCTCTCCCTTCCTCTCTGTAAAAAAATCAATAAAATAGATATTTTTTTTTAAAAGAAAGAAAACAAAATATTTACTTCTGCGCAGAGCGGCCGGACACACCCACCCTTCTATGGGGAAATAACGGGATTGGAAAGTATTTGCACAATAATACAGGCTATTGGCCATGCGTCTCCCACTGCCAAGCAGTAAGTTCCAGGCACTGCTGGGGGGAGGGGAGGGGAGGGAGGGGGGAGGGGGAGGGGAGGGAGGGGGGGTAGGGGACCCGGAATGGGGAAGCAGGAAAGCTGAAACGACACAGGAAATACAGCGCTGGCCTCAGGCCCCGGAGGAACCAGCTGCACCTGTTTCCCAATAGAGTTACTGTCCCCCCTGAAACAGCGGTTCTCAACCTGTGGGTCGCGGCCCCTCTGGGGGTCGAACGGCCCTTTCCCAGGGGTCGCCTCAGACCGTCGGAAAACACACCTATAATCACATATTGGTTTTGTGATTGATCCCTGAGCTTTTATGATGTTCCATGTGTCACCATGAAAATCCATCCTGCAGATCAGATGTTTCCATGACGATTCGTAACAGCAGGAACATGACCGCGATGACGTAGCCACGAGAATAATGTTATGGTTGGGGGTCCCCACAGCATGGGGAGCTGTATTCAAGGGTCGCGGCCTTAGGCAGGTTGGGAACCACTACCCTGACCGGTGTGGCTCAGTGGATAGAGCGTCGGCCTGCGGACGGAAGGGTCCCGGGTTCGATTCCGGTCAAGGGCATGGACCTGGGTTGCGGGCACATCCCCAGTAGGAGATGTGCAGGAGGCAGCTGATCGATGTTTCTAACTCTCTATCCCTCTCCCTTCCTCTCTGTAAAAAATCAGTAAAATATATTTAATAATAATAATAATAATATGAAGGGACAGGAAAAAATATCCAATAAAGTTTCAAGACATAGAATAAAGAACTGAAATGCATGAATACGTCACACTAGATATTTATATACTGTATAGGGGGTCCCCCTAGGACCCTAAGAAATGCAAAAAACTCACTGTTCACAATTCATTCTCGAATTGCCTCCCTTAAAAATCAAATTGGCCCCGGCCGGTGTGGCTCAGTGGATAGAGCGTCCGCCTGCAGACTGAAGGGTCCCGGGTTCGATTCCCGGTCAAGGGCACAGGCCCGGGTTGAGGGCTCCATCCCCAACCAGTAGGGGGCGTGCAGGAGGCAGCGGATCCATGATTCTCTCTCATCGTGGATGTTTCTCTCTCTCTCGCCCCCTTTCTCTCTGAAATCCATAAAAATATATTTTAGGGTCGGGGAGGCCAGGGGATTGTCAGGGGCGGGAAACAAAAAAGGTGACATCTGTAATACTCTTTGTCATACTTTAAGCAATAAAAATAAAAAATAAAATAAATATATATTTTAGAAAGAAATCAAATTGACCCCCCGAGGGGCGGGTGCCCCACGCTGGCCACCCCTGGCTTAGGGAGTAAGAGGACTCCCAGGCCATCCGCTGGCAAGATTTCTGGGTTTGAAGACCCAGAACTAATGGCACCTGCAACCAGGTCCCGGTGCCGGTGCCCAGCCCCGCCCACCCCCCGTGCGCGCGCCCGGACGCACGCGAGTTGCAAGAACGGATGGCTCGGTTGCCTCCCCAACGGCAGAGAAACAAAGTTGCCCCTGGAACCGAAACGTTCTCCTTCCCACCCACCCCTGCCCGACACCCGCCGCTGGGCCCTGCGCGCGCTAGGCCCGTCCGACGCCATCCGGGCTGGAGACCACGGCTCCGGGCCGCGCGCCCCTTCCCCGTTCCAGGGGCGGAGGCGGGGCGCGATGGAACCGGACAGCCGCCGCTCGAGGTCTGGTTCGGGGAGTCCAGGCCTCCCACCCAGCGGTGGGGGAATGCGCGGGGCTGGAACCTTGTGCGCCCAGGGCGCGCGCGCGCGGGGTTTGGAGAGGCCCCAGGGCGCACGACCCCCAGGTGCGCGCGCGCGCTCGGCCCGGCCCCTCCTCCCCGGGCGCGCCCCGGAGTCAAGGTCACGCGGGGCCAAGACCACGCCCCGGCCCGGTGTCGCCCACGCGGCGGCCGCTCCCCGGTGGTCCCCGCTCCGCGCGGCCACCCCCTCGCCCCCCGGCCGCTGACCTGGCTCCGTGAAGCCCCCGAGACAGCGACGCAGCAGCTGCGCCATCATCACCGCCACGCCCGCCGCGTAGACGCGCAGCGCCGCGCGCGCCGCAGACAAAGGCGACATGGCCGCCCGGCCTCCGGTTCCGCGCCGCACGCCGGGGCCTGGGCCGCCCGGGACCGGCCCACCGGAGGGCGGAGGGAACCCGCCCAGGGCCCGCCCCGGCCCGCGTCGGCCCCGCCCCAACCCCGCCAGGGCCGCGACCCAGACCGGCAGCCCCGCCCCTAAACCACGGGTCCGCCCCTGCCCGACAAGGATCCCCGCCTGGGTCCCCGCAAAACGCACCCCCACCCCCCGAATCCGGGAAAAGGGACACCCCCACCTCCAACTAGGATCACAGACAAACACCCCCTCCTCCCCCCGAACTCCCCGTTCGAAAACTCCCGTCCCCAGCGCGGATCCCGCCCAAACCAAGGGGCCTCCCCCGCCCCCTCCCCGGGCCCCACCCACGCGGGTCACCCACCTCGCCAAGGACTCCCTCCCGGGACTACGGGACGCCCCCTCCTGCCTGGACCAGGCGACCGCCACCCCCCCCCCCCCCAGGATACATTGTACTAATGATAATGGCTTGCTTTCAATTTTAATTCATTCATTCACTTATTCCCTCACTCATTCATTCATTCACTTACTTATTCACTCATTTATTCATTCACTCACTCATTCACTCACTCATTCATTCCCTCATTCATTCATTCACTCACTCATTCAATGATTCACTCATTCACTCACTCATTTACTCACTCATTCACTCATTCATTCATTCCCTCACTCATTCATTCATTCATTCACTCACTGATTCAATCATTCACTCACTCATTCATTCACTCATTCATTCATTCTCTCATTCATTCATTCCCTCACTCATTCATTCACTCATTCACTCACTGATTCACTCATTCATTCACTCATTCATTCATTCCCTCACTCATTCATTCACTCATTCACTCACTGATTCACTCATTCACTCACTGATTCACTCAGTCAATCATTCATTCATTCTCTCATTCATTCATTCACTCACTCATTCATTCATTCACCCATTCATTCATTCACCCATTCATTCATTCAACAGGATGTCTGCTTGCCAGACCCACCAAGGACTCAGCTGGACCCCCAGGAGGAGGAACCATAAGCCAAGCTCCGCCCATTGCTTCCCGAGGCGCCTGGACTTGCCCGTTGGCTGCGACAATGATACCATTTTCCAGGAAGGACTCGTTGGCATCCATTCCCCCAACATTTATCCAAAGGCCTCATTGGGAAGCCAGCCATTTTGCTCCTGGATGAAAAATAAGTGAGAAATACTTGGCAAGAAACCCTTGCTGGCTGTGCCATCCTCGCTTAGAAGTAATTAATGCAGCCTGGCCGGCGTCGCTCAGTGGTTAGCGTCGACCTATGAACCCGGAGGTGACGGTTCCATTCCCGGTCAAGGGCACAGGCCCGGGTTGCGGGCTCCATCCCAGTAGGGGGCGTGCAGGAGGCAGCCGATCCATGATTCTCTCTCATCATGGATCTCTCTCTCTCTCTCTCCCTCTCCCTTCCTCTCTGAAATCAATAAAAATCTGTATATATAAAAGCCTAACATGCTAATTGTCCCCGCGGGAGTTCGACCGGGGGACCGATTGCTCGCTTGCTATGACGTGCACTGACCACCAGGGGGTGGCGCGGAATGAATTAAGGCCCCGGCCAGCAGCTGGCAGGCCCCGATCGGCCCTGATCGCCAGCCAGGCCTAGGGAACCTGCCTGTGCATGAATTTCATGCACCAGGCCTCTAGCGTGTGTGTGTGTGTGTGTGTGTGTGTGTGTGTGTGTGTGTGTGTGTGTATGTGTGTATGTTCTTTGTTGAGCCCTAATTTAAAATTTGCCATTCAAAGCATTTTAAATTTATGTTCTACTTCTGGCACATTCTGTAAGTATATGTCATCGCAATAAGAATTTTGCGAAATACATAGAACATCGCTCTCTCTACTCCCTACTCATCTGCAAAATGGCGAAACCATACAACGCAATGCACACGCACACACACACATGCACAGGTACATACTCACGGATTGTGTGATTCTGTTGATATACATACTAGAGGCCCCGTGCATGAAATTCGTGCACGAGGGGGTGGGGTGTCCCTCAGGCCAGCCGGCACCCTCTCGCAATCCGGGATCCCTTGGGGGATGTCCGACTGCCGGTTTAGGCGGGATCAGGCCTAAACCGGCAGTTGGACATCCCTCTTGCAATCGGGGAGCAGCTGGCTCCTAACCACTCTCCTGTCTGCCTGCCTGATCGCCCCTAACCACTCTCCTCCTGCCTGCCTGATCGCCCCTAACCACTCTACTTCCCTGCCTGATCACCCCTAACCACTCTACATGCCTGACTGATGGCCCCTAACCACTCACCTGCCTGCCTGATGGCCCCTAACCACTCACCTGCCTAATCACCCCTAACCTCTCTGCCTGCCTGATCGCCCCTAACCACTCGCCTGCCTGCCTGATCACCCCTAACCACTCTGCCTGCCTGATCGCCCCTAACCACTCTGCCTGCCTGATCGCCCCTAACCACTCTGCCTGCCTGCCTGATCGCCCCTAACCACTCTGCCTGCCTGCCTGATCGCCCCTAACCACTCTGCCTGCCTGCCTGATCGCCCCTAACCACTCACCTGCCTGCCTGATCGCCCCTAACCACTCTGCCTGCCTGCCTGATCGCCCCTAACCACTCTGCCTGCCTGCCTGATCGCCCCTAACCACTCTACCTGCCTGCCTGATCGCCCCTAACCACTCTGCCTGCCTGCCTGATCGCCCCTAACCACTCTGCCTGCCTGCCTGATCACCCCTAACCACTCTCCCTGTCTGCCTGATCGCCCCTAACCACTCTACCTGCCTGCCTGATCGCCCCTAACCACTCTGCCTGCCTGCCTGATGGCCCCTAACCACTCTGCCTGCCTGCCTGATCACCCCTAACCACTCTGCCTGCCTGATCTCCCCTAACCACTCTACCAGCCTGCCTGATCGCCCCTAACCACTCTGCCTGCCTGCCTGATCACCCCTAACCACTCTGCCTGCCTGCCTGATCACCCCTAACCACTCTCCCTGTCTGCCTGATCGCCCCTAACCACTCTACCTGCCTGCCTGATCGCCCCTAACCACTCTGCCTGCCTGATCGCCCCTAACCACTCTGCCTGCCTGCCTGATCGCCCCTAACCACTCGCCTGCCTGCCTGATCGCCCCTAACCACTCGCCTGCCTGCCTGATGGCTCCTAACCACTCACCTACCTGCCTGATGGCCCCTAACCACTCTACCTACCTGTCTGATCGCCCCTAACCACTCTGCCTGCCTGCCTGATGGCCCCTAACCACTCACCTGCCTGCCTGATGGCTCCTAACCACTCTACCTGCCTGCCTGATCGCCCCTAACCACTCACCTGCCTGCCTGATCGCCCCTAACCACTCTACCTGCCTGCCTGATCGCCCCTAACCACTCACCTGCCTGCCTGATCGCCCCTAACCACTCGCCTGCCTGCCTGATCGCCCCTAACCACTCTACCTGCCTGCCTGATCGCCCCTAACCACTCACCTGCCTGCCTGATCGCCCCTAACCACTCGCCTGCCTGCCTGATCGCCCCTAACCACTCACCTGCCTGCCTGATCGCCCCTAACCACTCGCCTGCCTGCCTGATCGCTCCTAACCACTCACCTGCCTGCCTGATCGCCCCTAACCACTCACCTGCCTGCCTGATCACCCCTAACCACTCGCCTGCCTGCCTGATCGCCCCTAACCACTCACCTGCCTGCCTGATCGCCCCTAACCACTCGCCTGCCTGCCTGATGGCCCCTAACCACTCGCCTGCCTGCCTGTCTGATCGCCCCTAACCACTCACCTGCCTGCCTGATAGCTCCTAACCACTCCCCTGCCTGCCTGATGGCCCCTAACCACTCTACCTACCTGTCTGATCTCCCCTAACCACTCTACCTGCCTGCCTAATCACCCTTAACCACTCTTCTGCCTGCCTGATCGCCCCTAACCACTCACCTGCCTGATCGCCCCTAACTGCCTCTGCCTCGGCCGCCGTGGCTGCATCTGGAAAGACGTCCAGAAGGTGGCTCGGCCGCCCGGTCTAATGAGCACATCATGCTTTTATTATTATACATTTTTAACATATTTTTACTGATTTCAGAGAGGAAGGGAGAGGGAGAGAGGGGGAGAGAGATAGACACATCCACGATGAGAGCGAATCCTGGACCGGCCGCCGCCTGCCCGCCCCCCGACGGGGGATGGAGCCCACACCCCCCGGAACCGAACCCTGCCCGCCTGGGCCATCGGTCGGTGCTCAACCATTGAGCCACCTGGTTTGTCTGTTGATGCAAATTGCACGGCTTCTCACCTTTTTTTTGGGGGGGGGGGACCCAAGGCAAGATCAAAGGGTTGCATTCTGGGGGCGGAAAGGCCGAGAAAACCCGCACCCCGGCCCCCAGGGGTGGGGGGTGTCAGACAGTCGGTTAGCAGCTGAGGCGTTTGTGTCAGGGCCACCCGCTCTCACACACACACACACACACACACACACACACACACACACAGGGGCGTTCATTGGCCGCCGCGTTTATTTATAGCCCGTGTCCCACTTTCCCCGGAACGGGCCAGGGCATGGGTCCCTGCACCGGTTTTATTTTTATTTATTTTTATTTTATTTTTTATTATTTAAAAAAAAAAAAAAGGTGTTTTTGGCGTTTTTCAAAGCGGGCACAGCTCAGGGACTTACAGGGCATGGGATGCGACCAAAGGCAGGTGTTGGGCCCCCGAGATCGTCAGCCCCGCCTGCTCCACTTTCCAAAGCAATGGGGGTTTCTTGGAAAAAGTCCTTCCGGCCCTGGCTGGTGTGGCTCAGTGGGTAGAGCGCCGGCCCTGCGGAAGGAAGGGTCCCGGGTTCGAATCCTCCCGCTCAAGGGCACAGGCCCGGGTTGCGGGCTGGATCCCCAACCAGTCGGGGGCGTGCGGGAGGCGGCCGGTCCGTGATTCTGTCTCATCGATGATGTTTCCATCTCTCTCTCTCTCTCCCTCTCTGACATCAATAAAAACATATATATAATAAACAAAATTAAAAGAATAAAAATTCCTTCTGGAAAGACATGAATTGTGCGTCTCCCAAAGCGAAGGCACTTCCAAGCGTAGTTGGGGGGGGGCTTTTTTTTTTCTTTCTTTTTCTTTGTTAAAATACTAGAGGCCCAGTGCATGAAATTCGTGCACAGGGAGGGCGGCGGGGGGGTGCCCCTCAGCCCAGCCTGCACCCTCTCCAATCCGGGGACCCCTCGGGGGATGTCCGACTATCGGGCCGAAACCGGCAGTCGGAAGTCCCTCTCGCAATCTGGGATCACTGGCTCCTAACCACTCGTCTGCCTGCCTGTCTGATCGTCCCCTAACTGCCCCCCTGCCAGCCTGGTCGCCCCTAACTGCCCCCTTGTCAGCCTGGTCACCCCCTAACTGCCCCCTTGTTAGCCTGGCCACCCCCTAACTGCCCCCCTGCCAGCCTGGTTGCCCCCTAACTGCCCCCCTGCTGGCCTGGTCGCCCCCTAACTGCCCTCCTGTCGGCCTGGTCACCCCCTAACTGCCCCCCTGTCGGCCTGGTTGCCCTCTAACTGCCCCCCTGTCGGCCTGGTTGCCCTCTAACTGCCCCCCTGTCGGCCTGGTTGCCCCCTAACTGCCCCCCTGCCAGTCTGGTTGCCCCCTAACTGCCCCCCTGTCGGCCTGGTTACCCCCTAACTGCCCCCCTGTCGGCCTGGTTGCCCCCTAACTGCCCTCCTGTCGGCCTGGTCACCCACTAACTGCCCTTCTGCCAGCCTGGTTACCCCCTAACTGCTCACCTGCAGGCCTGGTCACCCCCTAACTGCCCCCCTGTCGGCCTGGTCACCCCCTAACTGCCGCCCTGTCGGCCTGGTCACCCCCTAACTGCCCCCCTGTCGGCCTGGTTGCCCCCTAACTGCCCTCCTGTCGGCCTGGTCACCCACTAACTGCCCTTCTGCCAGCCTGGTTACCCCCTAACTGCCCCCCTGTCGGCCTGGTCACCCCCTAACTGCCCCCCTGTCGGCCTGGTCACCCCCTAACTGCCCCCCCTGTCGGCCTGGTCACCCCCTAACTGCCCCCCCTGTCGGCCTGGTCGCCCCCTAACTGCTGCCCTGTCGGCCTGGTCACCCCCTAACTGCCCCCCTGTTGGCCTGGTCACCCCCTAACTGCCGCCCTGTCGGCCTGGTCACCCCCTAACTGCCGCCCTGTCGGCCTGGTCACCCCCTAACTGCCCACCTGTCGGCCTGGTCACCCCCTAACTGCCCCCCTGTCGGCCTGGTGGCCCCCTAACTGCCCCCCTGTCGGCCTGGTGGCCCCCTAACTGCCCCCCTGTCGGCCTGGTGGCCCCCTAACTGCCCCCCTGTCGGCCTGGTCGCCCCCTAACTGCCCCCCTGTCGGCCTGGTCACCCCCTAACTGCTCCCCTCCCGGCCTGATCGCCCCCAACTTCCTCCCCTGCCCGCCTGGTCATCCCCTAACTGCCCCCCTGCCAGTCTGGTCGCCCCCTAACTGCCCCCCTGTTGGCCTGGTCGCCCCCTAACTGCCCCTCTGCCGGCCTGGTCACCCCCTAACCGCCTCTGCCTCGGCCCCGGCCACCATGGCTTTGTCCAGAAGGACGTCAGACGTCCGGAAGATGTCCGGTCGACCCGGTATAGGTAGCATATTACCCTTTTATTAGTATAGATATTTGTATTGATTCCAGAGCGGAAGGGAGAGGGAGAGAGAGAGAAACATCCGTGATGAGAGGGAATCACGGACCGGCCGCCTCCTGTACGCCCCCGACTGGGGATGGAGCCCACAACCCGGGCCTGTGTCCTGGACCGGGAGGAATCGAACCCGGGACCCTTCCGTCCACAGGCCGGCGCTCTACCCACTGAGCCACACCGGCCAGGGCTCTCTTGTCTCTGATCATCGTAGGGGAGCCATCAGCGGGTTAATTACTGGAGCCTGGCCTCCAGGACATGCATGTAAAGGACCCCGTGGTCGTCGTGGCTGCCGTAAATGGTTCATCGTCGCTGGTGGCCCGTCCTGAGTGTTTTCAAGGAGACGGGGTTCCGGGTCGAGGCTGCCGGCCCAAACTCATTATTTCCCCCACCCCGTGTTCTTGGGCATGGAATCCTTCTATTTCAAAAGACTGTGTGGCTCAGTGGGTAGCGCGCCCGCCTGCGGACTGAAGGGTCCCGGGTTCGATTCCCGGCCCAGGTTGCGGGCTCCATCCCCAACCAGCAGGGGGCGTGCGGGAAGCGGCCGGTCCATGATTCCCTCTCCTCATCATGGATGTTTCTCTCTCTCTCCCTTCCTCTCTGAAATTAATAAAAAAAATATATATTTTAAAAAAGAAAGACTGTGTGTGTATAAAAGGATGAAGAATAACGCATTTGGGTCTAGTCCGATAGGGTCATGCAGGGTCCATCTGCCCCTGAGATTCCGGGCACAGAGCCCCGGCCGGTGTGGCTCAGTGGGTAGCGCGCCGGCCTGCGGACGGAAGGGTCCCGGGTTCGATTCCCGGTCGAGGGCACAGGCCCGGGTGGCGGGCTCCATCCCCAGTCAGGGGCGTGCGGGAGGCGGCCGGTCCCTGATTCTCTCTCATCATCATGGATGTTTCTCTCTCTCCATTCCTCTCTCAAATCAATAAAAATGCAAAATTAAAAATCAAAATTAAAAAAGCGACGCCAGGGTGGTCCCGTTTTCAGCTCCCGCAGGCCACGTTCCCGCAATGTTTTATTATTTTTAACCATTATTTATTTCGCTTTTTAAGGGACGGACACGCTTGGAAAGGTGGAGACAGCGGCCGAGGGAAGGCTGCGATGATTAATATTTTACGAGTCAATATTTTTTTTTTATTGATTTCAAAGAGAAGGTGAGAGAGAGAAACATCCGTGAGGAGAGAGAATCATTCTGGACCGGCTGCCTCCAGCACGCCCCCTGCTGGTTGGGGGCCGAGCCTGCCACCCGGGCCTGTGCCCTTGATCGGGATTCGAACCCGGGACCCTTCAGTCCGCAGGCCGACGCTCTATCCACTGAGCCACACTGGCTAGGGTTTAAATTTTTTTTTTTAAAAAAAATACTTCCTTTTTTTAAAATAAATATATTTCATTGATTTTTTTTTACCGAGAGAAAGGGAGAGAGAGAAACATCCATGATGAGAGAGAATCATGGATCGGCCGCCTCCTGCACGCCCCCTACTGGGGATGAGCCGCAACCCAGGCACATGCCCTTGACGGGATTCGAACCCGGGACCCTTCAGTCTGCAGGCCGACGCTCTACCCACTGAGCCACACCAGCTAGGGTTTAAATTTCTTTAAATAAATATATTTCATTGATTTTTTTTTACCGAGAAGAAGGGAAAGAGAGAAACATCCACGATGAGAGAGAATCATGGATCGGCCGCCTCCTGCACGCCCCCTACTGGGGATCGAGCCTGCAACCCGGGCACATGCCCTTGACTGGGAATCGAACCCATAACCCTGACAGTGCTGGGGATGATGCTCTAACCACTGAGCCACAGGGGTGAAGGGGGGAGCCCAGGGCTCAGGGGGTTTCCCGTGCGTTCAGATCCAACTCCCAGCACCGATCCATGGAACAAACAGGCCTTCTTTCATTCTTGTCACTTTCTTGCCTGAATTGGGGGTATGTCTCCGAAGGACGTTGCTGATGGAACAACATCTGGGGGTTCGGGGGTTGGGGGGCGGTGGGGGGGAGGGGGGCTCTGTCTTTGTCAGAAATGAAATTCGGAAACGCGTGCGACACCCCTGGAAAGGTGGAGACGGCGGCCGAGGGAAGGTTGCGATGATTCATTTTCTGGCCTCGCAGCGGCGGAGAAGGTGAGGCTAATTCCAGAATGTAGGGAACTGGGGAACCCCCCTCCCTGCGCCCCCCCATGAATAAAACCCCCCAATTCCATTTTGGAAAACTTGGCCGCCTCCCGGCTCTCCATGGCTGAGCTAAGAGTCTCTGGGGAAGAGAGACACATTTTGCAAAAAAAAATAATCACTAGTTCGGAGTCTATTTCCGTATTTCTCTCTCTCTCTTTCTTTCTCACCCTCCCTCTCTCTCTAAAAATCAATGGAAAAAAATAGACTCTGGATGGGTGGATGGGTGGGTGGGTGGACGGACAGACGGATGGATGGAAAGACAGACGGGTGGACAGTTGTGTGGATGGATGGATACATTCACGGATGGATTATTAATAAACACACAATTTTGGCCCGACTAGTGTGGCTCAGGGGTTGAGCGTCGACCTGTGAACCAGGAGGTCCCGGGTTCGATTCCCGGTCAAGGGCACAGGCCCGGGTTGCGGGCTCCATCCCCAGTAGGGGGCGTGCAGGAGGCAGCCGGTCCGTGATTCTCTCTCCTCATGGATGCTTCTATCTCTCTCCCTCTCCCTTCCTCTCTGAAATCAATAAAAAATATTTTTTAAAAGTTAAATAAATAAAAATGAATAGAAAAAATATCCTCCCACCCGTTCCATCCAGTAGGGGGCGTGCAGGAGGCAGCCAATCCGTGATTCCCTCTCATCATGAATGTTTCTCTCTCTCTCTCTCTCTCTGTCTCTCTCTCTCTCTCTCTCTCTCTCTCTCTCTCTCTCCCTCTCCCTTACTCTCTGAAATCAATACAAATATATATTTAAAATAGCTACTATATATATAAAAGCCTAATATGAAGTGTGTCCCCTGGGGCATTCAATGGACCAGGAGTTCTCTCACTCGCTATGACGTGCGCCGACCACCAGGGGGCGGCGTGGAATGAAGGGAGGCCCCGGCCGGCAGCCAGCAGGCCCCTTACCTGTGCACGAATTCTGTGCACCGGGCCTCTAGTGTTTAAATGAAAAGGGTTAGGACATCTGTACCCGGGGAAGTCACAAGATCTTGCAGGCCTTATGCAATGAGCAATGTTTCGAATATAAAAATATCTCAGTCTTGTTCCGACGCGTGTCGACAAAGAACCAGGGCCCTTATGCCTCTATTTTACAAATTTCCGGAGTGAGACATGAATCGCAGCTGTTAAGAGCCAATAAAACGGTGAATAGCTTTCAGTGTTGCCACCCTCCGTGGTCAATTTCCTGAACCAACGGGAGAATGTAATCCCCCTTTCTGGTGATTTTATGAACCGTAACGTTGAGTCGGTGTTACAATACTCAGGGCGGGCATTTAATCTCTTCTATATCTTTTTCTCCCTGGGATTTATTTCTCGGTAACACTGAGAATAGCTTTGTAAAGTATCTACAGAGCCCGGCTGGTGTGGCTCAGTGGTTGAGCGTCCACCTATGGACCAGGAGGTCCCGGGTTCGATTCCCGGTCAAGGGCACAGGCCCGGGTTGTGGTCTCGATCCCAGTAGGGGGCGTGCAGGAGGCGGCCGATCCATGATTCTCTCTCATCATTGATGTTTCTCTCTCTCTCTCTCTATTTTTTTTAAAATTATCTTCAGATAATTTGATCCTGACAAAGATAGCCCATTCATTCACGACTTGTACTCATTTTGTTGAGTGAATGCTGATGATCAGGCTGTGTAGGGATTGAGGTAGGTCTGCCCATGCATGGATGCCAACATTTGATCTCAGAAAATGGTAGATGGGTGGATCAGTGAATGAATGAGTGGGATGGATGGGTGGGTGAGCATGGACGGATGGACGGATGGATGGATGTAGAGATGGATGGATGGATGGATGGATGGATGGATGGATGGATGGAGAGATGGATGGATAGATGGATGGATGGAGAGATGGATGGATGGATGGATGGATGGATGGATGGAGAGATGGATGGATAGATGGATGGATGGAGAGATGGATGGATGGATGGATGGATGGATGAATGGATGGAGAGATGGATGGATGGATGGATGGGTGGGTGGATGGATGGATGAATGGATGGATGAATGGATGGATGAATGGATGGATGGATGGAAAGACAAACAGATGAACAGATGTATGGATAGATGGATAAGTTAATAGATGGATTAATAAGTGAATGAATTAATAGGTGGATTGATGGGTGATAGATGGATACATTAATGGATAGGTTAATGAATTAATAGGTGGATAGATGAATAGATGGATAAATGGATGGATGGGTGGATGGATGGATGGATGGGTGGATGGATGGATGGATGGATGGATGGGTGGAAAGACAGACAGATGGACAGATGGGTGGAGAGATGGATACATTCATGGATAGGCTAATGAAGGAATGAATTTGTAGGTAAATATATAGAGGTATGGATGAGTGGGTGAATGGGTACATTAATGGATGGATTAATAAATGACTAAATTAAAAATTAATTATTACTTGTGTGAATGGGTGGTTAAATAGATGGATGCATTAATGGATGGATGAAGGAATGAATGATAGGTGAATAGATAAATTAATGGATTGATGGATGGATGGATGAATGGATGGATGAATGGATGAATGGATGGATGGATGGATGGATGGGTGGGTGGATGGATGGATGGATGGATGGATGAATGGATGGATGAATGGATGGATGGATGGAAAGACAAACAGATGAACAGATGTATGGATAGATGGATAAGTTAATAGATGGATTAATAAGTGAATGAATTAATAGGTGGATTGATGGGTGATAGATGGATACATTAATGGATAGGTTAATGAATTAATAGGTGGATAGATGAATAGATGGATAAATGGATGGATGGGTGGATGGATGGATGGATGGGTGGATGGATGGATGGATGGATGGATGGGTGGAAAGACAGACAGATGGACAGATGGGTGGAGAGATGGATACATTCATGGATAGGCTAATGAAGGAATGAATTTGTAGGTAAATATATAGAGGTATGGATGAGTGGGTGAATGGGTACATTAATGGATGGATTAATAAATGACTAAATTAAAAATTAATTATTACTTGTGTGAATGGGTGGTTAAATAGATGGATGCATTAATGGATGGATGAAGGAATGAATGATAGGTGAATAGATAAATTAATGGATTGATGGATGGATGGATGAATGGATGGATGAATGGATGAATGGATGGATGGATGGATGGATGGGTGGGTGGATGGATGGATGGATGGATGGATGGATGGATGGATGGATGGGTGGATAGATGGATGGATGGATAGCTGGATGGATGAATGGATGAGTGGATGGGTACATTAATGGATGGATTAAGGAATGAATGAATAGGTGGGTAGATAAATGAGTGGATGGATGGATGGATGGATGGGTGGATGGGTACATTAATGGATGCATTAAAACTACCAAATGAATGAATTAATAGGTGGATAGATGAATGGATGGATAGATGGACAAATGACTGCCTCTTGCACACCCTCCCCTGGGGATTGATCCCCCAACTCGGGCATGTGCCCTTGACCAGGAAGCGAACCTGTCACCCCCTGGTTCACAGGTCGATGCTCAACCATAGATCCACACGAGCTGGGGCCGCCTTGGGTTTTCTGTCCCCGCCATGACACACACACACACACAAAGCCGTACCCCATGGTGCGTGATTTCAAAAATATTTTTATTTTCTGGAATAGCCATAATGTGTGAGCTCGATCTGACGAACCCTCTCCACACGGAGAGGCACAAGCTATGGGACGACACACACCACACGCGCGGACAGGATGACGAAGGCAGCATTTAGGGGAATGTATAAAATGGAATGGGGGGGGGGGCGCCCGTCGAGACGGGCTCACCACCGCCCCCTACCGGACGGCCCACCGACATGTCTGTCCATCGCTTCCCGCTTGGGACCCAGGTCGCAAGCGTCCTTCGCGGACACAGAAGGGCCCCGCGTGATGCCACGCAGAGAGCGCCCGGGGCGCGGTGCAGAGTTCCGCCGTCAAAACTCAAGCTGGAGGTGTTTCTAGAATTTTCTAGAATGTTCCAGGACATTCCAGAACATTCCAGAACGTTCCAGAATGTTCCAGGACGTTCTGCGCCCACGGCCAAAGTCCGGAGTCTGTGTCGTCGGGATTTCGTCGTCGTCATCGAAGCCAGAACACGGTGTCTTCCTCCGAGGGCAACAGGCCGGTAGGAATATCTGGGACAGCCCGGCCCTGGTGTGGCTCAGGGGTTGAGCATCAACCTATAAACCAGGAGGTCACCGGTTCGATTCCTGGTCAAGGGCACGTGCCCTGGTTGCGGGCTCGGTCCCCGGTAGCGGGCGTGCAGGAGGCAGCCGATGGATAATTCTCTCTCCTCCTGGATGTTTCTGTCTCTCTCTCTCCCTCTCCCTTCCTCTCTGAAACTAATAAAAAACATATTTAAAAAAATAAAATCATAATAGAAATGAAGGTGGAGGTGTTGCTAGAATTTTCTAGAACCTTCCAGAACGTTCCAGAACGTTCTGGGCCCACAATGTTCCAGAATGTTCCAGAACGTTCTGAGCCCCTGGAAACGGGCTGATGTCGGGGGAGCCGGAAAGCAGTGGGTGTGGGTTGGTTTTTTTTCTTGGGGGGAAGGAGATGGGGGTTGGAGGGGGACAACGTTGACGTCACCAGCTGCATCTGAGATCGAGTGGGCGTGGCCCCGGGGGCACTCGGCTCCCTAAGGGATGCTATGACCTGAAGTGAGGTGTTCCCTGGATTTCTCCATCCAGGAAGGACAGGACACCCGCGAACAAGGACGAACCACAAGGGACAGGCTTTGGGGGGAACATCACAAATGGACGACGATGGGGTGTGGGGGGGTGAGCCAGGCGGGCGGGCCCCCGGGATGGCTGGGCGAGGGCCCCCAAGGGCGCATGGAGGTGTCCTGCCTGCCTGGCGATGGCTTCGCAAGATGAGCGGTTGGCGGCGGGGGGCGGCCTCCATCTTGCAGGCTGGCGTCACCCCCGTCGGGAAGCTGCAAGTCCACCCTCCAGTCTGACTCCTTCTGGGAGCCCTGGCTCAGGGCGGCTCATGGTGGGGGTGCGGCCACAACGTCTCGGCTGGTATCTGGCCGGCAGGTGCGAGCCCGGCTCCCCCGGGTGCCAGAGGGAGTCCTCCATCCCATCAGGGACCCTACGGGGGTGGGAAGAGAAGGGAAAAAAAAGGACACGATGAACTGAGAGTGAATCCCTCCACCCAGGTTGCCGTCCCCCCAAATGACGCTGACTTAAAAAAAACCAGGACCGGCCAGTGTGGCTCAGTGGATAGAGCGTCGGCCTGCGGACTCAAGGGTCCCGGGTTCGATTTCCCGGTCAAGGGCATGTACCTGGGTTGCGGGCACATCCCCAGTGGGGGGGGGGGGTGCGGGAGGCAGCTGATCGATGTTTCTCTCTCATCGATGTTTCTAACTCTCTATCCCTCTCCCTTCCTCTCTGCAAAAAATCAAGAGAAATATATTTTTTAAAAATAAATAAAATAAAAATAAAAAACAGTGGACACGAAATAAAACAGAATCAAATAAAAAATAAGAAAATAAAATATAAAATAAATAAAATAAAATAGATACAACCCCAGAAATATTAAGTGGAATACACATAAGTCGTCATCCCGGAAGCTAGCGATTAAAGGCGACATCCCCAATGAAATCGAGGTGACCTTGGGGTCTGTCTTGTCCCCAAACAGGGACTCGATGGCTGAACCCACAGCCTCCTGGCGCTCCCTCCACCGGGGACGCCACCCAGGACGGGGAAGATATAGGCCCCGAACCAGGTCACTGGGCTGTGACAGGAAGAGGCCTCGCTTTAGAGTAGGTCGGACTAAATAAAAACCTGAGCACAGCCTTGGGGTTTTTTTTTTTTAAAAAAGTATTTATTCCAAGAGAAGAAGAATAATTATTTCCTAAATAGAGTTTCTTTGGGGACAAGACAGGACCTCCCTGGGATTCCAAATCCTGGAAATAGTGGGAGATAAAAACACTCCAAGCTCAGATGGTGTGGCTCAGGGGTTGAGCCTCGACCTGGGAACCAGGAGGTCCCGGGTTCGATTCCCGGTCAAGGGCACAGGCCCGGGTTGCGGGCTCGATCCCCAGTCGGGGGCGTGCAGGAGGCAGCCGGTCCGTGATTCTCTCTCCTCATGGATGATGTTTCTCTCTCTGAAATCAATACAAAAATATATATTTTTTTTTCTAAAAATTAAGATATAGAAACTCATCGGAAACAGAACTGCTAAATCTTTAAAAAATTAAAATAAAAATAAATGGAAAGGGTGGCCGCTGTATGGGAGGCCATAGGAGCGCATGATGCGTCTGGCAAAAAGGCCCATCTATCCAAGCTATTCCAGGAACTCACACGACTGAACCAAAGGTAGACAAGCCGTCCAGAGAAAGACACGTATCCCCTGACCTCACGCCTACATGGAATCTAATGAACGAAACAAATAGATGAATGGGGTAGATGCACAAGCAAGAGGGTAGGGAAGGCCCAGGCCGACGGGGGGTGGGGGGTGGTAGGTGTGAGGAGGGGGGGGGAAATGGGGGGCGGGAAATGGGGACATCGGCAATACTTCCAACCACAAAGATGAATCATCTATATATATATATAAAAGCATAATATGCTAATGAGACCGGATGTCCTTCCGGACATCCTTCCGGACGACCTTCAGGATGATGCCGGGGCAGTGAGGTGCCTGAGGGAGGCCAGTGCCAGCATCCGGGGGAAGGGGAGGCTGGCTCCCATAACTTTCAACAATAAAGATGAATCATCTCTATATAAAAGCGTAATATGCTAATGAGACCGGACGTCCTTCCGGACATCCTTCCGGACGACCTTCCGGACGACGCCGGGGCAGCGAGGGACTCCTGGGTCCCAGGTGCCTGAGGGAGGCTGGTGCCGGCAGCCGGGGGCAGGGGAGGCCTGCTCCCACAGCTTTCAACAATCAAGATGAATCATCTCTCTATATAAAAGCGTAATATGCTAATGAGACCGGACGTCCTTCCGGACGACCTTCCGGATGACGCCGGGGCAGCGAGGGACGCCCGGGTCCCGGGTGCCTGAGGGAAGCCGGTGCCGGCAGCTGGGGGAAGGGTAGGCCTGCTCCCACAACTTTCAACAATAAAGATGAAATATATATATATATATATATATATATATATATATATATATATGTATTATGCTAATGAGGCCGGACGTCCTTCCGGACATCCTTCTGGATGACCTTCCGGACCACGCCGGGGCAGGGAGGGACTCCCGGGTCCCAGGTGCCTGAGGGAGGCCGGTGCTGGCAGCCGGGGGAAGGGGAGGCTGGCTCCCATAACTTTCAACAATAAAGATGAATCATCTATATATATATATATATAAAAGCGTAATATGCTAATGAGACCGGATGTCCTTCCGGACGACCTTCCGGACGACGCCGGGGCAGCGAGGGATGCCCGGGTCCCGGGTGCCTGAGGGAGGCCGGTGCCAGCACCTGGGGGCAGGGGAGGCCTGCTCCCACAGCTTTCAACAATCAAGATGAATCATCTCTCTATATAAAAGCGTAATATGCTAATGAGACCGGACGTCCTTCCGGACGACCTTCTGGATGATGCTGGGGCAGGGAGGGACTCCCGGGTCCTGGGTGCCTGAGGGAGGCCGGTGCTGGAAGCCAGGGGAAGGGAAGTCCTACTCCCACAGCTTTCAACAATAAAGATGAGTCATCTCTCTATATAAAAGCGTAATATGCTAATGAGACCGGACGTCCTTCCAGACATCCTTCCGGACGACCTTCCGGACGACGCTGGGGGCAGTGAGGGACGCCCGGGTCCCGGGTGCCTGAGGGAGGCCGATGCCGGCAGCCGGGGGAAGGGAAGCCCTAGTTGTGCACGAATTCTGTGCACCGAGCCTCTAGTAATAATAATAAAGACTTCACGTAGTCCAGAAAGAAATGGGAGATAGGTGAGAAAGACAGACAATAAACACACTTTCGTGAATAATTATAGGAGGAGGACCCGGGGGGTGGGGGTGGTGCCCAAAGAGGGAAAAAAATAGTAAAAAAAAAGAAATATGAATAAAATAGAGAGATTCCGAGAGAATGTCCCATAATCTTTTTAAAAAATATATATTTTTATTGATTTCAAAGAGGAAGGGAGAGAGAGAGAGAGAGAAACATCCATGGTGAGAGAGAATCATGGACTGGCTGCCTCCTGTGCGCCCCCTACTGGTTGGGGATGGAGCCCACAACCCGGGCAGGTGCCCTCCACTGGGAATCGAACCCAGGACCCCTCAGTCCGCAGGCCGGCCCTCTACCCACTGAGCAACACCGGCTGGGGCCAGCTTGTGTCTCTCTTACGCTGCAAACAGGAAAATAAGTCCAAAGACACAGGGACTATCCCCCCCACTTTTTATGGCCGATGATGGTCCCTGTGGACTTAAACATTGGCCCCAACTTGTGTTTTGTTTTTTAAAATGGAACCTGTGTGGGCGGTGCCTGTCGATGCTAATCAAAGGGTATGATGCTAATTAGACCAGACAGCCGAACGGCCTTCCGGACGTCCTTCCGGACGAAGCTGCCGTGGTGGGGGTGCAGGCAGAGGTGGTTAGGGGCGATCAGGCAGGTGAGTGGTTAGGGGCGATCAGGCAGGTGAGTGGCTGGGGCGATCAGGCAGGCAGAGGGGTTAGGGGCGATCAGACAGGTGAGTGGTTAGGGGCGATCAGGCAGGTGAGTGGTTAGGGGCGATCAGGCAGGCAGAGGGGTTAGGGGCAATCAGGCAGGTGAGTGGTTAGGGGCGATCAGGCAGGCAGAGTGGTTAGGGGTGATCAGGCAGGCAGAGTGGTTAGGGGTGATCAGGCAGGTGAGTGGTTAGGGGCGATCAGGCAGGTGAGTGGTTAGGGGTGATCAGGCAGGTGAGTGGTTAGGGGTGATCAGGCAGGTGAGTGGTTAGGGGCGATCAGGCAGGTGAGTGGTTAGGGGCGATCAGGCAGGCAGAGTGGTTAGGGGCGATCAGGCAGTTGAGTGGTTAGGGGTGATCAGGCAGTTGAGTGGTTAGAGGCGATCAGGCAGGAAGGTGAGTGGTTAGGGGCGATCAGGCAGGCAGAGTGGTTAGGGGCGATCAGGCAGGTGAGTGGTTAGGGGCGATCAGGCAGGCAGAGTGGTTAGGGGCGATCAGGCAGGTGAGTGGTTAGGGGCGATCAGGCAGGTGAGTGGTTAGGGGCGATCAGGCAGGCAGAGTGGTTAGGAGCCAGGGGACCCGGATTGCAAGAGGGATTTCCGACTGCCGGTTTAGGCCCGAGGGGTCTGGGATTGCGAGAGGGTGCAGGCCGGGCTGAGCGACCCCCACCCTGTGCATGAATTTTGTGCACTGGGCCTCTGGTGTGTGTGTGTGTGTGTATGTATACATATATACACACACACACACATATATATTTCTATGTATGTATATTAAGCAGTTCTTTTGTCACCCACCACAAAATTTAATATGTGACATTTAATATAATATGCATATTCAATATTTTAAAATCGATTTTCAGAGAGAGGAAGGGAGAGGGACAGAGAGAGAGAAAAACATCCCTGATGAGAGAGAATCAGGGACCGGCCGCCTCCTGCACGCCCCCTACTGGGGATGGAGCCCGCAACCCGGGCCTGTGCCCTCGACCGGGACTCGAACCCTGACCTCCTGGTTCCTAGGTCGACGCTAACCACTGAGCCACGCCGGCCGAGCTACAATATATATTTCTAAAAAATGTATACACCACGAAGAGAAGTCCTATTTCGAAAGGATCACGGGGAGCTGAGGACAGAAATGTAATTGAGAACTCTCTGGATGGAACAGCCAGGCTTGAGCCCTGGCCGGTGTGGCTCAGTGGGTAGAGCGCCGGCCTGCGGACGGAAGGGTCCCGGGTTCGAATCCCGGTCAAGGGCACAGGCCTGGGTTGCGGGCTCGATCCCCAGTCGGGGGGACGTGCAGGAGGCAGCCGGTCCATGATTCTCTCTCATCGTGGATGTCTCTCTCTCTCTCTCATTCTGCCTCCCTCTCTGAAATCCATAAAAAAATTAAAAAAAAAATATTTAAACAAGGAAAAAGCGAGCATTCCCCTTGAGACGATGGGGGTGTCGGTGGGGGCTCCCCGAACCTGTACGCATCCCCTCCGATACTGTTGCTCATCTTATAAAAAACGGGTCTCCCCAGCCCTGGCTGGTATGGGTCAGTGGTTAGAGCGACGGCCGGTGGGCTGCAGGGTTGCGGGTTCGATTCCCGGTCAAGGGCACAGGTGCCTGGGTTGCAGGTTGGATCCCCGGCCCTGGTGGTTGGGGCGAGCGTGGCAGGCAACCAATTGATCTCTCTGGATAAAATAAATAACCAAAATAAAAAATAAAAAAAGTGGGTCTCCCCTCTTCCTCCTCCCCCCCCATGCGCGCCCCCCTTCGCTTCCGGGGCCCCCCCAAAGCGAATCTCCCCGCCTCAGACACGCGGAGCCTCTTGAGTCCCTGGAGGATTTCAGGGGACACGGTGTCTTCTTGTCTGTGCCATTTGCAGGCTGGGAACGAGGAATAAAGGAATAAAAAAAATAAAATAAATAAAATAAAATCAGGAACTTGGATGTCACACCGCAGAGGGTGGCACCGAGGACAGCGGGGATGGGGGGGGTCAGGGGGGGTCACCCCAAAACGTCCCTGCTCCCCCTGGAGGGCGCCCCAGGAGACGCATCCATTTGGGGGGGCAGCCCGAGGCGTTTTGCCGGCTCACGCGATTGCATTTTCAGCCCCAAAGTTGCGGGGCACCGTGCGTGGCAGGAAGGCGAAGCCTGATTCTTGTCTCGGGGGGTGGGGGGGTCTCTCTCCTCTGGGGGGGGGGGCGCCTGGGAGGAAGCCGGGTCCCCAAGCTTTTGCGCCTCTCGGGGCGACTGTCTGGGCAGCAGACTTCAGACCTCATTTCTCAGGTTCCCCCCCAAATCCATCCACCTGGGCTTTGCGGTCCACGCCACCCTCAAACGCGCTCGCCTAGCCCAGCGGTGCGTGGCTGCGGGGATACAGCGGGGGGGACCTCCCAGAGGGGGTCGGACCCCCCCAAACTCCCCCAGGCAAACCTCTGGAGACGCCCCTCTGGAGACCCGCAGGTGGCCACGCAAAGGCGGGAGCGCTTGGCGGACGCGTCCCCAGGGCGCCCGCGGCGGGACTGGCACCGGAGACTCGGGGTTCAGGGGATTTGGGGGTGGGGTGGGGAGAGTGTATCCGGCCGGCTCCCACCCCCCTCGACACCAACAGCCACCTGCAGCCTCTCGCCCCGGCCCGCGCCCCCAGTGGGGAGTCCAGGGGGGGAGGCCGACGGTCCCGCGCGCGCCCCGGATGGCACGCGCGCGCGCGCGCGCCCAGCCCCGAAGTTGGGGACACCCGCGCCGGAGGGGGACTCACCGGCCTCTCCGTCTCGCCCTGAAGGTCACAGGCAGGTGGCAGCGGCGGGCGCGCGCGCTTGGCGAGTTGGGGAAGGGGGCGGCGGCGGCGGCGGGTTTTGGGGAGGGGCGCACGGGGAGGGCGCCTCCCCGCTCCATCCCTGGCGAGGCGGGGAGGGTCCCCGCGCGCTCAGAGGCCGTGGTCGCAGTCCACGTCCCGGCAGATGTACCAGAGGATCACGTAGAGGATGAGGAGGATGGCGAAGATGAACAGAGCCACCAGGATCGCCTTGGTCACGGGCGAGATGAGCGACTGCATGGCGCGCGGCGGGCGGGGGGCGCGCGGGCGGGCGGGGGGCGCGCGGGGCGTTGCGCTCACGACCCCCGAGCGCGCCCGGGGCCCCCCGCGCCGGCCCCGCGCCGCATCCGCCGCCGCAGTGCCTCGTGGGGCCCCCCGGGAGCCGGGGAGGTTCGGGCGCCCGCGCGCTCGGCCTGCGCTCTCACCACTGGGCCCGGCGGCCGCCAGGCGGGGCGCGCGGAGGGCGCGCGGGGGGCGCGGGCGGCCGGCGGGCGGGGAGGGCGGCCATGGGCCAGGACGCAGCGCCTCCTCCTCCTCCTCCTCCTCCTCCTCCTCCTCCTCCTCCTCCTCCTCCTCCTCCTCCCCGCTGCCCGCCGGGTTTGGTCCCCGATAACTTGCGCGGCGGTGACAGGTGGATGCCCGGCCGCGCCGGGCGCAGCGCGCGGTGGGAGGGCGCGGGGCGGGGGAGGGAGGGCGGTGAAGGGCCGAGGGGGTTCCGGCTGCAGACCTGGGGGGGGCGGGGGGGGAAAGGGGGGGAGGGGACCAGGCAGGTGCCACGCCCCCTCCCCGGCCACGCCCCCTCCCCGGCCCCCCTGGACGCCCCCCCTTCCAACCTTCCCAGGCCCCCGGGTCCCAGCGCAGCCTCCGATGGCTCCCCCCTCCCTCTCCTCAAGGGGGCCGCTTTTCTTCTTTTATTTATTTTATTTTTTTTATGTCATATATATATATATTTTTTTAAATTATGCATGTGTGTATGTATGTAGGTGTTTTTGTCAAGCCTCCCGCCAGGATGTATTTTTTTCCCATTGATTTTTATTTTATTTATTTACTTATTATTGTTTTTAATCCTCACCGAGGATATGTGTCCATTGATTTTTATTTTAATTAATTAATTATTATTATTATTATTTTTTTAAATCCTCACCGAGGATATTTTTCCATTGATTTTTATTTTATTTTATTTTACTTTTTTGCTGTTGCTGTTAATCCTCCCCCAAGGATTATTTTTTTTACGTTGATTTATATTTTGTTTTATTTATTTACTTATTTTTTTAAAAAATTTGTTTATTTGGGTTAATCCTCACCCGAGGATATGTTTCCATCGATTTTTATTTTATTTTATTTTATTTTGTTTTTATTTGGTTAATTCTCACCGAAGGGTATTTTTCCATTTATTTTTATTTTATTTTATTTTATTTATTTACTTATTTATTTATATTTGGTTAGTCCTCACCCGAGGGTAATTTTCCATTGATATTGATTGATTGATTGATTTTTGTCAATCCTCGCCCGAAGGTATTTTTTCCCCATTGATTTTTATTTCATTTATTTACTTATTATTATTATTATTATTATTATTAATTATTTTAAATCCTCACCTAGGATATTTTCCCATTGATTTTTATTTTATTTTATTTACTTGTTAATTTTCACCCAAAGATATTTTTCCGTTGATTTTTAGAGAGGGGAGAGAGAGAGAGAGAGAGAGAGAAACATCCGTGTGAGAGAAACACAGGATTCATTTTTCCGTTGATTTTTATTTTATTTATTTACCTGTTTGTTTTGTTTCTGGGTTGTTGTTTTTTTTGGTTTTTTTTTTGTTAATCCTTCCCCAAGGATATTTTTAACATCCATTCATAGTTTATTTTATTTCCTTCCTTCCTTATTATTTCTTTTTTTTTTTTTGGTCCAGATTCGAACCCGGGACCCTTGAGTCCCCAGGCGGACGCTCTACCCACTGAGCCACCCCGGCCAGGGCGCAGCGACCGGGTGTTTGGAGAATCTTGGCGAAGGCCCAGCCTTTTCCGTTAGGAGATTTGAGCCTCTTTCCGTGACCCTTGGATGGCGTCTTTGCCTGCTTGGCCTCGAGGAATGGCCTCTTGGACGCAGAAAAAAATGTGTATTTTCAAATCACAGGGCGCCGGCCCAAATGCTCCCAAGCTCGGCCCTCCTAGGCTGGACGGCGGGTCTCGGGGTCCCGTCTCCCCGGAAACTCCCCCCAACCACAGTAAGACCCTTGAGACTCGGTGAGCCTTTCTGGGGATTTCACATTTCTTTATTTTATTTTATTTTATTTTATTTTATTTATTTTATTTTATTTATTTTATTTTATTTTATTTATTTTATTTTATTTATTTTATTTTATTTTATTTTATTTATTTTATTTTATTTATTTTATTTTATTTTTATTTATTTTATTTTATTTATTTTATTTTATTTTATATATTTTATTTTATTTATTTTATTTTATTTATTTTATTTTATTTTATTTTATTTATTTTATTTTATTAATTTTTAATATTTTTATTTTTTATTGCTTACTCACATTTCTTTTTAATTTTTCTAAACACATATTTTCAAAAATACGTATTTTCTTGAATTTTTTCCCAGAGAGGAAGGGAGAGGGACAGAGAGTCAGAAACATCGATGAGAGAGAAATATCGATCAGCTGCCTCCTGCACGCGCCCCCAACTAGGGGATGTGCCCGCAACCAAGATCCATGCCCTTGACCGGGAATCGAACCCAGGACCCTTCAGTCTGCCAGCCGACGCTCTACCCACTGAGCCACACCGGCCAGGGAAGATTTATATATATATATATATATTTTTAAGATTTATATTTTTGATCTTTATTTTATATATTTCAATGCCATGGAACAAGGAAAAATCAACCAAGAAAGAAAGGCGTTGGCGTGTCCCCCCGGACACGCGTGTCACAGGTTCGCCGTCGCTGGTTTAGGGGCGCCAGGGAGTCTCTTGGGAAACAAAGTATCCAGGGCGCATCTCGGCTGATACATTGTAGCAGCTGCGGCTGCTCACCGGAAGCCGGACTTCCGGTCCGCGGAGACACCCTGCCCAGGGCCGTTCTGTTCTGCGTGTGTATTTGAGAGCGTGTCTGCGGGCCCTGGCCGGTGTGGCTCAGTGGATAGAGCGGCGGCCTGCGGACTGAAGGGTCCTGGGTTCGATTCCGGATGAGGGCACCCGAAATAATAATTAATAATCATCATCATCATCATAAAGAGTGTGTGTGGGTTGGAGACAATTCATTCTTTCATTCTCGGTGGATTTTTTTTTTTTAAAAAAATACATTTTATTGACTTTTTAGAGAGAGGAAGGGAGAGGGACAGAGAGTTAGAAACATCGATGAGAGAGAAACATCGATCAGCTGCCTCCTGCACACACCCCCCTGCTGGGGATGTGCCTGCAACCCAGGTCCATGCCCTTGACCGGAATCGAACCCGGGACCCTTCAGTCCGCAGGCCAATGCTCTATCCACTGAGCCACACTTCCTAGGGCAATATTCTCTCTCTCTTTTTTTAAATCCTCTTAGCTTTATGCCGAAGAGATACCTTAAAAAAAAATTTTTTTTTTAAATTATTGATTTCAGAGAGGAAGGGAGAGAGAGAGAGAAAATATCCATGAGGCCAGAGAATCATGGACCGGCTGCCTCCTGCACACCCCTTACTGGGGACCGAGCTCGCAACCCGGGCCTGTGCCCTTGGCCGGACTCGAACCCGGGACCTCTCAGTCCGCAGGCCGACGCGCTACCCTCTGACCCACACCAGCCGGGGCTCCAATTGAAATTCTTATTTTTTATTTTATTTTTTTATTTTTTTAAAATATTTTTCATTGAATTTTTTTACAGAGGGATAGAGAGTCAGGAACATCGATGAGAGAGAAACATCGATCAGCTGCCTCCTGCACACCCCCCACTGGGGATCGAGCCGGCAACCCGGGCCTGTGCCCTTGGCCGGAATCGAACCCGGGACCCCTCAGTCCGCAGGCCGACGCTCTACCCACTGAGCCACACCAGCCAGGGCTCCAATTGAAATTCTTATTTTTTATTTTTTTAAAAATATATTTTATTGATTTTTTAACAGAGGGATAGAGAGTCAGAAACATCGATGAGAGAGAAACATCGATTAGCTGCCTTCTGCACACACCCCCCTGCTGGGGATGTGCCCGCAACCAAGGTCCATGCCCTTGATCGGATTCGAACCCGGGACCCCTCAGTCCGCAGGCCGACGCTCTATCCACTGAGCCACACCAGCCAGGTCTCTAATTGCAATTCTTTTTTTTTTTTTTTTAATCCCTTTGCGGGCTGCAAAGGTTCGCCTGGATTTTTCCTTGTGTGTTGGCGCCACCTGGTGGCGCATCGCGGTAGAGGCCGCCTGCCAGGTAGCTTAGCTCAAGGTCAAAAGGGGTCCGATGGGTGCTCACCTGGGTCTGGGCAGGTGGGATGCTCTGGGCTGAGTGGCCACCGGGTCTGCCTTCGGGGCGGAACCAGGGGCTGGTTCCGGTGGCTTTTGGGTCATGGGGGTCGCTCATTGAGGAGACGCCACCGTCAGGGGTCTCCCCTAGGAAACGAAAGGGTGTCCCAAAATTCACGCAAGATTTGAATCCGGCGTGAACATGAATAACAGCAGCAACAAAAGATAAAAGCCCGATTTGACTCCGTTGATTGAATCGGTTGATTGGATCGGATTCCAATATCTGTTGCCCTTGGATGTCAATCCCTTCGATTGGATCCGCATCACCAGGGACCAATGATGGCCCAGGAGCCGGGACCGGGAAGACCCATGGAGACCGCGGCTTTGCGTCTGTGCCAGCAAAATCGTGGAGGCCATGGACCCGATATGCTGTTCCATCCATAAACCCTAGACTGTGTCCTTGATGAATCAATAAAAAGTTTACAATTTTTCATGATAAAACAGGGTTTTCTATCAAAATGACTTCTTGCGTGAATTTTGGGACGCCCTTTAGACGTTGGGTCGAGACAATGGGGACTTAAAAAAACAGAGAGAAACCCGGCTGGTGTGGCTCAGTGGTTGGGCATCGATCGACCTGGGAACCAGGAGGTCCCGGGTTCGATTCCCGGTCAAGGGCACAGGCCCGGGTGGCGGGCTCGATCCCCAGTCGGGGGGCGTGCGGGAGGCGGCCGGTCCGTGATTCTCTCTCATCATGGATGTTTCTCTCTCTCTCTCTCTCTCCCTCTCTCTCTCTCTCTCTCTCTCTCTCTCTCTCTCTCTATCTCTATCTCTATCTCTATCTATTTCCCGTCCTCTCTGAAATGAATAGGAATATACAGCTCTAGCTGGTGTGGCTCAGTGGATAGAGCGTCCGCCCATGGACTGATGGGTCCTGGGTTCGAATCCGGTCAAGGGCAGGTAGCGTGGTTGTAGGTTCCCGGGGCCCCAGTCAGGGGTGCGTGCAGGAGGCCGCCAATCAATGTCTCTCTCTCTCACATCGATGTTTCTCTCCGTCTCTCCTTCCCCACCTTCCACGCTCTCTGAAAATCAATGGAAAAGGACCCTTGGGTGAGGATTAACAACAACAGTCTATATCCATACTAATAAAAGGGCCATATGCTAATTAGACCGGGTCGACCGGACATCTTCCGGACGTCCGCCTTCCTTCCGGACAAAGCCACGGTGGCAGGGGCTGAGGCAGAGGTGGTTAGGGGCAATCAGGCCGGCAGGGGGGACAGTTAGGGGGCGATGAGGCCGGCAGGGGACCAGTGAGGGGGGTGGTTAGGGGCGATCAGGCGGGCAGGCAGGCAGTCGAGCGATTAGGAGCCAGTGGTCCCAGATGGCTAGAAGGATGGGGCCTAAACCAGCAGTCGGACATCCCCCGAGGGGTCCCAGATTGGAAAGGGTGCAAGCCGAGCTCAGGAACCACCCTCGACTCCCATGCATGAATTTTGTGCACCGGGCCTCTAGCCTATATATGAAAGGCTAATATGCAAAGGGTCCCCTCAGGCGTTCGACCGGGGGAACCGGGAGTTCGATCGCTAGCTATGACGTGAGCTGACCACCAGAGGGCAGACGCTCAAGGCAGGAGCGGAAACCACAGGCATGGGAACATGGAAGAGACGGATGAATCTCAGAGGGAAGTCAGAGCGGGGAGGCGAGAAGAGATCAACCAAAGATCTTATATGCATGCTAGAGGCCCGGTGCACGAATTCGTGCACCAGTGGGGTCCCTTGGCCTGGCCTGCAGGGGTCAGGCCGAAACCGGCTCTCCGACATCCCCTGTGGGATCCCAGATTGTGAGGGGGTGCAGGCCAGGCTGAGGGACCCCACGGGTGCACGATCGGGGCCAGGGAGGGACCGCAGGAGGGCACCAGGGCGTGTCCGGCCCGACTTGCTCAGTCCCGATCGGCCGGACCCCAGCAGCAAGCTAACCTGCCAGTAAGAGCGTCTGCCCCCTGGTGGTCAGTGCACGTCATAGCGACTGATTGACCAATCGACTGTCTGCCCCCTGGTGGTCAGTGCACGTCATAGCGACTGATTGACCAATCGACTGTCTGCCCCTGGTGGTCAGTGCACGTCATAGCGACTGGTCGGCCGGTCGACTGTCTGCCCCCTGGTGGTCAGTGCACGTCATAGCGACTGGTCGTCCGGTCGACTGTCTGCCCCTGGTGGTCAGTGCACGTCACAGCGACTGGTCGACCAGCCGACAGTCTGCCCCCTGGTGGTCAGTGCACATAACAGCGAGCCGTTGAGCAGCCTTAGCATCTCATTAGCATATTATGCTTTGATTGGTTGACCGGCCGACCGGCCGACCGGACCCTTAGCATATTAGGCTTTTTATCCCATGGATTCCGTCCAAAAAAGGCTCATCTGCAGAGACAGGAAATGAGATGGGGGTGGTGATTCCCTTCGCGGGGCTCACGAGGGGGGATCCCAATTATACTTGGAAGCCTCAAATCTTCCACCAAAACCCTGGCCTCCTGCACGCCCCCTAGTGGGGACCGTGACCCCCCCCCCCCCACCTCCAACCCGGGCATGTGTCCTGATTGGAAATCGAACCGTGACCGCCTGGTTCAAAGGTTGGCTCCCAACCACTGAGCCGCACTGGCCGGGCAGGCCTGGCTTTAAATATTTAATGTGCCAGGGCTTCCGGGAAGAAGAATCAAAAAGGAAATCTGATTCTTCATGAGGTTGTGTTTCTCATAAGTGCTTCCCCCGGAGGCAGCCAACGCTCCCCCTCTTTTTAAAATTATTATTTCTTATGAAAAAGATAAAGAGACGCCCGATGTCTCCTTAGCCCCAGAAAAACATGGTGTTTATTTCTGCTCCATGACAAACGCCGACCCGTTCCCGATGATTTCACGGTCTGGCCGGCGTGGCTCAGTGGTTGGCGTCGACCTAGGAACCGGGAGGTCCCGGGTTCGATTCCCGGTCAAGGGCTCATGCCCGGGTTGCGGGCTCCGTCCCCAGGAGGCAGCCAGTCCATGATTCTCTCTCCTCGTAGATCTCTCTCTCTCTCTCGCTCTCTGAAATCAGTAAAAATATATTAAATAAAAATATCCTCAGGTAAGGATTAAATAATAATAATAATAGCAATAAATTATCCTTCAGTCTTCCTTATATATAAAAATCTAAGCAACCGAATGACCGGTCGACCGGTCGACCGGTCGCTATGACGCGCACTGACCACCGGGGGGGGCAGATGCTCAACACGGGAGCTGCCCCCCTGGTGGTCAGTGTGGTCTCACAGCCAACCTCCTGCGGACCCTCCCGTGGTTCCTTCCTCTGGCGGCCGGCCAGCCCCCCTCCTCCCCCCCTCGCACCTGTGCACGAATTCGTGCACCGGGCCTCTAGTGAAAAAATAAACAGATAAATAAGTAAATAAGGAAGGAAGGAGAATTCTGCCTTTTTAAAAACAGAAAGGAAAGCAAAGATGGCTTTCTGGGGACAAAGGGGGCATTTTTTAGGATTGGGGAGTGACTGACTGGGGTTCATTCTACTCAGTTCACCCACCGCCCTTCTCCCCGCCCCCCTCACACAGGCACCCCTGTCTTGTCGACCCCAGGACCTTTGCACGTGCTATTTCCTGCCCCCAGAACGTTTTTCCACCCCCTTTTGGAGACATGAATGCCACTTCCTTCTATGGCAGTGGTTCCCAAGAAAGAGTGAACAGCCCTGGCTGGTGTGGCTCAGTGGATAGAGCGTCGGCCTGCGGACTGAAGGGTCCCGGGTTCGATTCCCGGTCAGGGCACATGCCCAGGTTGCGGGCTTGATCCCCAGTAGGGGCTGTGCAGGAGGCAGCCGGTCCATGATTCTCTCTCGTCATGGATGTTTCTCTCTCTCCCTCTCCCTTTTCCTCTGAAATAAGTAAATAATAATGTTAAAAAAAGAGAATGCATTAACAGTGAATTTTTTTTTGCATTTGTGATGGCTCTAGGGGCCTCGTCTACGGCAGATGAACAGATATGGTGACGCATTTATGCATCGCATTTCCCCGTTCTGTGTTTTGAGTTTTTATGGGCGATTTTTTCTTATCCCTTCATATTATTATTATTAAAATATATTTTATTTTTTTAAATACATTTTATTGATTTTCTTACGGAGAGGAAGGGAGAGGGATAGAGAGCTAGAAACATCCATGAGAGAGAAACATCGATCAGCCGCCTCCTGCACGCCCCCCACCGGGGATGTGCCCGCAACCCAGGTCCATGCCCTTGACCGGGAATCGAACCCGGGACCCTTTGGTCCGCAGGCCGGCGCTCTATCCACTGAGCCACACCGGCCAGGGCATATTATTATTATTATTATTATTATTATTATTAACAATTTCGTAGTGATTTCTTCCTCATTACGCCCACCGTCCTTCCCATCTTTTATTTCTCTCTTTCCTGGATGCCATGATCTTGGGAAACTTCTGGAGACCGAGCTCCTGGCCATTTAATCTTCCTCCGCGTGAATAGGAGTTCGCTTTTTGAATAATAAGATTTACCCGGCGTGGCCAGCTCACGATGGCCACCCCATCGGTCCTTCATGGACACGTCCAAAAAACACTGAATATTGAAAACTCCTTAAGGCAGCCGGTGGTCGGCAAACTCATGAGTCAACGGAGCCAAATATCGACAGGACGACGATGGAAATCTCTTTGGGGAGCCGATTTTTTTTAAACTTAAACTATGTAGGCAGGTACATTGCTATTCACGTAATGAGGGGACGCCTCAGGCTTAGGAAGAGCCACACTCAAGGGGCCAAAGAGCCGCATGTGGCTCGCGAGCCGGGGTTTGCCGACCACGGACCTAAGCAAATACTCTCAAGGTTTATTATTATTATTATTATTGATTATTTGCATAACTAATTTGCTTCATTGTACTGACTGGGGTGGTCATCGTAATCTGGCCACTCAGTATATATATGTATGAATATATGTATGTATATATGTGTATACATATGTATATGTGTATGTATGTGTATATATGTGTATATATGTATAGGGTGTCCCAAAATTCACGCAAGATTCCAATTTTGCGTGAGTATTGACAACAACAACAACAAAAAAAATAAAAGCCTGATTTGACTCGGTTTATTGAATCAGATTCTAATATCTGTTGCCCTTGGATGTCAATCCCTTCGATTCGATCAGCATCACCACGTACCAATGACGGCCCAGGAGCAGGGACCAGGAAGACCAATGGAGACCGCGGCTTTGCGTCTGTGCCAGCAAAGCCAGGGAGGCCATGGACCCGATGGGCTATTCCACACATAAACCCTAGACTGTGTCCTTTATGAATCAATAAAAAGTTTACAATTTTTAGTTAGAAACCTGTGATTTCTGTCAAAATGACTTCTTGCGTGAATTTTGGGACACCCTCTATTGGCAGACGGGCAAAGAGCAAGAATGTGAATGCCTTTCGAAAAAATAGAAATATTCTGGAGGCGGTTGGGCCCGGCCGGCTTCCCACACGGGAGACGGAGCCACACACACCAGGCCTTACACAAGGGTCCCTGTGTCCAGCCGCTCGCTGGACACGGAGGAAAGAATGCAATGGAGGGAGGAGCTGTGTGCGGGGTATGAAGCCCCATAGAAGAACCCCAGGCCCTTTGGGGATATTTCTGGCTCACGGGAGGCCGGGATTACATGGTCTCCTTCCCAGGAGGCGTCTGGGTTTTGGGTGTGTCCTCGAGAAGCCAAGCTTTTGGCCCTGACCAAACGGAAAATTGATTTTTTAAAAAAATACATAAACCAGAGGCTGGGTGCACGAATTCGTGCACCAGTGGGGTCCCTCAGCCTGGCCTGCGGGATTGGGCTGAAACCGGCTCTCCGACATCCCCTGAGGGGTCCCGGATTGCGAGAGGGCACAGGCCAAGCCGAGGGACCCCACGGGTGCACGATCAGGGCCGGGGAGGGACACGGGAGGTTGGCCAGACCGGCTGGGACCGAGGGAGGGCTCCAGGGTGTGTCCGGCCGTCTCACTCAGTCCCGATCGGCCGGACCCCAGCAGCCAGCCAACCTACCGGTGGGAGTGTCTGACCCCTGGCGGTCAGTACAGTTAGGGGGCGATCAGGCCAGCAGGGGAGCAGTTAGGGGCAATCAGGCAGGCAGGCGAGGGGTTAGGAGCCAGTGGTCCTGGATTGCGAGACGGATCAGGCCTAAACCGGCAGTCGGACATCCCCCGAGGGGTCCCGGATTGGAGAGGGTGCAGGCCGGGCTGAGGGAACCCTCCCCCCCACACACCGTGCACGTATTTCGTGCACCGAGCCTCTAGGAAATAAAATAAAATGCTAATCAGTTTCCAGCTATAAGTGGATCTCGCGTTGGGGCCAAGCTGCCTGGGCTTGGCAGTGGCTGGTGTAAATTTCTGTGGCCAGCCCTGACCGGTGTGGCTCAGTGGACAGAGCGTCAGCCTGTGGACTGAAGGATCCCGGGTTCAAGTCCGGTCAATGGCCAGTACCTTGGTTGCGGGCACATCCCCAGTGGGGGGTGTGCAGGAGGCAGCTGATCGATGTTTCTCTCTCATCGTGGATGTTTCTAACTCTCTCTCCCTCTCCCTTCCTCTCTTTAAAAAAACCAAGAAAATACATTTTTTTAAAAAGAAAATACGTAGAAAAGGGAATTGCTCTTTGAAGAGCCACTTTATCCCAGAACAAACAAGGAAGATAATGTTCTTAAAATCGTCTCTCAGGGGGACGGCTTTGCAGAAGATAAACATCTGAGAGGATCTCAGATTCTGCTTTCATAGTCGGCCGATTGCCACAGAGACACCCCTTGCAGCCTGGCCGGTGTGGCTCAGTGGATAGAGCCTCGGCCTGCAGACTGAAGGGTCCTGGGTTCGATTCCCGGTCGGGTTGCGGGCTCCATCCCCAGCAGGGGGCGTGCAGGAGGCAGCCGGTCCACGATTCTCTCTCATCGATGATGTTTCCATCTCTCTCTCCCTCTCCCTTCCTCTCTGACATCCATACAAATACATTAAAAAATAAATAGATCTGTGATCTGACTCTTAATAAATCCCCTCCCTGACCTCACACCTTCATTTCCATCGTTTCAAAAAAAACAACAAACAAAATCGCAACTGCCCAGCAGGGGGCGTGCGGGAGGCGGCCGGTCCAGGATTCTCTCTCCTCCTGGATGTTTCTCTCTCTCTCTCTCTCCCTCTCCCTTCCTCCCTGAAATCAACAAAAATATGTTTATTATTATTTTTTTTTTTACACGGCAGCTGAGCAGATCCTCTGAGTCTCCATCGCGTAATTTTTTTTTTTTATTTTTTGTGGCAAAAAAAACAGCCACTTTTAGGGGAACCGCAGGTCTCCGTGGAGACGGTGGTAAAACAACAGACTCTGAGGATGAGTCATAGCCCATCAGATAAGGGAGGGGGTAAGGGGGAGGGTGGACAGCGTCCTGGGTTGTTCTCACTCTCTCTCTCTCTCTCTCTCTCTCTCTCTCTCAGTCGCCCCTAATAGCCTCTGCCTCAGCCCCACCACCATGGCTTTGTTCGGAAGGACGTCCGGAAGGACGTTCGGAAGGACGTCCGGAAGGACGTCCGGAAGGACGTTCGGGAGGACGTCCTCGCTGCTCCCCAGTGGGTGGTAAAACTCACCGGAAATGTCCCCAAGATGGAAGATCAAGCACGTTTCCTCTTCCTTCTGCGTAGATCGGTGGTTCCCCAACTTTCCTTGGCCGGGGCACCCCCTAAGCATCTCTACAACCCTGATGCCCCCGTCCCCGCCCCCATCGAGACACAGAATTCTTCTTCTTCTTCAGAAAGCGAACTCCTATTCTATCGGAAGGGCCCTACGAGGCCACTCCCTTGGTCCGCCGTCGCTGCCAGAGAAGCCGGTGGCGTCCACGAACCAGAAAATATAAGAGAACGGAAGGGGCCGCGGGCAAACCGATGAAGAATTCACTAAGAAATTGTTTAAAACAGCCCTGGCCGGTGTGGCTCAGTGGGTAGAGCCTCGGCCGGCGGACTGAAGGGTCCCGGGTTCGATTCCCGGTCAAGGGCATGGACCTGGGTTGCGGGCACATCCCCAGTGGGGGGCGTGCAGAGGGAGCTGATCGATGTTTCTCTCTCATCGATGTTACTAACTCTCTATCCCTCTCCCTTCCTCGCTGTAAAAAAAATCAATAAAATATTTTAAAAAATCAATTTAAAAAAAGACAGAAAAAGAAACTGTTTAAAATAATCATAATAATAACGTCAGGAAGTGAAAGGGATGAAAATGGCAAGTAGAGTTTCAAGACACAGAATAGAGAAATGAAAGGCATGAATCCGTCACAATGTATATATATATATATATATATACACATACTAGAGGCCGGGTGCATGAAATTTGTGCACAGGGGGTGGGGGACGGGGAAGGGGGGGTGTTCCTCAGCCCGGCCTGCACCCTCTCCAATCCGGGACCCCCTCGGGGGATGTCCGACTGCCGGCTGAGGCCCGATCCCTCTCGCCATGCGGGACTGCTGGCTCCTAACCGCTCACCTGCCGGCCTGATCGCCCCTAACCACTCTGCATGCTGGCCTGTTCGCCCCCAACTTCCCACCCCTCCTGGCCTGATCGCCCCTAACGACCTCTGCCTCGGCCCTGCCACCATGGCTTTGTCCGGAAGGACGTCCGGAAGGTCTCCCGGTCTAATTAGCATATTACCCTTTTCTTAGGATAGATAGAGGCCTGGTGCACGGGTGGGGGCCGGCAGGTGTGGCTTGAAGGGGGTTCCGGATCAGGGTGGGGGCCCCCTTGGGGAGCGTGGCCAGCCTGGGCAGGGGGCTGGGGCAATTTGCAGGCTGGCCACACCCCCATTGGGGTGGGGTTCCCGCCAGGGGGTGTGGGGCCGGCCTGGGCGAGGGGCTGGGGTCCCTATGGGAGTGGTTTGCAGGCTGGCCACGCCCCCAGCTTTGTCCGGAAGGATGTGTGGAAGGTCTCCCAGTCTAATAAGCATATGACTCTTTTATGCGTCTAGATCAGGGGTGGGCAACCCCTGGCACGCGTGCCAAACACGGAACGCCGGTGTGGATCAGTGGTTAGAGCATCCCCTCATAAACCAAAGGGCCAAGGGTTCGATTCCCGGTCAAGGGCAGAGGCCCGGGTTGCGGGCTCGGTGCCCAGGAGGGGGTGTGCAGGAGGCGGCCGGTCCATGATTCTCTCTCATCCACGATATTTCTCTCTCTCTCTCCCTTCCTCTCTGAAATCAAGAAAAATAAATCCAAAATCAATAAAAGTAACACTTGCAAAGGCAGGGTTGCTTCTTGTTTTCCTCCCTGCCACTATATATGTTTTAAAATATATTTTATTGATTTTTAAAAATATTTTATTGATTTTTTAACAGCGAGGAAGGGAGAGGGATAGTTAGAAACATCGATGATGAGAGAGAAACATCGATCAGCTGCCTCCTGCACGCCCCCCACTGGGGATGTGCCCGCAACCCAGGTCCATGCCCTTGGCCGGAATCGAACCCGGGACCCTTCAGTCCGCAGGCCTGCGCTCTACCCACTGAGCCACACTGGCCAGGCCTGAAACACTCTTTTTGGATTCTGTCCTCTGTCCCCTGTCCGGCTCCTGTGCCTGTCAGACACCCCCAGGTGGGCGTGGCCTGCGTGTCCCACCCCCTCTGGCCCGCCTCCCCCAATCCCTTCCGCCCTCCACCTTGAGTGACAGCTGCTGGCTCAGCAGGGCTGGGACTGGGGGGCGGGGGAGGGGGTGGACGGGGGTTGGGGTGTGTCTGTCCGGGACTGAGTCACCCCGGGAGGAGCAGCCAAGTGCAAATCACTCGCAGATCCTGGGCTCGGACCGGGGTGGGTGCGATGCCAGAAGGTGACTCAGGCCGATTTCACGGCCTGAGATGCTGGCTGGGCGCCCACTGCGGACACTCGAGCAGAAATTTGAAGCTGAACATCTTCCTTAAAAAAAAAAAAAAAAAGAGCCCTGGCTGGTGTGGCTCAGTGGATAGCGCGTCGGCCTGAGGACTGAAGGGTCCCGGGTTCGATTCCGGTCAAGGGCATGGACCTTGGTTGCGGGCACATCCCCAGTAGGGGGCGTGCAGGAGGCAGTTGGTCGATGTTTCTCTCTCATCGATGTTTCTAGCTCTCTATCCCTCTCCCTTCCTCTCTGTAAAAAACCAATAAAATATATTTTTTAAAAATGGTTAAAAGTCGCAGTGGAATCAAATGAACAAGATTAACAGGTGGATGGCGCGGACCCAGAGCCACGGGAGCCGGGAAAAGAGTGTGGAATCTGGGAGGGAGGGGGTGGGTGGGTGTGTACTTTAGTTAGGGGGCCATCAGGCCGGCAGGGGGGGGCAGTTAGGGGCGATCAGGCCAGCAGGGGGGGGCAGATAGGGGCGATCAGGCCAGCAGGGGAGGGCAGTTAGGGGCGATCAGGCCAGCAGGGGAGGGCAGTTAGGGGCGATCAGGCAGGCAGGGGAGGGCAGTTGGGGGCGATCAGGCTGGCAGGGGAGGGCAGTTGGGGGCGATCATGCCGGCAGGGGGGGCAGTTAGGGGCGATCAGGCCGGCAGGGGAGGGCAGTTCGGGGCGATCAGGCAGGCAGGGGAGGGCAGTTGGGGGCGATCAGGCTGGCAGGGGAGGGCAGTTGGGGGCGATCAGGCCGGCAGGGGAGGGCGGTTAGGGGCGATCAGGCCTGCAGGGGAGGGCAGTTAGGGGCGATCAGACCGGCAGGGGATGGCAGTTGGGGGCGATCAGGCCGGCAGGGGAGGGCAGTTAGGGGCGATCAGGCTGGCAGGGGAGGGCAGTTAGGGGCGATCAGACCGGCAGGGGAGGGCAGTTGGGGGCGATCAGGCCGGCAGGGGAGGGCAGTTAGGGGCGATCAGGCTGGCAGGGGAGGGCAGTTAGGGGCGATCAGGCCGGCAGGGGAGGGCGGTTAGGGGCGATCAGGCCGGCAGGGGAGGGCAGTTAGGGGCGATCAGGCCGGCAGGGGAGGGCAGTTGGGGGCGATCAGGCCAGCAGGGGGGAGCAGTTAGGGGCGATCAGGCCGGCAGGGGAGGGCAGTTGGGGGCGATCAGGCCAGCAGGGGAGGGCAGTTAGGGGCGATCAGGCCGGCAGGGGAGGGCAGTTGGGGGCGATCAGGCCAGCAGGGGAGGGCAGTTAGGGGCGATCAGGCCGGCAGGGGAGGGCGGTTAGGGGCGATCAGGCCGGCAGGGGAGGGCAGTTAGGGGCGATCAGGCCGGCAGGGGAGGGTAGTTAGGGGCGATCAGGCTGGCAGGGGAGAGCAGTTAGGGGCAATCAGGCCGGCAGGGGAGGGCGGTTAGGGGCGATCAGGCCGGCAGGGGAGGGCAGTTAGGGGCGATCAGGCCGGCAGGGGAGGGCAGTTCGGGGCGATCAGGCCGGCAGGGGAGGGCAGTTGGGGGTGATCAGGCCGGCAGGGAGGGCAGTTGGGGGCGATCAGGCCGGCAGGGGAGAGCAGTTAGGGGCGATCAGGCCGGCAGGGAGGGCGGTTGGGGGCGATCAGGCCGGCAGGGGAGGGCAGTTAGGGGCGATCAGGCCGGCAGGGGAGGGCAGTTAGGGGCGATCAGACCGGCAGGGGAGGGCAGTTAGGGGCGATCAGACCGGCAGGGGGGGGCAGTTAGGGGCGATCAGACCGGCAGGGGAGGGCGGTTAGGGGCGATCAGGCCGGCAGGGGAGGGCACTTAGGGGCGACCAGGCCGGCCGGGGAGGGCAGTTGGGGGCGATCAGGCCGGCAGGGGAGGGCACTTAGGGGTGACCAGGCCGGCCGGGGAGGGCAGTTAGGGGGCGACCGCTCTACCTCCCCCCAAAAGATAGAGCCTTTCATTCGCTCCCCCTGGGCCTGCGGGGCTGGGAGGGCGTCCCATTGGAGCCTGGAGGCGGCTGTGGAGAGAAGAGGGGGGTCCCCTCTCGCCACCCCAGTTTGATGAGCAGGGAGCGGGTGGAGGGCGCAGGGTGCGCCTTAAAGGGGGGCGGGGTTTGGAGGAGAAATTATGGGGATCGGGTCCCTCCCGGACACTTTTGGGAGAACCCGGGGGTCCCCGTTCGCAGCAGATAGAGGTCCCCCAACTTTTTCTCGGCTCAGCCATCCAGGGGGAGACCCGGCCCGCCCCCCCCCGCTCCCCCCCCCCCCCCCCCCAGCTCAGTGCGCGCACCCAGCGGCGGGACCCGGGCGCAGATGGGACAGGGCGCCAGGGCCGCGCCCCTTCGCCTCCACCCGCCGCCGGCTCCGCCCTGGGCCGGGGCGGGGCGGGGTGGGGTGTGTGTCGGGGGTGGGGGGTGGGGTCTGTCCCCCGGCACCGCCGCCCCGCGCGTCTGGAGACCCAGGATCCTGCCTTGTGCGCGCACCGGCCTCACCATGGCGCGCTGGGCGGTCCTCGCGCTGCTGCTGATCGGCCTCCTGGACGCTCGGGTGTCCGGCCAAGGTGAGCGCGCGGCCGGGCCGTTGGGGGGACCCACGGGGGGGGGGGGACCAGGTCCCCGGGGAAGGCGGCGGGCGCACGGGGTGGGAGGGGGCGCTGAGGGGGCGCACGGGGTGGGAGAGGGTCTTGGGGAGGGGCGCACGGGGTGGGAGGGGGTCTTGGGGGGGGCGCACGGGGTAGGAAGAGGTGTTGGGGGGCGCACCGGGTAGGAGAGGGTCTTGGGGGGGGGCGCACGGGGTGGGAGGGGGTCTTGGGGAGGGGCGCACGGGGTGGGAGGGCGCCCTGAGGACGCGCCCGGGCGCGAAGGGGTCCTCGGAACGGAAGGAGGGGGCGCGCGAAGTTGACGGGGGCGCACGGGGTGGGATGGGACCCTCATGGGGAGCGCAGGGCGCGACTCGGGGTGCCCACGGGTGGCCGACGCCCCGAGGAGGCAGCCGGGTGAGTTTCCTGCAACTTTTTTTTTCTCTGGGCCGAGCGAATCCTCACCTTTTTCTTTTTTTTCTCCAAGTCCCCAGCTCTGAATAGTCAGTCGCCAGGGCCTGGGGGAGCGGGGCGATTCGGTTTCCGAACTCCGGGGGGTTCGGGGGGACCCGCTTTGGGGCGCCCCCCTCCCACCCCGCGCGGGCCGGGCTCTCCCCCGAAGCGCGCGCCTTTGTTCTGGGGCGCGCGCGCAGCCACGCCCGGCCTCTTCGGCCTAAATTTGGACGCGGCTCGGGAGCCTGACAGCCGGGCTGGGCGGGAGTGGGGGGGAAGGTTAGACAACAGTCCGCCCCGGACACGGGCAGGAACACGTGGAGAAACACGGTCTCAGACTCGCCGAGTGTCTCCGGGACGCCGCGATCGGAGCGCTGGCGGGGGTGGCGGGTCTGGAGACAGAGAAGCAACGGATACAATGTTGCCAACGGGGGGCGCGCGGGGGTCCTCGGTGGATACAATGTTGCTAATTGGACCCTCAATGGATACAATGTTGCAAAGAGAGGATTCCGGAAACGGAGTTTCCTGGGGAAAAGACAGGACAGGGTCTGCATTGGATACAATGTTGCCAGCGGGGGGGCGGGGGGGGGTCCTCGGTGGATACAATGTTGCTAATTGGACCCTCAATGGATACAATGTTGCAAAGAGAGGATTCCGGAAACGGAGTTTCCTGGGGAAAAGACAGGACAGGGTCTGCATTGGATACAATGTTGCCAACGGGGCCCTCGGTGGATACAATGTTGCTAATTGGACCCTCAGTGGATACAATGTTGCAAAACAGGATTCCGGAAATGGGGTTTCCCGGGGGAAAGACAGGACAGGGTCCCGTTGGATACAATGTTGCCAACAGGGTCCTTCGGCGGATACAATGTTGCGAAGGAAAGAGAATTCAGGAAACGCAAAGTTTTCCGAGGAGGGAAACCCGGCGCTTCCCCCGCCCCCCTTCCCCGCCCTCCCCTCCGCCCCCCGCTGCCGTCCCGGCCGATTCTAAGTTTGCGATTTTCTTTCTCCTTTTTTTTTTTTTATGATCTCTCTCTCTCTTTTTTTTTTTTTTTTTTTACCATTTTTTCTTTTTTTTTATTGCTTAAAGTATTACAAAGGGTATTACATATGTGTCCTTTTTTTTCCCCCCACCCTTGACAAATCCCCTGCTTTCTCCTTTTTAAAATGGAAGCTGGATCGCTCTTGTCGGCCCCTCCTTCCCTCCTTCCCTTCCCCCCTCCCTTCTTTTTAAAGGGAGAGTGGAGCCCTGGCCGGTGTGGCTCAGTGGGTACAGCGTCGCCCCGCGGACGGAAGGGTCCCGGGTTCGATTCCCGGTGGAGGGCATGGACCTGGGTTGCGGGCACATCCCCAGTGGGGGGCGTGCAGGAGGCAGCTGATCGATGTGTCTCTCTCATGGGTGTTTCTGATTCTCTATCCCTCTCCCTTCCTCTCTGTAAAAAAAATCAACAAAAAATATTTTTAAAAAAATAATAAGGAAAGTTGGGGTATTGTCTGTCCCTCCTTTCCTTCCTTCCTTCCTCCCTCCCCCCCTCTCTCTGCTTTTTAAAGGAACTTTGAGGTGGTGGCCCGGGAGCCAGCGGGTGTGGCGTTTGATAACTCTCTCCAGGAGTTTAACGGCTGCCTGATGGTTTATTATGTAGCAAACAGCCATTCGTTTATGGGGCCAGGGGGGCGGGAGTGGAGTTTCACGGGCCGGTTGGATGGGTGGATGGTCGGATGGTCTGATGGTCGGAGGGGCGGATGGGCCGATGGGCCGATGGGCGGATGGGCGGATGGGCAGGTGGTCAGATGGACGGATGGACGGATGGACGGATAGGCGGATGGGCGGATGGGCCGATGGACGGATGGTCAGATGGACGGATGGGCAGATGGTCAGATGGGCGGATGGACGGATGGACGGATAGGCGGATGGTCGGATGGACGGATGGGTGGATGGGCAGATGGTCGAATGGACGGATGGTTAGATGGGCAGATGGTCGGATGGACGGATGGTCGGATGGACGGATGGTTAGATGGGCGGATGGGCGGTGGACATACTTCTGGGACCAGAAATGGCAGGAACGAGAGAGGAGGCATCTGGGAAAATGACCCCTGATTCATGGGGGACGTCTCTCTCTCTCTCTCTCCCTCTCTCTCTCTCTCTCTCTCTCTCTCTTGTTCCTACATGTCCTTCCTCATCCAATGGGGCTGCCCCACCACCGAAATCATTTCTCTTTTTTTTATTAAAGAAATATTTTTATTGATTTTAGACAGGAAGGGAGAGGGCGATGGAGAGAGAGAGAATCATGGACCGGCCGCCTCCTGCACGCCCCCTACTGGGGATGGAGCCCGCAACCCGGGCCTGTGCCCTTGACCAGGAATCGAACCCAGGACCTCCTGGTTCCTAGGTGGACGCTCGACCCCTGAGCCACACCGGCCGGGTTGTGGCAGAATTTATAAAACTCTCAGGGACCCTGGCCGGTGTGGCTCAGTGGACAGAGCATCGGCCTGCGGACTGATGGGTCCTGGGTTCGATTTCTGGTCAAAGGCACCTGCCCGGGGTTGTGGGTTCGATCCCCACTGAGGGGCCTGCAGGAGGCGGCCGACCCATGATTCTCTCTCGTCATGGATGTTTCTATCTCTCTCTCCCTCCCCCCCTTTCTCTCTCTGAAATCAATAAAAATATATATATATTTTTAAAAAATCCACCAAACTCTCCCGGGCTGTGGCCGGGTGTCTCCGGGGCCGTGGCCGGGTGTCTCCGGGGCCGCCTCCCCCAGGGACGGAGGCCCTGATCTCATTTTAGGAAAAGAATTGAGCCTGTGGCTTCCCTTGGGCCCATCGACCCTGGAGGGAGGGGTCCTGGCTGGGTTCCGTCCAGGATCCTCTGAGTCTGATTTTCCAGCCGATGTTTCCTTCAGGGGGAGACACAGGGACACCCCCGTGGAGATCCACCTCCTCCTCCTCCCTGACCCCCTTTTTCCAATCACGAGGGTCAGTTTTCGGGGAGACGGGCCCGCCTGTGGGGATGACTGGGTGGGACATGAGACGGTGGGAGGATGTGTCTTTGCAGACTGGCCGGCCTTCCCTGGGGGTTCCTGGGCCTACGTCGCCTCGATCAGAGGCCAGATAGATATTTAATATATTTAATGCATTTTTATTGATTTTTACAGGGAGGAAGGGGAGAGGGAGAGAGAGAGAAAAAGAAATATCCAGGATGAGAGAGAATCATGGACCGGCTGCCTCCTGCACGTCCCCGACTGGGGGTCGAGCCTGCAACCCGGGCCTGTGCCCTTGACCAGGAATCGAACCCGGGACCCTTGTGTCTGAGGGCTGACGCTCTATCCACTGAGCCACACCAGCCAGGGCATTAAAAAAAATTATATATTTTTCATTGATTTCAGAGAGAAAGGGAGAGAGAGAGAGAGAAACATCCAGGATGAGAGAGAATTATTGGTCGACTGCCTCCTGCACGCCCCCGACTGGGGATGGAGCCCGCAACCCGGGCCTGTGCCCTGGACCGGGAATCGAACCCGGGACCTCCAGGTTCCTAGGTCGACGCTCAGCCACTGAGCCACACCAGCCGGGTCTAGACTGTCATTTTATTTTTTATTTTTTTAAACATATTTTTATTGATTTCAGAGAGAGGAAGGGAGAGGGAGAGAGAGGGAGAGGGAGAGAAATATCCAGGATGAGCGAGAATCATGCATCGGCTGCCCCCTGCACGCCCCCCCACATTAGGGATGGAGCCCGCCACCCCGGCCTGTGCCCTGGACCGGGAATCGAACCCGGGACCCTTCAGTCCCTGGGCCGATATCCTCCACGCACTGAGCCACACCGGCCAGGGCGCATTCCTCTCTCCAGCTGGTCCGGCCCAGGAGTTCCCTTTCTTGAAATTCCTGTTTTCATTCTTTGCATTGCTGGGTCCTCCCTCCCCCTCCCCCCCTGGCCTCCCCCCCCTCCCCTACCCCCCCCCTACCCCCCAGTTTTGGGTGAGTAACAGATGGGTGTGTTTCGACTTTGTCTCAGGATGACTCAGTCTGGCCACCATCCCTGGTGTGGCCTCACGAGTCATATTATAATTTTGCTTTTTTTTTTTTTTTTTTTTTAAACCAAAATCTCCGAAACAGGAAACATGATACTTCCTTTGTACGCAGCGGGGGGAGGTGGAGGCAAACCACAAAGCAGAGTTTTTGCCAAAAAAAAAAAAAAAGCCCCTTGAAGGCCCGAGCACGGTGGGTGGGCTGCGTTTAAGGGGAGAATGGGGCCCCGGCCGGTGTGGCTCAGTGGGTAGAGCGTCGGCCTGCGCCGGACTGAAGGGTCCCGGGTTCGATTCCTGGTCAAGGGCATGTGCCCGGGTTGCGGGCTCGATCCCCAGCAGGGGGCGTGCAGGAGGCAGCCTGTCCATGATTCTCTCTCATCTTTAATGTCTCTCTCTCTCTCTCCCTCTCCCTTCCTCTCTCTGAAATCAATAACAAATACATATTTAAAAATCAATCAATGTGTCGAGCGGACTGCCTGCCTCGCCTCTGCTGGCTGCCCCTCTGGTCTCTGTATCGATGAGTCTGGTTTTTTTTAAATATATATACTTTTATTGATTTTTTAAAATATATTTTATTGATTTTATACAGAGAGGAAGGGAGAGAGAGAGATAGAGAGTTAGAAACATCATCGATGAGAGAGAAACATCGATCAGCCGCCTCCTGCACCTGTCTTACTGGGGATGTGCCCGCAACCCAGGTCCATGCCTTTGACCGGAATCGAACCCAGGACCTTTCAGTCTGCAGGCCGATGCTCTATCCACTGAGCCACACCGTCCGGGGCTCCATGAGAGAGATCAGGGGATCCGTGTCTCTCTCCGGCCGGCCTATGTCACTCAGCATCCTGCCCTCCAGGTCCCTCCCCTGCCGTCTCAAAGGGTGAGAGGCCCCACCTTTTTCAGGGCTGCATAGTATTCCACGGTGTCGATGTTTTATCCACTCGTCGGCCGATGGGCACCTGGGCTGTTTCCAGATCTTAGCGATGGCCAATGGCGCTGCGATGAACATAGGGGTGCCCAAGCCCTTTCTGATGGGTGTTTCTGGTTTCTGGGGATCTATTCCCTAGAAGTGGGGTCCCTGGGTCCCATGGGAGTTCCATGTTTAATGATTTGGGGGACACTTCATCCTGTTCTCCACAGTGGCTGCCCCCGTCTGCCTTCCCGCCAGCAGTGCAGGAGGGTTCCCTTCTGTCCGCATCCTCGCCAGCACTTGTCGTTTGTCGATTCTTTTTTTATTTTTTTGATAGGAGCCATTCTGACAGGGGAGAGGTGGTACCTGGTTGTCATTTTATTTCATTATTTTTTTAAATATATTTTATTGATTTATTATGTTTTTTAAAAAATATATTTTATGGATTTTTTTTACAGAGAGGAAGGGAGAGGGATAGAGAGCCGGAAACATCAATAATGAGAGAGAATCATCGATCAGCCGCCTCCTGCACGCCTCCCCTTCTGGGGATGTGCCCGCCACCCAGGTACCTGCCCTTGGCCGGAATCGAACCCAGGACCCTTCAGTCCCCGCAGGCTGGCGCTCTACCCACTGAGCCACACCGGCTAGGGCCCTTTTTTTTTTGTATTTTTTTTAAAATTTATTTTGATTGATTTCAGAGAGGAAGGGAGAGGGAGAAGGAGGAGGGGGTCGAACCCACAACCCGGGGCCTGTGCCCTTGACCGGGAATCGAACCCGGGACCCTTCGGCCCCCGCAGGCCGGCGCTCTACCCACTGGGCCACACCGGCCGGGGCCCGCAGTGGTCATCGTCATGTGGATGCTGGGAAAAGAGGAGTCATGCTCATGCCAGGCACCCCGAATTCCTGCTGCCTCTGTTTCCGGCAGCAACACCCGGGGTGGGGGGGCTCCCCAGGGACTTGGACACAGACCCGAAGCGATGTGCCTGGCCCTGGCCGGTGTGGCTCAGTGGGTAGCGCGCCGGCCTGCAGACCAGAGGGTCCCGGGTTCGATTCCCGCTCAAGGGCACGTGCCCGTGTGGTCCCTCTTTCTCTCGCTCTCTCTCTAAAAATCAGTGGTTTCCAGGGTGATTTTTTAAGGGGCGGGGCCATTCGAGAAGGAGTGACGGACGGCGAATTTTATTTTTATTTTATTTTATTTATTTTATTTTATTTTATTTTATTTATTTTATTTTATTTATTTTATTTTATTTATTTTATTTATTTTATTTTATTTATTTTATTTTATTTATTTTATTTTATTTATTTTATTTTATTTTATTTTATTTATTTTATTTTATTTTATTTATTTTATTTTATTTTATTTTATTTATTTTATTTTATTTTATTTATTTTATTTTATTTTATTTATTTTATTTTATTTATTTTATTTTATTTTTTTATTTTATTTATTTTATTTATTTTATTTTATTTATTTTATTTTATTTATTTTATTTTATTTTATTTTATTTATTTTATTTATTTTATTTAATTTTATTTATTTTATTTTATTTTATTTTATTTTTTTGCATTTCTCAGGGTTCTAGGCGCCTCGTCTGCAGGAGATAAATATCGATGGCGACATATTGGTGCATTTCGAGGTCTCTGTGCTATGGCTGGAAGCTCTGCTATTGGCTATTTTTTCTTATCACTTCATATTATTATTATTATTTATTATTATTATTATTATTATTATTATTATTATCATTATTTAAAACCATTCCCGAGTGATTTCTTCCTCGGGACTTGCATAGGCTTTTATTTCTCTCTTTCATGGATGCCATGATGGTGTGGCTCAGTGGGTAGAGCGCCGGCCGTCGGACTGCAGGGGTCCCGGGTTCGATTCCCGGTCAAGGGCATGGACCTGGGTTGCGGGCACATCCCCAGTGGGGGAGTGTGCAGGAGGCAGCTGATCGATGTTTCTCTCTCATCGATGTTTCTGACTCTCTATCCCTCTCCCTTCCTCTCTGTAAAAAAATCAATAACATATTTTAAAAAATCAATATATTTAAAAATAAAAAAAAAGAAAGAAAGAAAAGAATGAAAATAAAATAGTAAAGAAAAAGATCAATGCAAAAATATCCTCAGGTCAGGATTAACCACAACAATAACAACAAAAAGTAATAATAATAGGGCGTTAAAAAAAAGGAAAAGGGAATTTGTGGCCTGACGTTATCTGTGGACACAGAACCCATAAATTCTATCGTCCCTGCAGCCAACGGACGGGCAGGGCTATAGATTTTTTTTTTTTTTAAAAGTCCTGCAAGAAGGCACTAAATACCAGCCAACTTCTGCTTTTATCGGCCGCCTTCTTGTGCGGAAAGGGTGTGGGCTCCGTGCAGACTGTGAGTTAAAAAACGATTCTGTTTTTTGGGGTTTTCTTTTCCGGCGTGATCAGCAGAAAGTGGGCATCGCCTCATGGAAGGGTCCGGCCAGGAGAACTGTTGGGTGTTTGGCAGAAAAGGGAAGGTGTGGTTGGGGTTCAGGGGGAGGGGGAGGGGGGAAGTGGGGGGGGTATGAGCAGCTGCGTCCCAGGGATGGGGGCTGCGTGGATGGTGAGGGTGGGGTGTCTACCGGCTGAGAGAGTGGCTTGAGGAGCAGGGCCTTGGCTGGACTGAGGGAGGGTGCGAGGGGGAGGCGGTAGATGCTGGGTAGAGGGGTGGGTGGGTGGACATGAGTGATGATGGATGGGCAGACAGATGGACATGATAGATGATTGATGCATTGATGGATGGATGAATGGATGGATGGATGGATGGATGGATGGATGGATGGATGGACAGATGGACATGATAGATGATTGATGTATTGATGGATGGATGAATGGATGAATGGATGGATGGATGGATGGATGGATGGATGGACGGATGGATGGATGGACAGACAGATGGACATGATAGATGATTGATGCATTGATGGATGGATGAATGGATGGATGGATGGATGGATGGATGGATGGATGGACAGATGGACATGATAGATGATTGATGTATTGATGGATGGATGAATGGATGAATGGATGGATGGATGGATGGATGGACAGATGGACGGACAGATGGACATGATAGATGATTGATGTATTGATGGATGGATGAATGGATGAATGGATGGATGGATGGACGGATGGATGGATGGATGGATGGATGAACAGACAGATGGACATGATTGATGTATTGATGGATGGATGAATGAGTGGGTGGATGCATGGATGGATGGATAGCTGATGGATGGATGGATGGATGGACAAATGGAGATGATAGATGATTGATGTATTGATGGATGGATGAATGGATAAATGAATGGATGGATGGATGGATGGATGGTTGGCTAGATAGTTGACAGATGGACAAATGGACATGATAGATGATTATTGTATTGATGGATAGATGGATGGATGGATGGATGAATGGATGGATGGAGGAATGGATGGACAAATGGACATGATAGATGATTGATGGATAGATGGACGGGTGGACACAACAGATGACTGGAGGTTGGATGGATGGATGGATGATTGGATATGATAGATGAAGGATGGATGGACAGACAAATGATTGATGTATTGAAGGATGGACAAAATAGATGATTGATGGATGGATGGATAAATGGACATGTAGATGATAGTTTGAAAGATAGAGAATAGATGGATAGAAGAGAGAGAAAGAGAGGAGATATCTTTTTATCCATCCATCCATCCATCCATCCATCCATCAATCCATCCATCCACCCACACATCCTCCATCCATCCACCTACACATCCATCCATCCATCCATCCACCCACACATCCTCCATCCATCCACCTACACATCCATCCATCCATCCATCCATCTATCCATCCATTCATCCACCCACACATCGTCCATCCATCCATCTATTCATCCAACCATCCATCCATCCATTCATCCACCATCCATCCATCCATCCACCCACACATCCATCCATCCATCCATCCATCCATCCATCCATTCATCCACCATCCATCCATCAATCCATCCATCCACCCACACATCCTCCATCCATCCACCTACACATCCATCCATCCATCCATCCATTCATCCACCCACACATCCTCCATCCATCCATCCATCCATCCATTCATCCATCCATCCATCCATCCATCCATCCATCCATCCACCCATCCATTCATCCACCCACACATCCTCCATCCATCCATCTATTCATCCAACCATCCATCCATCCAACCATCCATTCATCCACCCACACATCCTCCATCCATCCATCTATTCATCCAACCATCCATCCATCCATCCATCCATCCATCCACCCACCCACCCACCCACACATCCATCCATCCATCATCTATCATGTCCATCTGTCCATCCATCCATCCATCCATCCATCCATCCATCCATCCATCCATCCATGAGGAATGATGGAGGCTTCCCAGAGGAGGCGTCCTTCCCCCGGGGCTTTGAGGCATCCATAGGAGTTCTCCTGGATGGAAAGAAGGGGGTTGATTTTGATGGCCAAGTAGAGCGTCCGAGCGAAGGCTCGAGCAGAGTGGAGGCACCCAAACCGTGTGACCCTCAGGGCCTCACGACTCATTCGCGAGATGCTGGGGATGATGGTCCATTTTCCAGGGACACCCCAGGAACTATGAGGAGAGACGGGTTCACCGCGGTTCCGGAACGTGTACTCTGCAGCAGGGGGTCCAAGCAGAGGGTCCCGGGAGGTCCCTGCCTCCCCGTGAACCTCAAAGAATGTCCTCAAGGAGGGGTTCCCCACTCAAACCGGGTGAGGGTTCCCCATGTGATTGCTACAAATGCAACTTTCCTTCTCACTATCCAATATATTGTAAAATTAGCCCTAGCTGGTGTGGCTCAGTGGATAGAGCGTCAGCCTGAGGACTGAAGGGTCCCAGGTTCGATTCCCGGTCATGGGCACATGACCAGTTGCGGGCTCCATCCCCAGGAGGGGGCGTGCAGGAGGCAGCCGATGCATGATTCTCTCTCACCATGGGTGTTTCTCTCTCTCTCTCCCTCTCCCTTCCGCTCTGATCAATAAAAATATATTAAAAATCAGTGGAATAAAGATTTATACGAATAAAAGGGTAATATGCTAATTAGACCAGATAGACTGGACATCTTCTGGACAAAGCCATGGTGGTGGGGGCTTAGGGCAGAGGCGGTTAGGGGCGATAAGGCCGGCAGGGGAGGGCGGTTAGGGGCGATCAGGCCGGCAGGGGAGGGCGGTTAGGGGCGATCAGGCCGGCAGGGGAGGGCAGTTGGGGGCGATCAGGCCGGCAGGGGAGGGCTGTTAGGGGCGATCAGGCTGGCAGGGGAGGGCTGTTAGGGGCGATCAGGCCGGCAGGGGAGGGCGGTTAGGGGCGATCAGGCCGGCAGGGGAGGGCAGTTAGGGGCGATCAGGCTGGCAGGGGAGGGCAGTTAGGGGTGATCAGGCCGGCAGGGGAGGGCGGTTAGGGGCGATCAGGCCGGCAGGGGAGGGCGGTTAGGGGCGATCAGGCCGGCAGGGGAGAGCGGTTAGGGGCGATCAGGCCGGCAGGGGAGGGCGGTTAGGGGCGATCAGGCCGGCAGGGGAGGGCGGTTAGGGGTGATCAGGCCGGCAGGGGAGGGCGGTTAGGGGCAATCAGGCCGGCAGGGGAGAGTGGTTAGGGTGATCAGGCCTGAGGAATCAGGCCTAAACCAGCTGTCAGACATCCCCTGAGGGGTCCCGGATTGGAGAGGGTGCAGACTAGGTTGAGGGAAACCCCCTCCCATGCATGAGTTTCATGCACCAGGCCTCTAATCTGAAAATAAAAATAAAAAATCAGCGGAAAAAATATCCTTGAGTGAGGATTGAAAAAAAGAAAAGAGTCAGAAGGGAGAATGCTCAGAGCATGAGTCATGCCCGTCACCCGGTGGGTGGGGCCCTGGCCTCGCCCTAGGGTGACTCACGGCCTGTTTTCCTCACATCTGGAGTTTGGAGGGGCCTCCTGGAAATGGGGGAGCCATCTGGGCTCCGGCTCACAAGTTTAGGGGGACACTCAGGCGTGGCAGGTTCTGGAGCTGGAAGGTTTCACGTCTGTGTCCCTGGGGCACCCGTGGGCCCATCGCCCGCGACCTCAGGGGGTCCCGGTGCCCAGCTTGGAGCTGCCAGACCAGTTCTCCCACGTCGGTGACAAGTAGCTCAGGGAAAGGTCACAATATATGGTTGTCTCAAGGATCCTTTCTCTCTCTCTCTCTCTCTCTCTCTCTCTCTCTCTCTCTCTCTCTCCGTCCTTCCTTCCGTCTGTCCTTCCTTCCTTCTTTCTTTCATTCACTTTTTTTTTAAAATTAGGGGATAGCTGCCCTAGATGGTTGGGCTCAGTAGATAGAGCGTCAGCCTGCAGACTGAAGGGTCCCGGGTTCGATTCCCAGTCAAAGGCACAGGCCCGGGTTGCGGGCTCCATCCCCGATAGGGGCCGTGCGGGAGGCAGCCGGTCCGTGATTCTCTCTCATCGTGGATATTTTTCTCTCTCTCCCTTCATCGTTGTTTTCAAAACAAGAATATAATCTATAATAATAAATGCATATCATGCTAATTAGACCGGACGTCCTTCCGGACAACCTTCTGGACGAAGCCGGGGCTGCAAGGGTTGAGGAAAGCCACAACAGCTGGGAGGGTAAGGCTCTTGCATGAATTTCTGTACATCGAGCCTCTGGTAAATAAATAAAGGGATCGTTACCTTTAAAAAATCTATCTATCTATCTATCTATCTATCTATCTATCATCTATCTATCTATATCTATATCTATCTATCTATATCTATATCTATATCATCTATATCTATATCTATATCGTCTATATCTATCTATATCTATATCTATATCTATATCATCTATATCTATATCTATATCGTCTATATCTATATCGTCTATATCTATCTATATCTATATCTATATTTATATCATCTATATCTATCTATCTATGTATCTATCTATCTATATCATCTATATCATCTATATCTATCTATCTATCTATATCTATATCTATATCTATATCATCTATATCTATATCTATATTTATATCTATATCATCTATATCTATATCATCTATATCTATATCTATATCATCTATATCTATATCTATATCATCTATATCTATATCTATATCTATATCTATATCTATCTATATCATCTATATCTATATCATCTATATCTATATCTATATCTATATCATCTATATCTATATCTATATCATCTATATCTATATCATCTATATCTATATCTATATCTATATCTATATCTATATCTATATCTATCTATATCTATATATCTCCATCTATCATCTATATCTATATATCCTAGGGGCCTGGTGCACAAACTCATGCACTGGTGCGGTCCGGCCATCTCGCCCTGATGGGGGACGATAGGGGTCGGGGCCGGCTGGTGGGAGGGGCCGCGGGAGGGTGAGGGGTGGGCCGATCGGGCCTGGACCAGTCAGCTGGCCGCCGCAGTGCGTGTCATAGCAGCCGGTCATTCTGCCACTGGGTCGCTGGGCTTTTATCTATACCGACTAGAGGCCGGGTCCAGGGACTCATGCACCAGTGGGGTCCCTCGTCCTGGCCAGCGCCCTCTCGCACTCCGGGACCCCTCGGGGGATGTCGGAGACGATTTCGGCCCCATCCCCGTAGCCCAGGCCGAGGGTTTGGGGTGCGGGTGAAATGGATTCGGGTCCGACCGCCCCCCCCCAGCGGCAACCTAAGCCGCAGCTGGTTTCACCAGGAATCACACTCCCTCCTTTACTGGTCAGAGCGTCTGCCCTCTGGTGGTCATTGCATGTCATACCTACTGGGTGAACGGTTTGATGGTCGGATGGTCGGATGGTCAGACTGTCGCTTAGGTTTTTATATATATACTAGAGGCCCCGGTGCACGAATTTGTGCACCAGTGGGGTTCCACGATAGGGGCCGGGGAGGGACGCGGGGGTTGGCCAGCCAGGGAGGGACCTGGGAGGGCTCCAGGGCGTGTCCGGCCCGTCTCACTCAGTCCAGATCGGCCGGCCCCCAGCAGCAAGATAACCAATCGGTTGGAGTGTCTGCCCCCTGGTGGTCAGTGCATGTCATAGCGACTGGTCGACTGTCTGCCCCCTGGTGGTCAGTGCACGTCATAGCGACTGGTCGACTGTCTGCCCCCTGGTGGTCAGTGCACGTCATAGCGACTGGCTGACCAGTTGACTGCCTGCCCCCTGGTGGTCAGTGCACGTCATAGCGAGCAGTTGAGCGGCCTTAGCATGTCATTAGCATATTACGCTCTGATTGGTTGAACTGGACACTCAGCATTTTAGGCTTTTATTCTATAGGATATTTAGAATATATTTTTATTGATGTCAGAGAGGAAGGGAGAGGGAGAGAGACAGAGAAACATCCATCATGGACCGGCCGCCTCCTGCACGCCCCCCACTGGGGATAGAGCCCGCAACCCGGGCCTGTGCCCTTGACCGGGAATCGAACCCGGGACCTCCTGGTTCCTAGGTCGAGGCTCAACCACTGAGCCACACCAGCCAGGGTGTTCCTCACCTAATTCCACAGACCAGCCTTTTTAGGGCAACGTATTCCGCACTATTTTTACTTCTGCGAAATCCATCAATTGTTCGATATAAACACGGACATTCCTTTTAGGGGTTCAAGCGACTATTGAGAATGAGACGAGACATCACAACACCTTCCTGTGTTTCCCAAAACTTCAAAATAACCCACACACACACCTCACACAATCTAGTTTCCCTTTAAAAATAATTTTTTTTAAAAATTCTTTTCTTCCTTCCCAAGCCTGGGTTGCTTTTTCCCTGATTTCTTACACGACTCTCTTTCTTTCAGGTGATTTCGACTTAGCGGATGCCTTTGATGGTGAGTCACATGGACAGCATTGCATTTCTATTTTGTCTCTGTAACCGTTGGTCCTAGTAGACTTTTTACGACGTGGAGGTGGAAGAATCCATTGGTATTTTTTTTTAAAATCTAATTTTATTGGTTTCCGAGAGGAAGGGAGAGGGAGAGAGAGAGAAACATCCGTGATGAGAGAGAATCATGGATCGGCCGCCTCTTGTGTGCCCCCTACTGGTTGGGGATGGAGCCCGCAACCCGGGCCTGTGCCCTTGGCCGGGAATCGAACCCGGGACCTTTCAGTGTGCAGGTCGACGCTCTATCCACTGAGCCACACCAGCTAGGCCTCATTTTAATTAAAAAAATATTTTTATTGATTTTTGGAGAGGGAGAGAGAGAGAGAGAGAGAATCTTGCATCGGCCGCCTCCTGCAGGCCCCCTCCTGGGAATCGAGCCAGCAACCCCAGGCAGGTGCCCTGGACTGGGATTCGAACCCATAACCCTTTGGTGGCCGGGACAACTTTGCAACTGGCTGCGCTACCCAGCCAGGGCCGCACCTGTTGACATGAGCACATACAATGTTTTGGCTATATATTTTTGTTTTATTTTATTTTATTTTTTTATTTTTAAATGGAGCCTGGTTGAGAGGTGACCCTGTCTCACTGACCGTGGAATGTCTTTTCTCTGCAGACGGCCCCAAGAAGCCCACGGCTGCGCCAAAGAAACCCAGCTCCGGTGAGAAGCCGATGTTCTTGGGGCGCCAGAGAGGGAGGGGAAAACCATTGAGGGTCCCTGTCCTCGGCCCCAGAGCTGGGAGAGGTGTAGACCCGTGTGAAGACATTGGATTCGGGGGCTGTGGATACAGGCCAGTCCATCCTGTGCATTGCCTGGTGCCGTCCGATAATTCTCCTAAAAAAGGATGGTGATGATTCTAGGAGATACGATTGGGTCCTGTGGGCAGTCTTTCTGGCTTTCCTGGCTTTTATTTAAAAACACACACACACACACACACACATATTTTTATTGATTTCAGAGAGAGAGAGAGAGAGAGAGAGAGAGAGAGAGAGAGAGGGAAACATCGATGATGATGAGAGAGAATCATGGACCGGCCGCCTCCTGCACGCCCCCTACTGGTTGGGAATGGAGCCCGCAACCCGGGCATGTGCCCTTGACCAGGAATCGAACCCAGAACCCTTCAGTCTGCAGGCGGACGCTCTACCCACTGAGCCACACCAGCCCGGGCTAATTGGCTATTTATTTAAAAAAATTTTTTTTATTGATTTCAGAGAGCAAGGGAGAGGGAGAGAGACATCAGAGATGAGAATCATGGATCGGCCGCCTCCTGCACGCCCCCTACTGGTTGGGGATCGAGCCTGCAACCTGGGCATGTGCCCTTGACCGGGAATCGAACCCGGGACCCTGCAGTCTGCAAGGCCGACGCTCTAGCCACTGAGCCACACCAGCTAAGGCTCTTGGTTCTTTTTTCATCGGAGGGATGCATGATGGGAAAAGTGACTGGGGAAGTGGGTGTTTCCGTGGAGATCCTGGCCAAGAAAGTTATGTAGCGATTTGGGGATGCAGCGTTTTCTCCAACCAAAGATATTTTTTTTCCTTTGATTTCGCCCCGGCCCCTGAACTTGGGTATGAAAAGCTATTTCTCCCTTTTTAGGCGATGACTTAAGTTTAGAAGATGCCCTGGGCGGTGGGGGACACAGTAAGTACCTTTGTTATTCTTATGTTTTTAAATTTTTTTTCTATATAGATTTTTATTGATTTCGGAGAGGAAAAGAGAGGGAGAGAGAGAGAGAGAGAGAAACATCCATGAGGAGAGAGAATCACGGATCGGCTGCCTCCCGCACGCCCCCAATTGGGGATCGAGCCCGCAACCCGGGCCTGTGCCCTTGACCGGGAATCGAACCCGGGACCCTGCAGTCCCCAGGCCGATGCTCTATCCACTGAGCCAAAAAGGCGAGAGCTATTTCTTCATTTCTATTGGAGACACGTGAACTTCACTATTGCAGGCGGTAGACGATGGAAAGCCACCCTCGGGTGGTTGATGGTCTATGGCCATGTGCATATTTATAGCATTATTCCAGGGCCATACAAAAGTGTCCACTTAAAAATAAAAATTAGCCTGCCAGCACCATTTATAAGAGCTAAGACCAGGAGGCCAGCCCAGGTGCCCATCCGTGTACAAGTGGATAAAAAAGCTTTGGGGTAGGTACACCGTGGAGTAGTATGCAGCCCTGAAAAAGGTAGGATCTCTCACCCTTTGGGGCCACATGGAGGGACCTGGAGAGCATGATGTTGAGGGAAATAAGCCAGTCGGAGAAAGACACATACGCCATGATCTCACTCCTACCTGGAAGCTAATGAACCAAATAAACTAATGAACAAAATATATCCAGAGACATGAGAGCATAAAACAGAGTGTGGAATCTCAGAGGGAAGGCAGGACAGGGTGGGTGGGTGGGAGGTAATTAACCAGGGACCTTGTATGCATCGATGCGTCACCCACGGACACAGACCATAGGGGGGTGAGGGCCAAGGGTAGGAGTTGTGGGTGGGGGCAGAATGGAGGGGTCAATGGAGGAATCATGGGGGACCTATCTAATACTGTCAACAATAAGGAATTATTTATTTATTCATTTATTTTTTATTTTTTCAAGAGAAACGATTTTAGATATAAAAGTATTACACGCAACCGACATCAATATCTCAAGGAAAACGATTTTAAATATAAAGATATTACATGCAACCAGCAGTAATATTTCAAGGGAAAAGATTTTAAATCCCATATAATAAAAGGCGAATATGCAAATCGACCAAACGGTGGAATGACCGGTCGCTATGACACGCACTGACCACCAGGGGGCAGATGTTCAACCCATGAGCTGCCCCCTGGTGGTCAGTGTGCTCCCACAGGGGAAATGCCGCTCAGCCAGAAGCTGGGATCACGGCTGGAAAGTGCACTGGTGGTAGCGGGAGCCTCTCCCGCCTCCTCGGCAGTCGGACATCCCCCGAGGGCTCCTGGACTGCGAGAGGGTGCAGGCCGGGCTCAGGGACAACCCCCTACCCTGCACCCCGAGTGCATGAATTTCAGTGCACCAGGCCTTTAGTCTAAAAATATTACCACAACTGTACTTACCTAGTATGATATCACAAACGTTGTAGGAAATAATTATTTTTTTAAAAAATTAGCCTGTTATATTGGGTCGAACATTGAGTGAACTCACCCCCAAAGTGTTGGCAAGGCCAGACGACTTCATGGGCCTTCTTTGGCTCACAGATGGGGAGTTCCCCACCCCCAGTCTAAGGTTTTCCCCACCCAGGCCCAGGGTATGCCGGGTAAACCGTTTATCGGCAAATGCGTGCTTCGCGCACTTCTTTCCTGGAAATTTCTCCTGATCGCAATTCTGCTCTTTGGCCAACAGGTGACCCAGGAATTCCTGCTCCCCCAAGGCCCAAACCGAACCCGAACCCAAAGCAGCCAGAAACCTCAGGTAAGACCCTAACTTGCTTCCGGTCCAATCGGTATGTTTTTTCTTTTTTGGTGTTTTTTTTGTGTGTTTTTTTTTTCTACAGGAAACTGATTTTTTTTCCACGTCATCTGAGAAGGGGGTGAATTCAGATTTGCATGTGCTGACTGGTCTTCTCTGTTCAGGGAAATTCCAAATTTCCAGCAGGGGGAGACACTTTTCAAAAGGATACTTTTGGTTTTATTTGCATGTGATTTTTTTTTCCTAATTTGCATTTTTATGGATATCAGAGAGGAAGGGAGAGGGAGAGGGAGACAGGAACATCTGTGATGAGAGAGATTCATGGATCGGCTGCCTCCTGCACGCCCCCTTCTGGGGATGGAGCCCACAACCCGGGCATGTGCCCTTGACCGGGAATCGAACCCGGGACCTCCTGGTTCATGTGTCGATGCTCAACCACTGAACCACACAGGCCGGGTATTAACAGTATTTTTCAATAAGCAAGATGTTAAGTGCATTTTCCATGGTGTCTTTTATGCTTTTGTGGTCTCTCTCTCTCTCTCTCTCTCTCTCTCTCTCTCTCTCTCTCCCCTCTCTCTGGCTGTTTTTCTCATTTAACTTCAGAATCATTTTTGTCACGGTTCGTCTCTCCTCAGGGGAAAAATGACCCACCTCCCCTATGTTTTTGTTTTTTGTTTTTTTTTCTTCTTTTGAATTGTTCACAACTACAAATGGATTTGCAAAAACGCTGACCCATTTGCCAAATGGAACGTGTTTTCCTTGGGGATTCAATTATGTAAATTCTTTTCTCATTATTATTTTTTTTTTCCCCTTTAAATGCGTTTCTCAACGGCGTTGCCGCCCTGTTTCTGTTCATTTCTGGGGCTACGTTTTACGTCCATCTGTTTTCTGATCATTTCTGTAACGAAGAAAATGACTGTTACAGGCTTTTGCTTTTTTTAAAAAAAATAGACACTTAACGAGGAACAGCCTTTTAACGTTTAATGGGTTCTCTTCGCTGGTGAGCTTTTCTAAGAAGACAATCATATGATGGGGCCATGATTTTTTTTAACAATATATATATATATTTTTTTAAAAATATATGGATTTCAGGGAGGAAAAAAGAGAGAGACATCCATGATGAGAGAGACTCACGGATCGGCCGCCTCCTGCACGCCCCCTACTGGGAAGGTGTCAACAGTGCACTTGGGCTTTTGTTTTATTTCTTTTAACCCGTGAATCTGAAGGTTTGCAGGGAAGGAGGTTTTTATAGAAAACTAGAGGCCCGGTGCACGGAATCCGTGCAATGGGGAAAGGGTCCTCTCAGCCCGACCGGCACCCTCTCGCAATCCGGGACCACTGGCTCCTAACCACTCGCCTGCCTGCCTGATCGCCCCTAACCACTCGCCTGCCTGCCTGATCGCCCCTAACCACTCATCTGCCTGCCTTCCTGATCGCCCCTAACCACTCACCTGCCTGTCTGATCGCCCCTAACCACTCACCTGCCTGCCTGCCTGATCGCCCCTAACCACTCACCTGCCTGCCTGTCTGATCGCCCCTAACCACTCGCCTGCCTGCCTGCCTGATTGCCCCTAATTACTTGCCTGCCTGCCTGATCGCCCCTAACCACTCACCTGCCTGCCTGATCACCCCTAACCACTTGCCTGCCTGTCTGATCACCCCTAACCACTCACCTGCCTGCCTGATCGCCCCTAACCACTCGCCTGCCTGCCTGATCGCCCCTAACCACCCGCCTGCCTGCCTGATCGCCCCTAACCACCCGCCTGCCTGCCTGCCTGATCGCCCCTAACCACTCGCCTGCCTGCCTGATCGCCCCTCACCACTCCCCTGCCTGCCTGATCGCCCCTAACCACTCGCCTGCCTGCCTGATCGCCCCTAACCACTCACCTGCCTGCCTGCCTGATCGCCCCTAACCACTCGCCTGCCTGCCTGATCGCCCCTCACCACTCCCCTGCCTGCCTGATCACCCCTAACCACTCACCTGCCTGCCTGATCGCCCCTAACCACTCACCTGCCTGCCTGATCGCCCCTAACCACTCGCCTGCCTGCCTGATCGCCCCTAACCACCCGCCTGCCTGCCTGATCGCCCCTAACCGCTGGCATGTCTGTCTGATCGCCCCTAACCACCCGCCTGCCTGCCTGATCGCCCCTAACCACTCGCCTGCCTGCCTGATCGCCCCTAACCACTCACCTGTCTGCCTGATCACCCCTAACCAATTCCCTGCCTGCCTGATCGCCCCTAACCAATTCCCTGCCTGCCTGATCATCCCTAACCACTCACCTGCCTGCCTGGTCGCCCCTAACCACTCACTGGGGAGCAGGGCCAGCCGGGATGAGGGGCTGTGGTCATTCTGGTTGTTCTGCCATTTCGGTCACTGGGCTTCTATTATATAGGATATACCTTTGGCCCGGCCAGTGTGGCTCCGTGGTTGAGCATCAACCTATGAACCAGGAGGTCAGGGTTCGATTCCCGATCAAGGGCACAGGCCCGGGTTGCGGGCTCCATCCCCAGTCGGGGGCCTGCAGGAGGCAGCCGATCCACGATTCTCTCTCCTCATGGATGTTTCTCTCTCGCTCTCCCTTCCTCTCTCTGAAATCAATAAAAATATCTTTAAAAAATTATATATATATATATATATATATATATATATATATATATATCTTTGCCTTCATGGAATCATCTCTAGTTGGTCTGGAGAGGTTTTCGTCAAAAGATGGATTAAGTTTGGTGGGTGTCCGCTAGCGGCTGGTTTTGTCTGAGGAGCCGTTCCCAAATCCAGAGCCTTCACGGGTGATGACTTAAGGCGTCTGGGCTGGGCGTGGCGGATGTTGGCTTGGTCGTGGTGTCTCCGGGGCCACGCCGTCCGGGCTGATATCACCTGGGGGGATTGAGTTCTTCCTCAGGTCACACCCTAACCCAGAGGTCGGCCAACCCATTAGTCAACGGAGCCAAATATCAACAGGACGACGATTGAAATTTCTTTTTCCTTTTTTTCCTTTTTTTTTTTGGCTGTGGCCCAATAGAACGTTCATGAACTGATCCCCCTAAATCCTTAAATAATAGTATACCACTCCCAAGTATATTTTAAAACTATTCAACCATATACTTCCATTCCTCTCCTCTCGTCGTTTGTGCTATTGTCGTCATAAATTTTACTTCTACGCATCAGAACCTCCAAAATCCGCTGCTATTATTTTTGCTTCAGGTCAATGATCTTTTTTTAGATTTTCTTTTTTTAAAAAAAAATAAGAAAAAATAATTATTTTTTATTGATGCATGTATTTACAGTTCCTGCCCCTCTTCGTATCTTTAATTCCATCTGCCATCGTTTTCTGCTGCTGCCTCGGTTGGCATGAGGAGGGCGGGAGTCATTCGGGGCCCGGTTCGACATGAAATCTCTTTGGGGGAGCCGAATTTTTTAAACTGAAACTATTATATAGGCAGGTCCATTGCGATTCACTTCACGAGGGGGACGCCTCAGGCCTGTGCCCTTGACCGGGAATCGAACCCAGGACCCTTCAGTCTGCAGGCCGACGCTCTAGCCACTGAGCCACACCAGCCAGGGCTCATCTTTTTTTTTTTTTTTTAAATATATATATTTTTGTTGATTTCAGAGAGAGGACGAGAGAGGGAGAGAGAGATAGTAGCATAGATTGGCTGCCTCCTGCACGGCCCCGACTGGGGATCGAACCCGCAACCCGGGCCTGTGCCCTTGGCCGGGAATCGAACCCTGACCTCCTGGTTCCTGGGTCCATGCTCAACTCCTGAGCCATCCCATTGGCCAGGAATGCAACCTGCTCTACCACTGAGCCACACTGGCCGGGGCTGTGTCATTGCGTTTTTTTTGGGGGGAAAGATGTCGACCAAAAATTCATGCCCAGGTGGGGTCCGCCCAGATCTGTGTTGGTTTCTAAAGGCGTTTCCTTTGGGCCAAGATATTGGGGGACTCACCCCCAGCCCCCCGAGAATGGCAATACGATAGATGACACTGTTTTTTTTATTTTTGTTTTTTTGTTTTCCAGGTGGATTTTCAGATTCCGACCTCCTGGACGGGACCTCGGGGGGAGGTAGGATGACTTATTCCTTTGGTCGCTTTTCTCCATCGACAGGGGCAGCGCGGTTATCTAACTTCATTCCTTCCGGAAGGTTCCTTGGGAAGCGACTTGTCTGAAAATCGAATCGTCCCCCCTCTGCCCCCGACGTGAGGAATCACGTGAATGAAATGAATCCGTTCCAGACCCCAAAAATGGCCCCCTGTGTTTTAACCTTCCTTAGATATAGGACACGCCGAATGTACTGGGTTTTTTAAAATTTTAATTAATTAATTTATTTTTATTTCATTGTTTAAAATATATTTTATTGATTTTTTTACAGAGAGGAAGGGAGAGGGAGAGAGAGTTAGAAACATCGATGAGAGAGAAACATCGATCAGCTGCCTCCAGTGCGCCCCCCACTGGGGATGTGCCCGCAACCAAGGTCCCAGCCCTTGACCGGGATTTGAACCCGGGACCCTTCAGTCCGCAGGCCGACGCTCTAGCCACTGAGCCACACCGGCCGGGCGGGTTGCACTGTCCCTTCAGCCTCGAATCTGACCGATGCCGCGTGACTCGAACCCGGCACCTCCTGGTGCCCGGGCCGATCGGTGCCTAACCACTGAGCCACACCGGCCGGGCGGGCTGCACTGTCCCTTCAGCCCCGAATCTGACCGATGCCGCGCGACTCGAACCCGGGACCTCCGGGTGCCTAACCACTGAGCCACACCGGCCAGGCGGGTTGCATTGTCCCTTCAGCCCCGAATCTGACCAAGGCCGCGTGACTCGAACCCGGGACCTCCTGGTGCCCAGGCCGATTGGTGCCTAACCACTGAGCCACACTGGCCGGGCGGGCTGCACTGTCTCTTCAGCCTCGAATCTGACCCATGCCAAGTGACTCGAACCCGGGACCTCCTGGTGCCCGGGCCGATCGGAGCCTAACCACTGAGCCACACTGGCCGGGCGCGCTGCATTGTGTCTCTTCAGCCCCGAATCTGACCGAGGCCGCGGGACTCGAACCCGGGACCTCCGGGTGCCTAACCACTGGGCCACACCGGCCGGGAGGGTATCATTGTCCCTTCATCCCCGAATCTGACCGATGCCGCGGGACTCGAACCCGGGACCTCCGGGTGCCTAACCACTGGGCCACACCGGCCGGGCGCGCTGCATTGTGTCTGTCGCTGTCTTGCAGCCGGAGCTGGAGGCGCAGGTGGCGGCGGGGACGGCGCCGGCGGGGGAGGCGGCAGCCCGCGGCATGAGGGCGACGGGCAGGGTACGTACCCCTGGGGTTTCCCTATTTTCTTTTCTTTTAAAATACGTTTTTTTAAAATTGAATTTTATTTATTTTTTATTTTATCGTGTTTTTTTTTTCTTTAATTCTCACCCGAGAATTTATTATTTTAGTTTATTATTTATTTTGTTTATTTTATTTTTTTTTGTTTTCATTTATTTCGTTTTTTAATTTTGGTATTTTTATTTATTTAGTTTAGTATTCTATTTTCGTTTGTTTGTTTTTGTGTATTCATTTTATTTCATTTTTTTGTTCTATTTATTTTGTTTTTCCATTGCTTTTTTTAGAGGGAGTGGAAGGGAGGGGGAGAGAGAGAGAGAGACACATCGATTGGTTGCCTCCTGCACCCCAATAATTTATTTATTTTTAAAAATATATATTTTATTGATTTTTCACAGAGAGGAAGGGAGAGGGATAGAGAGTCAGAAACATCGATGAGAGAGAAACATCGATCGGCTGCCTCCTGCACGCCCCCCACTGGGGATGTGCCCACAACCCAGGTCCATGCCCTTGGCCGGGATTCGAACCTGGGACCCTTCAGTCCGCAGGCCGACGCTCTATCTACTGAGGCAAAATGGCTAGGGTAGGATTTTATTTACTTTTAATTTTTTAAAAATAATTTACTTTTATTTAATTTTTATTTTTTTAATATATTTTTATTGGTTTCAGAGAGGAAGGGAGAGGGAGAGAGAGAGAGAAACATCCATGTGATGAGAGAGAATCATGGACCGGCCGCCTCCCGCACGCCCCCTACTGGTTGGGGATCGAGCCCGCAACCCGGGCCTGTGCCCTTGACCGGGATTCAAACCCGGGACCCTTCAGTCCGCAGACTGAAGCTCTGTCCACTGAGCCACACCAGGTAGCGCTGAACCTGTGTTTGGGGAATTTTAGTATTTTACTTTCATTTATTTTGTTTTTTAATTTTAATGTTTTTATTTATTTTTTTAGTGTTTTGTTTTTATTTATTATTTTGTTTTTGTTTATTTATTTTGTTTTATTTTATTAATTTAATATTTTTGTTTTATTTATTTTGTTTTTTATTTTTAATGTTTTTATTTATTTTTTTAGTATTTTATTTTTATGTATTATTTTGTTTTTGTTTATTTTATTTATTTTGTTGTATTTTATTAATTTCATTTATTTTTGTTTTATTTATTTTGTTTTTTTAATTTTAATATTTTTATTTATTTATTTTTTTCCAATCAGAAATTTATTTTGTTTTATTTACTTATTTTTTTTATTGCTTAAAGCATTACAAAGAATATTCCATATGTCTCCTTTTTTTGCCCCCGCCCTTGACAATCCCCTGGCCTCCCCCACCCCCCAGTGTCTGTGTCCATTGGTTATGCTTATTTGCATGCATACAAGTCCTTCGGTTGATCTCTTACCCCCTCCCTCCTGCCCCCCAACCCTCCCCAGCCTTCCCGCTGCAGTTTGACAATCTGTTCGAGGCAGCTCTGCCCCTGTATCTATTTTTGTTCATCAGTTTATAATGGTCTTTGTTATCCATGAATGAGTGAGATCATGTGATATTTTTATTTATTTTTTTCTTTATTTATTTTATTTTTTGTTTTATTTATTTATTTTGTTTTATTTATTTTATTTATTTATTTTTGTTTTATTTATTTTGCTATTTAATTTTAATATTTTTATTTATTTTATTTTTATTCATTTATTTCATTTTACTTATTTATTCTGTTTTATTTATTTAATTTATTTTGTTTTATTTATTTTGTTATTTAATTTTAATATATTTATTTATTTTTTGTTTTTATTTATTTTATTTTTATTCATTTATTTCATTTTACTTATTTATCCTGTTTTATTTATTTAATTTATTTTTGTTTTATTTATTTTGCTATTTAATTTTGATATTTTTATTTATATTCTGTTTTTATTTTATTTACTCATTTATTTTATTTATTTTGTTTTATTTTATTTATTAAATTTATTTTTGTTTTTTTTCCTTTGTTTTTTAATTTTGTTTAAATGCTGCCCAGTGATGGGGCTCCTTCTAGGTACCCCCCCCCCCCCCCCCCGTGATGCATCCCCAACCTCCTTTCTCAGGCGGGGGGGCGGAGAGAGAGAGAGAGAGAGGAACCCACGGACGGGGTGCCTCCGGCCGCCTGGGCCTCCCCTTCCCCTCGGGCCTCCCCTCCTCCCCAGGACCGTACCCCCAAACCCGTGTCCGTGTCCCCCCCGCAGCCGAGCCCCAGGGGGTGATCCCCGGCATCATCGGGGCGGTGGTGGTGGCCGTGGCCGGCGCCGTCTCCAGCTTCATCGCCTACCAGAGGAAGAAGCTCTGCTTCAAGGAGAACGGTGAGGCTGTGGCTCAGTGGGTAGCGCGCCGGCCTGGAGACGGAAGGGCCCCGGGTTCGGGCTCCAGTCGGGGGCGTGAGGAAGGCGGCGGATCAATATTTCGATCGCCCTCTCCCTTCCTCTCTCTCTTACAAATCAATAAAAAAGAAATATTTTGAAAAAATGGGAGGAATATGGCCGCAGCTGGTGTGGCTCAGTGGGTAGCGCGTCAGCCGATGGACTGAAGGGTCCCGGGTTCGAGTCCCGGTCAAGGGCATGTGCCCGGGTTGCGGGTTCCATCCCCGACCAGTAGGGGGCGCGCGGGAGGCGGCCGGTCCACGATTCTCTCTCATCATCGATGTTTCTCTCTCTCATCTCCCTTCCTCTCGGAAATCAATAAACGTATATTTTAAAAATTTTAAAAAATCATTCAATAAACACTTTTTTTCAAAAAAACTTTCTATTTAAAAAGTAAATTTTAAAATAATATATTTAATAAATATATTTAAAAATGGGGGTGATGAGGACACATTTGTAATACCTTAAGTAATAATAATAATATATATATATATATTTAAAAATATATATTTTTTAAAAATTACAAAAAGAGGAGAATAAGCCTCATTTAAAAAAAAAAAAGGAAAACAAATCTCTAAAATTTATACGAACTGACCGGAAAAATCATAGCCCCCAAACCATTGTCAAAAATTCACACAAAAAAACCCCCCAAAAAACAAGGAATTTGAGAAGCAAATTCAAGAGCAAGCAGACAGGCCCCAGGGAGGCCCCCCCTGAGCTGTGGTTTCGGGGGGATGGGAAGGGAAGAGGGGGGTCCCTTTAGCCCAGCGGTTCTCAACCTGTGGGTCGCGGCCCCTCTGGGGGTCGAACGCCCCTTTCCCTGGGGTCGCCTGAGACCGTCGGAAAACACATCTATAATCACATATTGGTTTTGTGATTGATCACTGAGCTTTCATGATGTTCCATGTGTCACCATGGAAATCCATCCTGCAGATCAGATGTTTCCATGACGATTCGTAACAGCAGCCACATGACCGCGATGACGTAGCCACGAGAATAATGTTATGGTTGGGGGTCCCCACAGCATGGGGAGCTGTATTCAGGGGTCGCGGCCTGAGGAAGGTTGAGAACCTCTGATATAGATACAGATATAGATATAGATATAGATATAGATATAGATATAGACATAGATATAGATGATATAGATATAGATGATATAGATATAGATATATAGATATAGATATAGATATAGATATAGATGATATAGATATAGATATAGAAATAGATATAGATATAGACATAGATATAGATGATATAAAGACAGATATAGATATAGATATAGATATAGATGATATAGATATAGATAGAGATATAGATATTGATATAGATATAGATATAGATATATAGATATAGATATAGATGATATAGATATAGATATAGATATAGATATAGATGATATAGATATAGGTATAGATATAGATATAGATGATATAGATATAGATATAGATGATATAGATATAGATATAGATATAGATATAGACATAGATATAGATGATATAAAGACAGATATAGATATAGATATATAGATATAGATATAGATGATATAGATATAGATATTGATATAGATATAGATATAGATATATAGATATAGATATAGATGATATAGATATAGATATAGATATAGATGATATAGATATAGGTATAGATATAGATATAGATATAGATGATATAGATATAAATATAGGTATAGATATAGATATAGATATAGATATAGATATAGATATAGATGATATAGATATAGATATAGAGATAGATATAGATGATATAGATATAGATGTACATATAGATATAGATATAGATGATATAGATAGATATAGATGATAGATATAGATGTAGGTGATATAGATAGATATAGATGATATAGATATGGATATAGATGATATAGATATAGATATAGATATAGGTAGATATAGATAGATTTAGATGATATAGACATAGATATAGATATAGATATAGATGATACAGTTATAGTATAGATATATAGATGTAGATATAGATATAGATGATATAGATATAGATGATATAGATATAGATATAGATGATATAGATATAGTGATGACGCAGCAACAAAAATAATGTTATGGTTGGGGGTCCCCACGGCATGAGGAGCTGTATTCAAGGGTCGCGGCCTTAGAAAGGTTGAGAACCACTGATATAGATAGATATATAGATATAGATATAGATATAGATATAGATATAGATGATATAGATATAGATAGATATAGATAATATAGATACTGATATAGATGATATAGATATAGATGTAGATGATATAGATATTGATGATAGATATAGATATAGATATAGATATAGATATAGATGATATAGATATGGATATAGATGATATAGATATAGATATAGATATAGATAATATAGATACTGATATAGATGATATAGATATAGATGTAGATGATATAGATATAGATGATATAGATATGGATATAGATGATATAGATATAGATGATATAGGTATAGTGATGAAGCAGCGACGAGAATAATGTTATGGTTGGGGGTCCCCACAGCATGGGGAGCTGTGTTCAAGGGTCGCGGCCTCAGGAAGGTTGAGAACCGCTGCTTTACCCCAAGAAATAGCATCGCCTGTGTCTTCTCTTTGCATTCACCCAATGGGTGCCCCGTTCTCATCTTTCTCATTTTTTCTTTCTTTTTTTATTCTTTTTTCCAGCTGAGCAAGGTGACATCAACTTGGAGAACCATCGCAGCATCAACGCGGAGCCACCAGGTGAAAAGGGACTGCCATTTTTTTTTTTCATCTTCTAAATGTTTTTTATTATTTTTATTATTTTTTAAAAAATATATTTTATTGATTTTTTTTTTACAGAGAGGAAGGGAGAGGGAGAGAGAGTTAGAAACATCGATGAGAGAGAAACATCGATCAGCTGCCTCCTGCACGCCCCCTGCTGGGGTTCGAGCCCACAACCCGGGCCTGTGCCCTTGCCCGGGAATCGAACCCGGGACCTCCTGGTTCACAGGTCGACGCTCAAACGACTGAGCCACACCGGCCGGGCCTTTGTCTCATTTTTTTTTGAATTCTTCCTCGCCCATCTCTTTGTTCCAGCTCCAGTTCTATCACAGAATGAAGTTCATTTAAATTTATTTATTTTAAATTATTTTTTTTTTCATTTCTATCAGATTAGGTCCAGTTTGGTCTGCCCGTGAGCAGGTTTCGAGCCCCCTTACCTTGTATCTAAAATTGAGTCACCGCTAGTGAAACTTGGAAGAAGCAGGAACGCTTGGTGAAATCTTATATATATATATTTTTTTGAAATCTTATTTTTTTAAAAAAAAATAAAACCCTGTTTTTATTGATTTCAGTGAGGAAGGGAGAGCGAGAGAGAGAAACATCCACAAGGAGAGAGAATCAGGGACCGGCCGCCTCCTACACGCCGGGAATCGAACCCGGGACCCTGCAGCCCGCAGGCCGGCACGCTACCCACTGAGCCACACCGGCTCGGGCATGAAATCTCTTTTTTTCTTTTTCTTTATTTTTCTTTCTTTCTTTTTCTTTTTTCTTTTTTTTCTTTATTTATGTGTGTGTGTGTGTGAAATCTCTTCTTGTCTCTCGCAGTGCAACAGACGCTCCTGGCGAAATAGACTATCGGCGGCAAAAAAACCAAAAAAAACCCAAAAAACGCCCAGTGTGTTGGCAGGAGGACTGCAAGGCGCACCTGCTGTAGCTCCAAGGAATCCCTGCGAGTGGGCGGGGCCTGCTACACCTGGGCCAGCCCTGGCGGGACCCACCTCACCTGGATCAGCCCCACCCGGCCCGGCCCGGCCCGGCCCGGCCCGGCCCGGCCAGGAGCCGCCACACCCGCCTGGGACCGGCCCGGGTCTCGCCCTGCCTTTGCTCCAGTTGGATTCTTGCTCTTCGTCTTGTTTGCACTTGGCCGGCCGGAGGGTCAGGGGATGCGGACCTAACCATTGAGCTTCCCGAGCCCCGAGGGACATTGCGCTCGCCTCCCTCCTCCTCCTCCAGGGCACGCCCCCTCCCGCGAGGGGTCCCCACGCGAGATGGAAACGCGCGTCCGTCACACGCTCCCCCCCCCTGCCCCCGTCATTCGAATTCCCGTGTCAGCGTGCCCGCGGGGCCATGTCTGGGTGTGCACGGCCGCCGGCAAATTTCACCAAAAAAAACCCCCCAAAAATGGAGGGAGGGAGCTTTCCATCCTTTTGTCGAAACAATTTTCGTGTCTGAGGATGTATTTAATTTTATTTTTGTTTTTTACATCCTAATAAAAAGGGGTGAGACGCCACATGCTTTTAATTTAATTTTCTTTTTTTACTGAAATATCTTGCGACGGGGTGACTTTTTCAAAGAGGCCACTGGAGACGGAGTGGGAGGGAGCCCGCGGTTCCTGTTCTGGGGCCCGTACGACACGCGGCCGAGCTAAGTGCTTGCTGGTTGGTTGCTCTGGGAAATAAGAATAATAATAATTATTATTAATTGTTACTATTATTATTTTGACCCTGTTCGTTCCACTTGTCTTCTCACATCCCAGACAAGGGCGTTCGTGGCGCTCAGATACTCCCCTGGATCTAGAGACTCCCCCTGCACGCAGGTCCTCCCCTGAGTGCAGATACTCCCCTGCGTACAGATACTTCCCTTCATGCAGATACTCTTCTGCGTTCAGACACTCCCCTGTGTCCATCTTAGATGCGTCCCTCCATTCAGATACTCCCGTTTTTAGGCATTCCCCTTGGTTCAGATAATTCCGTGAGTGCGGAAACTCCTACATTTAGATGCTCCTTTGAATGTAGATACTCCCTCCTGTGTTCAGATCCTCCCCAGTGTTCAGCTACTCCCCATGCATTTAGATACTCCCCATGCATTCACATACCCTGTTGCGTGCAGACACTCCCCCTGCATTCCATAGCCCCCCTGCACACAGATGCTCCCCATGCATTCAGATGCTCCTCCTGTTTTCAGCTACTCCCCCTACATGCAGGTACTTCCCTGAATGCAGCCACGCCCACTTACTCAGATACTTCCCTGCATGTAGATACTCCCCCCGTATTCAGATAATTGCCTGTGTCCTGGATATCCCATGCATGCAGATACCCTTCTGTGTGCAGATAATCCGCTGTGTATAGATACCTCCTGCATCCAGATACTGCTCTGCGCTCAGATACTACATTTTGTTTAGATACGTCCCTGAATGCAGATACTCCCGTGCATATGCATTCACATACTCCCCCTGTTTTCAGGTACTCCCCCTCCGTGCAGATACTCCCCTGCATGTAGACACTCCCCTCTATGCACACACTCTTCTGCATTCAGATACTCCCCTGTGTTCAGGTCCTTTCATGCATGCAGGCACTTCTCTGTGGTCAGATAATTCGCCGCATGTAGATACTCCCCCTGCACTCAGATACTCCCTTTTGTTTAGCTACGTCACTGAATTCAGATACTCCCATGAATGTGGATACTCCCCTGTGTTCAGATACTTCCCTGCATTCAGATACTCCCTTTTGTCCAGCTACTCCCCTGCATGCAGATACGCCCCTTTGCTCAGATACTCCTCTGCATGCAGATACTTCCCTTTGCTCAGGTACTCCACTGCATGCAGATACTCCCCCTGACTACGCTAACGAAAAGCTGTGACAACGGTTCGTCCGAGAGTGTCCATTTCGCGTGAGTCATTCCTCCGGTCTCAGACGGCGGCGTGAGGGCCCACGACGTACCCCGAAAGCATGGTACTCGCCCTGTTCTGAGGTGCAGGGTCCCACCCCTGTGAGGGCTGCTGCCTCCCATGGGCCAGGTTTGGGGAAGGGGCTGGGATGGCGCGGCCGCCGTCCATGGGGAGTCTTCCCCACATTGAAACTGGTAAGAGCTGCCCCTCGTTTTTGGGGGGTTCGGATGCCAAGGCACCCCCTCCACCTTGGGGGGACTGGACACCCCCCCAGATTCTGTCACTGGTCCTTGCTCCCCCTGCTTGTCCAAAAGACTGACATCTGGCTTTTTGGGGGGGCATGTTAGCGACTTTTCTGTGTCTGACATCTGGAGCACTTTTGTGTCTATAAAATGAGGTAAAAAAAAAAATTGAGCCCGGCCGGTGTGGCTCAGTGGTTGGGCGTCAACCTATGAACCAGGAGGTCCCGGGTTCGATTCCCGGTCAAGGGCACAGGCCCGGGTTGCGGGCTCGATCCCCAGTAGGGGGCGTGCAGGAGGCAGCCGGTCCGTGAGGCTCTCTCATCATGGATCTTTCTCTCTCTCTCTCCCTCTCCCTTCCTCTCTGACGTCAATAAAAATATGTATATTTTTTAAAAATGTAAAAAAAAAAAATCACAGCGCCGTGGGCTTTGGAGTCAGGATTAAAAAATTAACCACAAGGGAGATGTCGAATGGAACGTGCCAACAATTGGGGAATCGCACCATATTTTTCTCAGACTTAAATAACGGATTTCATTGTGGTTGGTTTTTTGGGGGATTTTTTGTGTGTGTGTGAGTGGGTGTGTTTTACTTTTACGTGGAACAGAGTCCAAATGAAATAAACAAACGAACAAAGAATTTTTCTTTTTATTTTATTTTTATTTATTTTTTTTAGACTAGAACTTTCATTTTTAGAATTTGTGCGAAACTGTTTCTTAGGATACAGACCAATCGAGCTGCCTAACAAGAAGAATTTTTCACAGCCAGGTGGGGCCTGAGGGTGATGGCCGTGGGGGCGGGCGGGGGGTGGGTGGAGGGAGGCAGAGCAGGTTTTGGCAAAAGAAACGCACTTAACCCTGGGCAACCACTGCTCCGACCCCCTAGGCCAGCGACGGCGAACCTTTCGAGCTCGGGGTGCCCGCATTTGGAAAAACCCTCCCTGAACTCTGGTGCCGTGTCACCCATAGAAATGCTTTGATCTTTGCCACGGCAGTCCAACAAAGGCGTATATAGTTGATATTTATTTTATATATTTCAATGCCATTGGACAGAGAAAAATCAACCCCCCAAAAAGATGAGTTCACGTGACGACAGCATTCCTGCATTTCAAAAGAGGATTCTTGCATTTTCTATGTGGGTGAGCCCCTGGGTGGGGGTGGGCGGGGGTGGTGGTGAACACTTTAAAAAAGGAATTCAGCCCTGGCTGGTGTGGCTCAGTGGATAGAGCGTCGGCCTGCGGACTGCAGGGTCCCGGGTTCGATTCCCGGTCAAGGGCATGGACCTGGGTTGCGGGCACATCCCCAGTAGGGGGCGTGCAGGAGGCAGCTGATCGATGTTTCTCTCTCATCCATGTTTCTAACTCACGATCCCTCTCCCTTCCTCTCTGTAAGAAATCAATAAAAATATATTTGAAAAATAAAAAAATAAAAAGGAATTCAGCCCAGCAGGTGTGCCTCAGGGGTTGAGCGTGGACCTATGAGCCAGGAGGTCATGGGTTCGATTCCCGGTCAAGGGCACAGGCCCGGGTTGCGGGTTTGATTGCCAGTAGGGGGCGTGCAGGAGGCAGCCAGTCCGTGATTCTCTCTCATTATGGGTGTTTCTATCTCCCTCTCCCTCTCCCTTCCTCTCTGAAACCAATACAAATTTATTAAAAGAAAAAAAATTCCTAGCTGGTTTGGCTCAGTGGATAGAGTGTCAGCCTGCAGACCGAAGGGTCCCGGGTTCGATTCTTGTCAAAGGCACGTATCTTGGTTGTAGGCTTGATCCCTGGCCTGAGTCATGGTCGGGGTACGTGCAGGAGGCAACCCATCCATGTGTCTCTCTCCCATCAATGTTCCTCTCTCTCTCTCTCTCTCTCTCTCTCCTCCCTTCCACTCTCTCTAAAAATCAATGAACAGAGGGGTGTGGGTGTGGGTGGAAAAGAGGGGGGCTGGGGGAGGAAGGGGACATATGTAATACTTTCAACAATCCTATATAATAAAAGCCTAATATGCTAAGTGTCTGGTGATCCGGTCATCCATTCAACCAATCAAAGCGTGATATGCTAATGAGATGCTAAGGCTGCTCAACTGCTTGCTATGACGTGCACTGACCACCAGGGGGCAGACAGTCGACGGTCGACCAGTCGCTATGACGTGCACTGACCACCAGGGGGCAGACAGTCGACGGTCGACCAGTCGCTATGACGTGCACTGACCACCAGGGGACAGACAGTCGACGGTCGACCAGTCGCTATGACGTGCACTGACCACCAGGGGACAGACAGTCGACGGTCGACCAGTCGCTATGATGTGCACTGCCACCAGGGGACAGTCGACTGGTGGACCAGTCGCTATGACTTGCATTGACCACCAGGGGGCAGACAGTCGACCGGTCGACCAGTCGCTGTGATGTGCACTGACCACCAGGGGGCAGATTCTCTGACCAGTAGGAGAGCTTACTCCTGGGGTCTGACTGATGGGGACTGAGCGAGACAGGCTGGACACGCCCTGGAGCCCTGCCACGGTCCCTCCCCGGCTGGCCAACCTCCTGCGTCCCTCCCTGGCCCCCAATCCTGCACCAGTGGGGTCCCTCAGCCTGGCCTGTGCCCTCTTGCAATCTGGGCTGGGATCTCCCCCCACCCCGACTGCACAAATTTCATGCACCGGGCTTCTAATAAAGAAATTATCTATATATCTATATATCTATATATCTATATATCTATATATCTTTATATCTATATATCTATATATCTATATATCTATATATCTATATATCTTTATATCTATATATCTATATATCTATATATCTATATATCTATATCTATATCTATCTATCTATCTATCTATCTATCTACATATCAGAAATAAAAACCAATGGAAAAATATCTTAGGGTGAGGATGAACAACAAGAACAATAACAAACACAAAATAAATAAATAATGAATAAATAATTTATTAAAAAAATACATTTGATTGGTTTGGTGTTTTTTTTTTTACAGAGAGGAAGGGAGAGGGATAGAGGGTTAGAAACATGGATGAGAGAGAAACATCGATCGTCTGCCTCCTGCACGCCCCCTACTGGGGATGTGCCCGCAACCCAGGTACAGGCCCTTGACCAGAAATCGAACCCGGGACCCTTCTATCCACAGGCCGGCGCTCTATCCGCTGAGCCACACCGGTCAGGGCCATAAATAAGTTATTAAAAAAAGGAAATATATCTCCGGCAGGTGCCGGGTATGGGACCTGAGAGCGGACTTACCCTCTGGCTGTGTGTGTGTGTGTGTGTGTGTGTGTGTGTACACCTGTGCTCCTCACCCAGCTGTGCATCCACCCCCATCGCCCATTCTGCCGGAGCTGGAGGCCTCTTGGGGAGCCTGCACTGTGGGCGGGTGCCTCCTCTGAGCTCGGGGTGGGGCCCCTTTTATCTGCCTGCGCCTCCCACACCCACACCCAAGGGAGCTGAGCCATGGACGGGGCGTGCCTGCTCTTCCAGCCTGGCCTGCCCATTGGTGCCCGGGAGGTGCCCGCCTGTTTTCCCCAAACATCCTGGGGGTCCAGGCTCTGGGAGGCAGGCTCAGGGGACCCCAGTCGAGCCCACAGGCTTGGGGTTGAGCTTTCTAGTTTCCGCTGGGAGACACCATCCTTCCCTTCCCTATTCCCTCCCTCCCTTTCTTTCTTCCTCCCTCCTTGGGGAACCAGAAGTCCACACCCCACAAGGGGTGGGGTGGCGGATCTCAGGACTCCCTCAGCTGCTACTGGAGTCAAGGAACCTCCTCTCCTCCCCTCACCAGCCATGGGAGGCCCGTGGGCGCTCCTGTGGGTCTCGGGCCTGTGTCTCCTGATCAGGGTTCGAGGTAAGAGACGCTGCCCAGGGGAGAGGGGTGGGTGGGCGAATGGGTGAGGATGGTCTCGGTGCCGGCAAACGACCTCCTTGCAAAAGAAAAAACAGAAAAGAAAGAGAAGGGGGAAAAAAAAGCACAAAGAAATCGACTCTCGGCTCTGGCTGGTGTGGCTCAGTGGGTAGCGCGCCGGGCTGTGGGGGCCCGAAGGGTCTCCCGGGTTGGGTTCCAGGTCAAGGGCACGTGCCTGGGGGGGGGGGGGGTTCTGGGCTCGGTCCCCAGTAGGGGGCGTGCAGGAGGCGGCCGATGCAGGATTCTCTCTCATCATGGATGTTTCTCTCTCTCTCTCTTTCTCTTTGAAATCCAGAAAAATATATTAAAAAGAGAGAGAAAAAAAAGAGAGAGCAAGAATGACAGCTGGGAGGGGAAGACGGGACCGGGGTGCCCCCAGGGGGGTCCAGAAATTGAAGCTATAAATGCAGGGTGTGGGCTGAGGCGCCCACTCAGATGCAAACCCCGTTCCTGGGCTTGGCATCGGGGTGTCTGCGGGGCCACTGCATGGGGCACAGACTCCTGATGGTTTTCCCGTCGGGGAAAAGCCTGGGGGAACACGGCTTGGTTTTTGGGGGAGACGGCTGGCCCCCCGGAAGGCGGTCTCCTCTCCGAATGGGGAGTTTTATTGGTTTCTTTTTGGTTTTTTTTTTTTTTGGTCCAATGGCACGTTTCCTGGTTGTGAAGTTTTTTTTAAACGTCTGAGTTGTTGATCTCCTGCAGGGCGACGCCCAGTAGCGGGGGCGGGTCTGTCCGGATTTGGGGGTTGCTGGGGAGGGAGGGGGTGAGTGAGAGAGAGAGTTTAGGAACTTTTGAAGGAAGAGGAATATCTGATGTTTCTTGCGTGTGACATTATTCTACTTAAAATAATGTGTGTGTGTGTGTATGTCTGTGCTCCTCACCCAGCTGTGTGTGGTGTCACCAATGGACACAGGCACTGGGGAGGTGGGGGCTTGCTCCTGGGTGGAAATGGCTTGGGGGGTGGGGGGAAGAAGGGGGGGTTAAGCGGGGGAAAAGGAGACATCTGTAAAACTTTAGACAATGAAAAATAAATTTAAACAATTAAAAAATAAAATAAATAAAAATAAATAAAATTAAAATAAATAAAATAAAAAATAAAATAGTGTTTCTTGAAATATTAAAAAAATGATAATAAATAAATAAAATATATCAGAAAAAAAATAAAAAATAAAAAAAGACAAGGATCTCAGGATCTCAATCATTTATGGAATCGAATGAACCCCATAAATGGATGAATAAAGGTAGAGCCGGTAGGTGGTGGGGGGAGGGTGGGGGCTGAAATGCTAAAATATAATAGAAGCAAGCCTGTTCTTTGCAGATTTTTAAATATTTCCTACGACTTTTGTGATATCACACTATGTTATACAGTTGGTGTCATTTATTACACTTAAAATCCTTTTATTCTCTAAATACTAGAGGCCCTTCTTGACCGCTGGGGTCCCTCGGCCTGGCCTGTGGGATGGGGCCGAAACCGGCTCTCTGACATCCCCCGAGGGGTCCCGGATGGCGAGAGGGCACAGGCCAGGCCGAGGGACCCCACTGGTGCATGATGGGGGCTGGGGAGGGACCGATGGAGGGCTCCAGGGCGTGTCCGGCCCGTCTAGCTCAGTCCCGATTGGCCGGACCCCAGCAGCAAGCTCACCTACCGGTCAGATCATCTGCCCCCTGGTGGTCAGTGCACGTCATAGCGACTGGTCCACCGGTTGACTGTCTGCCCCCTGGTGGTCAGTGCACGTCATAGCGACTGGTCGACCCGTCGACTGTCTGCCCCCTGGTGGTCAGTGCACGTCACAGCAAGCGGTTGAGCAGCCTTAGCATATCATTAGCATATTAAGCTTTGCTCGGTTGAACGGCCGACTGGTCAACCAGACACTTAGCATATATGAGGCTTTTATTCTATAGGATAGGATGGAATCTGGGTCATTTTGCCGGATTTTTAAAACAACCACCGGGTACGCTTTTCGTGTGGCTCTTGGGATATTGGAATTCCCGTGCACGGCCGGCAGGCAGGTGGAAACATGTGCGAAACGTGCGTGCCTGCTGAGGAATGAAAAGATTGCTGCCAGACGTTGTTGTCGGGCGAGGTTGGTGGTGGCATTTCCTGTTTGTCGAGTTTCGTGAGAGTTGGAGGATAGGACTTGGTTGTTTCGGGGACACAGCGTGCACCCCGAGATCTTCATTGGGGCTCTCCTCTCATGCATGTCGTCTGTATACAACCCCATATGTGCAACCTGAGACAATCCATCCAGTACCTTCCTTTTTTATTTTTTAAATATATTTTATTGATTTTTTTACAGAGAGGAAGGGTGAGGGATAGAGAGTAGAAACATCGATGAGAGAGACACATCGATCAGCTGCCTCCTGCACGCCCCCCAACTGGGGATGTGCCCACAACCAAGGTCCAAGCCCTTGACCAGAATCGAACCCGGGACCCTTCAGTCCGCAGGATGACGCTCTATCCACTGAGACAAGCAGAGTACATTCTTTTTTTAAATGCATTTTTTATATTGATTTCAGAGAGGAAGGAAGAGGGAGAGAGAGAGAAACATCCATGAGGAGAGAGAATCATGGACCGGCTGCCTCCTGCACGCCCCCTACTGGTTGGGGATCGAGCCTGCAACCCGGGCCTGTGCCCTTGACTGGGAATCGAACCCAGGACCCTTGAGTCCGCAGACCGACGTTCTATCCACTGAGCCAAACCAGCCAGGGCTGTATATACTTTTATTTTTTTTAAAAAAAATATATTTTTAGCGATTTCAGAGATGAAGTGAGAGGGAGAGATAGAAACATCCATGAGGAGAGAGGATCATGGATCAGCTGCCTTCTGCACGCCCTCTACTGGGGATGGAGCCCGCAACCCCGGCCTGTGCCCTTGACCGGGAATCGAACCCTGACCTCCTGGGTCCTCGGTCGACGCTCACCACTGAGCCACACTGGCCAGGCCTGGATTTTTCACCGAGGCCCAAGCTCAGGTCTTTGGTGATGGGTCCCTACGCCCCGTGAGGCGCTTAGCTTCGGAGCGCATTCTCACACACCTGGAGGTGGGGTGGCACTGCCTGAGCCCATTTTATGGATGGGTAAACCGAGGCAAGGCAGGGTTCGATCATTGGTTACCGCATGGGGGCCCGGGCCCTGAGCGGGTGTCCGCCCAAGGCCGACCGGGGGTGTGTGGCTTCTGGACTTTGTGCAGGAAACATTTCCCAGCAAGCGTCCAGGCGGATTTTAAAAGGGGTTTGTTCATTGAAGCCGGGGACGGTGAAACGAGGAAGGACCGAGATTAGAAGCAGGAACAGGAGAGGGACTGGGTGGGGACATGAGCTCCCTAAGAAGTCAGAGAGGCCTGGCTGGTGGGGCTCAGGGGTTGAGCGTCAACCTAGGCACCAGGAGGTCCCGGGTTCGATTCCCGGTCAAGGGCACAGGCCCGGGTTGCGGGCTCGACCCCAGTAGGGGGCGTGCGGGAGGCGGCCGATCCCTGATTCTTTCTCATCATGGACGTTTCTATCTCTCCCTCTCCCTTCCTCTCAATCTATAATAATAAAAGTGTCATATGCTAATTAGACCGGACAGCCGAACGACCTTTCGGAAGTCATTCCCAACGTCCTTCTGGATGAAGCCGTGGTGACTGGGGCCAAGGCAGAGATGGTTAGGGGCGATCAGGCAGGCAGAGTGTTTGGGGGCGATCAGGCAGGCAGGCAGAGTGGTTAGGGGCGATCAGGCAGGCAGGCGAGTGGTTAGGGGCGATCAGGCAGGCAGGCAGAGTGGTTGGGGCGATCAGGCAGGCAGGCGAGTGGTTAGGGGCGATCAGGCAGGCAGGCAGAGTGGTTAGGGGCGATCAGGCAGGCAGGCGAGTGGTTAGGGGCGATCAGGCAGGCAGGCGAGTGGTTAGGGGTGATCAGGCAGGCAGAGTGGTTAGGGGCGATCAGGCAGGCATGTGAGTGGTTAGGGGCAATCAGGCAGGCAGGCAGAGTGGTTAGGGGCAATCAGGCAGGCAGGTGAGTGGTTAGGGGCGATCAGGCAGGCAGGCAGAGTGGTTAGGGGCGATCAGGCAGGCAGGCGAGTGGTTAGGGGCGATCAGGCAGGCAGGCGAGTGGTTAGGGGCGATCAGGCAGGCAGGCAGAGTGGTTAGGGGCGATCAGGCAGGCAGGCGAGTGGTTAGGCGCGATCAGGCAGGCAGGCAGAGTGGTTAGGGGCGATCAGGCAGGCAGGCGAGTGGTTAGGGGCGATCAGGCAGGCAGGCGAGTGGTTAGGGGCGATCAGGCAGGCAGGCAGAGTGGTTAGGGGCCATTAGGCAGGCAGAGTGGTTATGGGCGATCAGGCAGGCAGGCAGAGTGGTTAGGGGCGATCAGGCAGGGGAGTGGTTAGGGGCGATCAGGCAGGCAGGGGAGTGGTTAGGGGCGATCAGGCAGGCAGGGGAGTGGTTAGTGGCGGTCAGGCAGACAGGCCAGTGGTTAGGAGCCAGTGGTCCCGGATTGCGAGAAGGTGCAGGCCAGGCTTAGGAACCCCCTTCCCCTCCCATACATGAATTTCGTGCACTGGGCCTCTAGCAAAAATACATGAAAAGTAAAAGAAGTCAGAAAAAAGGGGTCCTTGAGGGTCACGTTAGGGGTTTTGCCTGAGACGAACTGCTAAGGACCGCTGCTCCCCTGGATGCCAACCTTTTGGGGTTCCTTAGAGTCAGGAGGTGCCTGGCTGTGGGGAAAGCAGGGGAGGGGAGAGGTGGGTGTGTGATCCTGGGAGAGAGAGGGCAGCCTGACAACTTCCTTCTGACGGGATTTTAAGACTGGGCGTTCGGCCCTATCCTGTGTAGCTCAGTGGATAGAGCGTCAGCCTGCAGACCAAAGGGTGCCGGGTTCAATTCCGCTCAAGGGCACATACCTTGGTTGCAGGCTCCTCCCCAGTCCGGGCCCTGGTCCGAGCGCGTGCAGGAGGCATCCCATTGATGTGTTTCTCTCACCTCGATGTTTCTCTCTGTCTTTCTCTCTCTCTCTCTCCCACTCTCTGTAAAAGCAAAATGGAAAATTATCCTCCGGTTTTAGCCCCATCCTGCAGGCCAGGCCAAGGGACCCCACGGGTGCACGAATTCGTGCACCGGGCCTCTAGTAAAATCAATCAATCAATCAATCAATCAATCAATCAAACAAAACAACAATACTGGTCGTGTAGGGGAGGATCTCCGTAGAATATTCACCAGCTTTATGCTGATGTTTCTACCACTGATTTATTCCGTTCACTGCATCTATCCTGGGGCGTGGTCAGCCCAAATGGCACTTAACTGGGGTTCTGCTCTCCGCCTCCCGGAGTCGGGTGATTGAAGCAATTTACTCTCTGGGTGAGGAGACGTGCAGGCCATTTCCTCTGTATATTTATTTAGTTTTTAAAAATTGTTTTCAGAGAGTAACGGAGAGGGAGAGAGAGAGAAACATCCATGATGATGAGAGAGAATCATGGGTCGGCTGCCTCTTGCACGCCTCCCGCTGGGGATGGAGCCCGCAACCCGGGCCTGTGCCCTTGACCGGGAATCGAACCCGGGACCTCCTGGCTCATAGGTCAGCACTCCACCACTGAGCCACACCAGCCGGTCTCTATTCACCCTTCTTTCCTCTTAAGCCCTCCACCGTTCTTGGCTGGAATCCGTGGGTGGGTATGGTGTTTGCTGCCCTAATGGGTCATTGAACCAGCTGGTTGTCGCCTGGCCCATCCACGGGGCTGAGGCCATCCAGTTATTTAGGGCAAGGATGCTGAAGGCGTGATGTACGCAGGTGTGGGCGGGAGAACTGGATTCAGGAGGTGGGTGGGCCCCTGGGGAGCTGGGAACCCCGTCTTTGAAGAAACCCCATCTTTGGAGATGCTGAGAGATGATAGGAGAGTGTCCGGCCATCTGGTTGACCCATTAGCTAAGCCTCTTGGATTCCAGACACAGGGTGCCCCGGGGGTAGGGGGCGTGTAGGGGTTGCTGTGTGGATCTCCACTCAATGGAACGGCCCTCAACACGTGCAGGCCAGAAGGGACACCCCCCAGGTAGGGATGTTGAAGGTAGACATTCCCAAGGTGGGGAAGATGGGGACCCCAAGGGACACATGGGAATATTTGGAATTAGGTGTGGGTGTCATGGCTGGGAATGGGGGGCTGCTATCATCAAGTAGGAGGAAGTCGTGGGCGTGTAGAATGTCCGTTGATGCACAGGACTGGCCCCCCAAACCAGGGAGTGAATTATTCACCCCCTAGTGTGACTGGTGCTGGGATTCCGAACGCCGGCCTGAGCCCGAGAGACTCCGTCATCCGTCTCCCCTGTGATCTGTCAATCATCGATGCATGACCTTTCAGTCATCCATCTCCTCTATCAATCATCTCGCTATGCATCTGTCATCTATCATCTATGATGTGTCTTTCCATCTGTTATTTATTTATCTGTTTAGCTATCCATCATCATCTAGCTGTTCATTATCTATCATCTATCTATCTATCTATCTATCTATCTATCTATCTATCCATCCATCCATCATCTATCTATCATATATGATCTACCAGTCATCTATCTATCTATCTATCTATCTATCTATCTATCTATCTATCTATCTATCTATGCATCTATCTATCTATCTATCTATCTATCTATCTATCCATCCATCATCTATCTATCATATATGATCTACCAGTCATCTATCTATCTATCTATCTATCTATCTATCTATCTATCTATCTATGCATCTATCTATCTATCTATCTAATCTATCATCTATCTATCCATCCATCAACTATTTACCAATTTATCATCTACATATCCATTCATCTATTATCTATCTCCCTATGTATGTATGTTTGTATGTATGTATATCTATCTTTTATCTATCCATCATCTACCTATCTACCCATCTATCATCTACCTATCTACCTACTTGTCTATCATCTATATCTATCATCTATCTATATCTATATTTCTATCTATCTATCTATATCTATCTATCTATCTATATCTATCTATCTATCATCATCATCTACCTATCTATTCATCTATCACCTAACTATTCATCATCTACCTATCTATAATATATCTATTTATCTATCTATATCTTTCATCTATTCCTTTATATCTATCCTTCAGAAAAGCCTGCTTTCACATAAGACTCTATCATCCCTCTCACCTATATATGATCTTCTAATCATCTGTCTCATTTATGAATCATCTATCTATCTATTTATCTATCTCTATATATATCCAGCCATTATCTATTTATCCATCATCTACCCAGCTACATATTTATTTATCTACAATCTATCCATTTATAGATCTATCTATCTATCTATCTATCTATCTATCTATGTATCTATCTATCTATCTATTATTTATCTATAGGGTACTATCATCTATCTATTATCTATATCTATCTATCTATCATCTATCATCTATCTATCTATCTATCTATCTATCTATCTATCTATCTATCATCTATCTACCTATCCTATCATGTATCTATTATCTATCTACCATCTATCTATCTCCCTATCTATGTATCATCTGTCTACCTATCTGTCTAGAAAGCAAAATTTATTTCAAGAAATGAACTTATAAGATGGTGTTGGGCTGGCAGGTCCAACATTTGGACACTCAGACAGGATTTGACCTTGCCACCTGGAGTCCAAATTAGAGGCGGGGGGCACGGAGGGGGTGGTTGAGGATCTCCTGGGCCCTGGGGATGGGTTGGGTCAACTGGACCATGTCCTGTTCACACCATAGACTTCCAAAGTGAAGTCCCAGCCTGGCCAGTGTGGCTCAATGGTTGAGCATCGACCTATGAACCAGGAGGTCACGGTTCGATTCCCGGTCAAGGGCACATGCCCGGGTTACGGGCTCCATCCCCAGTAGGGGGCGTGCAGGAGGCAGCCGATCCATGATTCTCTCTCACCATTGATGTTTCTCTCTCTCTCCCTTCCTCTCTGAGATCCATAAAATATATATTAAAACAAACAAACAAACAAAAAATGAGGTGCAAGACCAGCAGCACCCACACCCCCTGGGAACTGGGGAAAGAGACACTCACCCTCAGCCACACCTGCTGATTTGGAATCTGCAGGCACCTAGATTCCAGGTGACTTGCACATCTGGCTTGAAGGGCCCAAGAGGTGCCCAGGCAGAAGCGCAGAGGCTCATGGGACAGGTTGTGGGTGCAGCCAGCACCCGGGGTGTGGCCTGGCTTCAAACACGGGGGCCACACCTTTTTTTTTTTTCATGTTAGTCTCAGGGTGGGGCGGCTGCTTCTGTTCTATTCCCTCAGGCTGTCCAACCAGTGACTCCATGAAGGTTGAGCAACTTCTTTCTTTTCTTTTTTTTTCTTCCAAAGTATCTTTTGTCCGGCCAGCATGGCTCAGTGGTTGAGTGTCAACATATGAACCAGGAGGTCCCAGGTTCTATTCCTGGTCAGGGCCCATGCCCGGGTTGTGGGCTCGATCCCCAGTAGGGTGCATGCAGGAGGCAGCCGATCCATGATTCTCTCTCATCATGGATGTTTCTCTCTCTCTCTCCCTTCCTCTCTCTAAAATCAATATATATATATACACAGTGGGGCCTTGACTTATGAGTTTATTTCCTTCCGAGACTGAGCTTGTTAAGGAGCTCATTAACTCAAATTACTCTATCAACTCAATGCAAAAAATCTGCCAAAAGACAGCTGGTATCTCAAAAAACTCGTTAGTCAGGACACTTGTAAGTCAAGGCCACACTGTATGTATGTGTATGTATGTGTGTGTGTACATATATATATATATATATATATATATATATATATATATAAAAGAAACCATGATATTGCCTCTGTGTAAATTCTGCCTGCTTCCAAATTCATGTCATCTGGCCCTGGCAGGGTAGCTGAGTTGCTTAGAGCACCGATGAGTGGGCCAACAAATCTATGTTTCTTCGTCTCCCCTCCCTATGTCTCCTCTAAAACAAGATAAAATTTAAAAAAAGAGAGAAAGAAATCAGGATGACATGGGCTTTGGTCTTTCTGAGTAAATATCTTTGGTAACATGAAGAAGAAGAAGAAGAAAAAGAAGAAGAACAACAACAACAAGAACAACAACAACAACAACAAGAACAAGAAGAAGAAGAACAACAAGAAAACAGAAAACAATTGTCTTAAAGGGACAGTTGTTCTAAAAGAAATCTCTATCTATAAAAGCCTAAGCGACTGTTAGTCCAGAACCATAGGAACGACCTGTCGCTATGATGTGCACTGACCACCAGGGGGCAGACGCTCAATGCAGGAGCTGCCCCCTGGTGGTCTGTGATCCCACAGCCAACCTCCACTGGCCGGCCAACCTCCCACGGTCCCTCCCCCCAGCCAGCAGGCCCCGATTGCCAACCTCCTGGTCTCTCCCCCTGGATGGCAGGCCCCGATTGGGGCCGGGCCCTGAGCTGCGACAGGGAACCAGGGGTGGGTGGTGGCAGACGCGGGAGATGAGGGAAGGATGATGGGGAGAGGCAGGGAGGTGGGGAACCTTATCACCCCTGCTTGCTGGCCAGGCCTAGGGACCCCACCCGTGCATGAATTTAGTGCACCTGGCCTCTAATAAAATATAAAACTCTGCCTGTGTCCGCGAGTGGGTGGTGTGCCCCAGGTGGAAGCTGCCAACAAGAATTAAATTCCGTGGTGTGTACATTCTGTTGGTAACAGGTCTAACTGCGGCCAGGGCATTAGATAGTTGCGGTGTTTTTCTTTCCTTTCTCCTCCCTGCCTCCACCACCTCCGACTTTCTCAGAGTTTGCCTGGGGCTAACTTGGCCCTTTAGGTCCAAAGTAAATAATTCAGTGGTTCCTGGAAGCTGCCAGGGACCATGCTCTGGTTTCTGTGGTCTGTTCTGTGGGCAGCAGCTACTGTCATGCAGAGTGTCTGCCTCGGGCGATATTATTATTTCAAACTAGAGGCTCGGTGCATGAAATTCATGCTCCAGTGGTGGTCTCTGAGCCCGGTTTGCGCCTTCTTGCCGTCCGGGAGCCCTCGGGAGATGTCCGACTGATGGCTTAGGCCCGCTCCCCGTGAGCCCGGCTTCTGGCTGAGCGGCGCTCTCCCTGTGGGAGCACACTGACCACCAGGGGGCAGCTCCTACATTGAGCGTCTGCCCCCTGGTGGTCAGTGCGCATCATAGCGACCGGTCATTCCACCATTTGTTCGATTTGCATATTAGCCTTTTGTTATATAGGATAGATTTTTATTGATTTCACAGGGGAAGGGAGAGGGAGGGAGAAAGAGAAACAGCTATGATGAGAGAGAATCATGGACCGGCTGCCTCCTGCACGCCCCCCACTGGGGATCGAGCCCGCAACCCGGGCCTGTGGCCTTGATCGGGAATCGAACCCGGGACCCTTCAGTCTGCAGGCCGACGCTCTATTCACTGAGCCACACCGGCTAGAACTTTGCTCTTCTCTTGTCTATGTAATAGCCCCACATAAGGCCAGCACTGCCATCCTAAAACATTTGAGGGTGCTTCCTTCTCAGGCATTTCCGGACCTGGAAACTGTGGTTTTGATTAAACTGTGGAGTTAGCTAAGCAAAGGAAAAAAAAAAGAAAAGAAAAAAAAGCAAATGAGAAACAGATGTCCCGTTTTATTTTTTTTTTTTTTAAATATTTTTTAGCTCTGGCTGGTTTGGCTCAATGAATAGCGTGTCGGCCTGCGGACTGATGGGTGTGAAGGGTCCTGGGTTCGATTCCCGGTCAAGGGCACAGGCCCGGGTTGTGGGCTCGATCCCCAGTTGGTGGCGTGCAAGAGGCAGCCGATCCATGATTCTCTCTCCTCATGGATGTTTCTCTCTCTCTCCCTCTCCCTTCCTCTCTGAAATCAATAAAAATAAATTCAAAAATATATAAATATATGTATGCATTTATTTCAGAGAGGGAGAGAGAGAGAGAAACATCCAATGATGAGAGAGAATCATGCATCGGCCGCCTCCTGCACGCCCGCTACTGGGGATGGAGCCCGCAACCCGGGCCTGTGCCCTGGACCGGGAATCGAACCCTGACCTCCTGATTCCTAGGTCGACGCTCTAGCCATTGAGCCACACCAGCCAAGGCTTTGCCCTTATCTTGTCTGTCTAACTCCCTCCTCTAACCCCGCCCCCCGGCCCCCCCAAGACCAGAACAGACTACTTCCTCCGGAAACAGGACTTGTGGGTTTCATTAAACCACAGAGCAAGCTAAGCAAAAAAAGAAAGAAAGAAAAAATGCAAATGAGAAACAGTTGGTGAGTCAAGTCCTAGCCAGTGTGGCTCAGTGGCTAGCGCGTCAGCCAGTAGCCTGAAGGGACCCGGGTTCGATTCCCGGTCAAGGGCACGTACCTGGGTTGCAGGCTCCATCCCAAGTAGGGGGCGTGCAGGAGGCGGCCGATCCATGATTCTCTCTCTTCGTGGATGTTTCTCTCTCTCTCTCTCTCTCTCTCTCTCTCTCTCTCTCTCTCTCTCCCTCTCCCTTCCTCTCTGAAATCAATAAAAATATATTTTTAAAAGACACCAAGTTTGTAAAAACAGAGTGGGGGGGGGGAGAGAGAGAGAGAGAGAGAGAGAGAGAGAGAGAGACACTTTCCAGCTCACTTTTGCTCTGAGTGGAAAAAATGTGCGTAAGGACAGTTTTGCCTCCTAATTCCCCTTCTCACCTCTTCACATGGAGCCCCAACAATCACTGTGGGTGACTCGGGGGATCTCCTTGACCCAGGGACCCCTGTCCCAGGTGGGGGATCCTGCCAAGGCGGAGCTGCAAAGTTGGGGAGCCCCCGGGGTTGGGGGTGGTGGTGCCCATGGCGCCCCTGCCCGCCTGCAGGAGTGGACACGGGCCTCATGCCTGCCCGGTGCGTGCAACTTGCTGGAGACGCCTGGGTTTTGCAGGCAGCGAGGTGGTTGGAACCCCAACCCCCTCCCCCGCGCCCTATGCGCGTGCGTCACGCTCACACCACCCTCCCTGGTGCGTAACCCTGACACCCACAAACCGCGGCTCTTGCTTCCTTAGCAACCCCAGCACCTGCGAGGCCCAAGGAGGCAGCTGGAAGGGGGGGGGACACGGAAAGCGCCGCGCAATGGCGAGAGGGGCGCATTCTGCCAACTTAGGCCTGGCTGTTAGGGGAGCTCAGGTCGCCAAGGACGCACGGACCACCCTCTCCGGAAGTGGCCCCGTGCGCGCGCTCTGGGGACAACCCGCCTCGGGGTCTCTCAGCGCCGTTGCGCAAAGGCACTTCGGACAGGCCTGGGGTGGGGTGGGGTGGGGTAGGGTGGGGTGGGGGTAGGGAGGGACCCGCCATACGGAGGCCTGGGAGGACCTGGGACCTGGGAGTGGCCGGCACACAGCGCGCAGGACACGGTTTGGCACCGGTTTACGCGCCTCTTTGGAGCGATGGCGAATGCGCCCTAGACCCTCTGGATTTGGCATCCCAATCGCTTCGAGGCCAAGAGGGCAGCTGGGCGCGGGGTAAGGAGGGCGCTGCGCAAAGGCGAGATGGGAACCCCGTGTAAACGGAGGCTGGATGTGAGGGGATCCCCACGCCCCCACCCCCCACCCCCACATCGCCATCAACGCGCGCATCTCCGTCTTTGGTGGGCGCTTGGCAAAGCTCGGAGAGGGCGCATTCTGCAAACTTAGGCCTGGCTGTTAGGGGAGCTCAGGTCGCCAAGGACGCACGGACCACCCTCTCCGGAAGTGGCCCCGTGCGCGCGCTCTGGGGACAACCCGCCTCGGGGTCTCTCCCCGCCGTTGCGCAAAGGCACTTCGGACAGGCCTGGGGTGGGGTGGAGTGGGGTAGGGTGGGGTGGGGGTAGGGAGGGACCCGCCATACGGAGGCCTGAGTGGACCTGGGACCTGGGAGTGGCCGGCACACAGCGCGCAGGACGCGGTTTGGCACCGCTTTACGCGCCTCTTTGGAGCGATGGCGAATGCGCCCTAGACCCTCTGGATTTGGCATCCCAATCGCTTCGAGGCCAAGAGGGCAGCTGGGCGCGGGGTAAGGAGGGCGCTGCGCAAAGGCGAGATGGGAACCCCGTGCAAACGGAGGCTGGATGTGAGGGGATCCCCACGCCCCCACCCCCCACCCCCATCGCCATCAACGCGCGCATCTCCGTCTTTGGTGGGCGCTTGGCAAAGCTCGGAGAGGGCGCATTCTGCAAACTTCTGGATCCGTGAGGGGAATCCCGCGTCCCCGGGAATGCATGCGCCCTGGGCCAGAATCGAACCCGGGACCCTTCAGTCTACAGGCCGATGCTCTATCCACTGAGCCACACCAATTAGGGCTCTTTTCACTTAAAAAAATAACATTTATATTTTTTTATTGATTTTAGAGAGAGGAAGGGAGATGGGGAGAGAAACATTCATGATGAGAGAGAGAATCATGGATCGGCTGCCTCCTGCACGCCCCCTGCTGGGAATCGAACCGGTGACGTCCTGGTTCATAGGTCGATGCTCAACCACTGAGCCACACCGGCCGGGCTGTGTGTAAGGGGGGGGGGGTTCTGGATGAGGAATCAGGGACCATGGCTATTGCATCTGGGGGTGACTTATGCCCTGTGTGTTGCCCCCACAGGACAAGATGACTTTGACTTGGCTGACGCTCTCGACCCAGGTAGGTGCCCCAATATTGGGGGGCGGGTTTGGGGGGCTTGGGGGGAGGGTTAAGAATGGGGTGTGTTTCCCACAAGACTGGAGACGCCTGTGAGGAGGTCTTGGCCAAGGGACATCTTGAATGTGGGGTTCACTCCGCCTCCTGCCTCCGTCCGTCTGAGCTGCTCAGGGCTGTATTCTGGGAGCTCCCTGCTGGATTTTGATATTTTTTTTTTTAATGGAAAATTTCCATCTTTTCATGTTCGATTTATTTTTTTTTAAATATATTTTTATGGATTTTAGAGAGGAACGGAGAGAGAGAAACATCCATGAGGAGAGAGAATCATGGATCGGCCGCCTCCTGCACGCCCCCCACTGTGGATGGAACCCAAAACCTGGGCATGTGCCCTTGACCGGGAATCGAACCCGGGACCCTTCAGTCCGCAGGCTGATGCGCTATCCACTGAGCCAAACAGCCTTAGTTTTAAATGTCGCTGAATTTTTTCTTGGTTCTCAGGGGCCATCCTGGTACCGAATATGAAATCACAATTTCTTTCTTTTTATTTTTTTTTAATTTGATTCTGAGATCCAAGGAATCTATATGTTTTTCTTTATTTTTTAATGAAAAATTTTAATCAAAAGTGTTTTAATCAAAAATTTTATTTTAATCAAAAAATATTTTAATCCATTATTTTAATAAAAATTATTTTAATCAATTATTTTAATAAAAATTATTTTAATCAAAAAATTTTTAATCTTCACCTGATATTTTCCCCATTGATTTTTAGAGAGAGTGGAAGGGCGCGGGGGGGGGGGGCGGGGGGGGAGAGAGGTCAATGTGAGAGAAACACATCTATTGGTCGCCTCCTGCCTCAAGCCTCCAACAGCGGTCCGTGCCTTTGGCTGGATTCGAACCCGCAACGCTTCCGTCTGCAGGCTGATGCTCTATCCACTGAGCCAAACTGGCCAGGGCTGAATTTTTCTTTTTTCTTTTTCTTAGAGTTAATGGAAGCGAGAGAGGAAGGGGGTGGACAGAGAGAGAGAGAGAGAGAGAGAGAGAGAGAGAGAGAGAATCATGCATCGGCTGCCTCCCGCATACCCCCTACTGGGGATGGAGCCCACAACCCAGGCCTGTGCCCTTGATCGGGAATCGAACCCTGGACCTCCTGTGTCCCATCATCCTTTTTAAAAAGCTACTCGCACTTCTTTCCTTCATGCTGATTGAGTGTGTTCTGTCTTTTATTTACAGACCCGACCAAGAAGCCAGGCTCAGGTGAGTGGTGACCTGGTTGGGCTTACCTGAGCCATGTGTGGGCGGGTCTCTATAGGCTGTGGTGTGTGTGCCACCGGTTGGAGCGTCTGCCCCCTGGTGGTCAGTGCACGTCATAGCGATTGGTCAACAGTCTGCCCCCTGGTGGTCAGTGCACGTCATAGCGACTGGTCGGCCAGTCGACTGTCTGCCCCCTGGTGGTCAGTGCACGTCATAGCAACTGGTCAACTGTCTGCCCCCTGGTGGTCAGTGCATGTCATAGCGATTGGTTGACAGTCTGCCCCCTGGTGGTCAGTGCACATCATAGCGACTGGTCGACTGCCCCCCTGGTGGTCAGTGCATGTCATAGCGAGGGGTCGACTGTCTGCCCCCTGGTGGTCAGTCCCATCATAGCAAGGGGTTGACTGCCCCCTGGTGGTCAGTGCATGTCATAGCGAGCAATTGAGCGGCCTTAGCATATCATTAGCATATGAGGCTTTGATTGGCTGAATTGCCGACCAGACACTCAGCATATTAGACTTTTATTACCTAGGAGTGTGCACGTGTGTGTGTGAAAAAGATAGAAGTGATTGATGGCCAGATATCAGACGTGACAAGAAAACCTTAGTCATTGGGGACCTGTCATTGGGAATCACAGCGAAACTGCACCGATTTATCCCTGGGGGTGCGGGTGGAGGGGGGCATTCACGCCCTGTGGTATCCGCTCTCCTGATCATGGCTGCATACTATTCCACTTCCTGGACGACAACACGTGTGAGTGGAGAGGTGGACACGTCTGAGCCCTGGTGCCTTGCTGGTGGGGATGTCCGATGGAACAGCCGCCGTGAGAAATAACCTAGAATAGTTCTTTAAAAAAATAATGGCGACATAGAGTAACCCCATGATATAGCAATTTTACGCCAAGATGTATGTATATGTATATATGAGGGTGTCCCAAAATTCACGCAAGATTTGAATTCTGCGTGACCATTAACAACAACAACAAAAATAAATAAAAGCTTAATTTTACTTGGTTTATTGAATCAGATTCTAATGTCTGTTGCCCTTGGATGTCAATCCCTTCGATTTGATTAGAATCACCAAGTACCAATGATGGCCCAGGAACAGGGACTAGGAAGACCAATGGAGACCGTGGCTTTGCGTCTGTGCCAGCAAAGCCGTGGAGGCCATGGACCCGATGGGCTATTCCATCCATAAACCCTAGACTGTTTCCTTTATGAATCAATAAAACATTTACAATTTTTAATGATAAACCTGTATTTTCTATCAAAATTACTTCTTGCGTGAATTTTGGGACACCCTTTATATATGTATATATATACATATATATATAAATATATAAATATATATATACATTATATATATACATGTATATAAATATATAAATCTATATATATACATTATATATATATAAATCTATATATATACATTATATATATATATATATATATATATATATATATATATACTATATACATATCCCATGTTCAAATGCTGTTAAATCGCGTTGTTTACCCATATCTTCAGAAAAAAAATATCACTTCTACTGTCGTGGTAGACAACCTGCTTCCCTATTTATAATGGTCTGGCCTTCTAGCAACTTGAGCGCGAAATTATGGCTAATTTGCCTACAAACGTCAGGTGGTTGTAATAATCGGGCTACTCAGTATGTAAAAATATATATATATATCTCCCTGAAAACACAGGGATTCCGACAAAACTGTCTACGGATGTGTGCATAGCAGTGTGACAAGAGCCGAAAAGTGGGGACAATTTCAGTGTCCGTCCACGGGCCGATGGATGAAGAGAATGGGGGATCCGTCCACACAGTGGAATATTACGCAGCCATGAACAGGAGTCGGGCTCTGACTGGCTGCCAGGTGGATGAGCCTCGAGCACATGATGCTCAAGGGACATAACCAGACACAGAGACACAAATTGTGGAGAATTCCACTTATATAAAATGCCCAGAATAGGCATTCCTGCCAGAAAATTTTATTTTATTTTAAAAAAATATATTTTTTATTGATTTCAGAGAGGAAAGGAGAGGGAGAGAGAGAGAGAGAGAAACATCCATGAGGAGAGAGAAATCACGGACCGGCTGCCTCCCGCACGCCCCCCACTGGGGATCGAGCCGGCAACCCGGGCCTGTGCCCTTGACCGGGAATCGAACCCTGACCTCCTGGTTTCTAGGTCGATGCTCAACCACTGAGCCACACGGGCTGGGAGACAGTGGTGTCATTATTTTCCAGGCTGCTCCTAAGGAAAGGAGATATTTTCTTTCCTCTTCTAAAATCATGGCGTCTTTTTCTCCGCAGACATCTACCCAAAGCCGAAACCCCCGTACCCCCCGCAGCCCGGAAATCCTGATACCAGTGGAAGTAAGGACCCTCATTCCCTCCTTCATTTCTTTCTTTTTCTTCTCTTTTTTAAGAAATATATTTTTTACTAGAGGCCCCGGTGCACGAATTCGTGCACCCGTGGGGTCCCTCGGCCTGGCCTGCGGGATGGGGCCGAAACCGGCTCTCGGACGTCCCCCGAGGGGTCCCGGATGGCGAGAGGGCCCAGGCCAGGCCGAGGGACCCCACGGGTGCACGATCGGGGCCGGGGAGGGACCGTGGGAGGGCTCCAGGGCGTGTCCGGCCCGTCTCACTCAGTCCCGATCGGCCGGACCCCAGCCGCAAGCTCATCTACTGGTGGGACCGCCTGCCCCCTGGTGGTCAGAGCACGTCTTAGCGACTGGTGGACTGTCTGCCCCCTGGTGGTCAGTGCACGTCATAGCGACTGGTCGACTGTCTGCCCCCTGGTGGTCAGTGCACGTCATAGCGACTGGTCGACTGTCTGCCCCCTGGTGGTCAGTGCACGTCATAGCAACTGTCGACTGTCTGCCCCCTGGTGGTCAGTGCACGTCATAGCGACTGTCGACTGTCTGCCCCCTGGTGGTCAGTGCACGTCATAGCGACTGGTCGACTGTCTGCCCCCTGGTGGTCAGTGCACGTCATAGCGACTGGTCGACTGTCTGCCCCCTGGTGGTGGTCGACTGTCTGCCCCCTGGTGGTCAGCGCACATCATAGCGACTGGTCGACTGTCTGCCCCCTGGTGGTCAGTGCACGTCATAGCGACCGATCGACTGTCTGCCCCCTGGTGGTCAGTGCACGTCATAGCGACCGATCGACTGTCTGCCCCCTGGTGGTCAGTGCACGTCATAGCGACCGGTCGACTGTCTGCCCCCTGGTGGTCAGTGCACGCCATAGCGACCGGTCGAGCGGCCTTAGCATATCATTAGCATATTACGCTTTGATTGGTTGAATGGTCGACCAGACGACCGGACACATTGCATATTAGGCTTTCGTTATATTGGATATTTTTTTTGATTTCAGAGAGGGAGGGAGAGAAACATCCGTGATGAGAGAGTATCATGGATCGGCCGCCTCCTGCACGCCCCCTACTGGGCATCGAGCCCGCAACCCGGGCATCGGTATTTTGCGTGATTGGCTCGTCGTTGGGGGGTGTCCTTAGCTTCCTAAATTCCCCTTTGCGTCTGCCCACAGACATCTACCCAAGACCCAAGCCACCGCCCCCTCGGCCGCAGCCTGGCTACCCCGACGGTGGAGGTAAGAATGGCGACGATGGGGCTCGTTTCATTTTTGTTGTTGTTGTTACTCTTTGCCCGAGGATATTGTCCCGCTGATTTTTAGAGACAGTGGGAGAGACAGGGGGAGGGAGAGACAGAGAGAGACGCATCGATGGGCTGCCTCCTGCTCGCGCCCCAACCCACCCTGGGCCGGGGAGGAGCCTGCAACCGAGGTACGTGCCCTTGACCGGAATCGAACCCGGGACCCTTCAGTCCGCAGGCGGATGCTCTATCCACTGAGCCACACCAGCTAGAGCTGCATATATATATATATATATATATATAATGTTTTTATTTAAAAAAAATTTTACATATAAAAAACATTATTTTAAAAAAACAATTATAAATATAATAATGTTACATGCAATGAGCATTAATATTTCAAGAAACACGATTTTAAATGTAATAATGTTACATGCAATGAGCATTCATATTTCAAGAAACACGATTTTAAATGTAATAATGTTACATGGAACCAGCATTAATATTTCAAAAAAACTATTTTAAATATAATAATATTACATGCAATGAGTATTAATATTTCAAAAAAACTATTTTAAATATAATAATGTTACATGCAACGAGCATTAATATTTCAAGAAACATGATTTTAAATTTAATAATGTTACATGCAATGAGTATTAATATTACAAGAAACACGATTTTAAATTTAATGTTACATGCAATGAGTATTAATATTTCAAAAAAACTATTTTAAATATAATAATGTTACATGCAACGAGCATTAATATTTCAAGAAACATGATTTTAAATTTAATAATGTTACATGCAATGAGTATTAATATTACAAGAAACACGATTTTAAATTTAATGTTACATGCAATGAGTATTAATATTTCAAAAAAACTATTTTAAATATAATAATGTTACATGCAACGAGCATTAATATTTCAAGAAACACGATTTTAAATGTAATAATGTTACATACAATGAGTATTAATATTTCAAAAAAACTATTTTAAATATAATAATGTTACATGCAATGAGTATTAATATTCCAAGAAACACGATTTTAAATTTAATAATGTTACACGCAATGAACATGAATATCTCAAGTCACGTGGATTCTTTATGGAAAAAAAAAAAAGAAGAGGAAGGGGTGCTGACCTTGGCCTGTATGTCGATACATTTTACAGCAATTCATCAACCCTAAGAAGCAAACACCTTACCAGGCAAAAGCAGTGTGCAGCCGGCTACACCGAGGGCTTCCGGAAACTTCCGGAAGCTTCCAGAAAGTTCTGGAAGGTTCTGGAAGGTTCTGGAAGCTTCCAGCAAGCTCCTTAGGGAGTTTGGCTGGACACAAATTCATCTCGCCCAGTAGGGGTCGCTAAAAGCAAGGAGTAAGGTTCAAGGCAGCGGCTCATTCATTAAAGAGCAACACCAAACACTTAGGATTAATTCAGGGGAAAAAAAAAAGAAGTAAAAATAAAAAAATCCTTGAGTGATAATTAAAAAAACAACAACAAATAATCAATAAAAATGGAAAGACATAACGAAAAGGAATAGCTGTTTTTTTGTTTGGTTTGTGTTTTATAAAAGGAGTTCATTAGCTGGCTAGATGGTGGCTCAGTGGTTAGCGTCGGCCTAGGAACCAAGAGGTTCCGGGTTCGATTCCCGGTCAAGGGCACAGGCCCGGGTTGCGGGCTCGATCCCCAGCAGGGGGCGTGCAGGAGGCGGCCGGTCCGTGATTCTCTCTCATCGCGGCTGTTTCTCTCTCTCTCTCTGCCTCTTGCTTCCTGTCTCGGAAAACAATACACATTTTTAAATCGAAAAGATTTCGCCCCATAAAACGGGAGGTGCTTTCCCGCTAATATCAGCTCCTGACGTTGATAAGCCGTCACCCAGCGTTTGCCATAACCCTGAACTTCAGAAGGTTAATGTAGGTGCGGGTTTTACAAATATGTGAGCCTCATTGTCTTTTTAAAAATATATATTTTTATTGATGTCAGAGAAGAAGGGAGAGAGAGAGAGAAACATCCATGATGAGAGAGAATCATGGATCGTCTGCCTCCTGCACGCCCCCTACTGGGGATCAAGCCCGAAACCCGGGCCTGTGCCCTTGACCGGGAATCGAACCCGGGACCCTTCAGTCCGCAGGCTGATGCTCTATCCACTGAACCACACCAGCCAGGGCATAAATATCTGATTTTCATTTATTTATTTTAATTTTTGTTGATGCATTTTATTGATTTTTTTACAGAGAGGAAGGGAGAGGGATAGAGAGTTAGAAACATTGATGAGAGAGAAACATCGATCAGCTGCCTCCTGCACGCCCCCCACTGGGGATGTGCCCGCAACCAAGGCACATGCCCCTGACTGGATTCGAACCCGGGACCCTTCAGTCCGCAGGCCGACGCTCTATCCACTGAGCCACCCCGGTCAGGGCCATGTCTGGTTTTTGAAAGGGATGCTGTGAGCAGCCACAACGAATCCCCTATGACATTGCTCTGTGCTTCGGCCCGATCGATGGTGTGCTTGGTTCGTCGTTGGAGGGTGTCCGTCCGTAGCGTCCTTAATTGATCTTTGCGTTTGCCTATAGATATCTACCCAAGACCGAAGCCACCGCCCCCTCGGCCACAGCCTGGCTACCCCGACGGGGGAGGTAAGACCGGCGATTAGTGGGGCTCAGTTCATTTTTGTCGTTGTTCTTGTTAATCCTCAACCCGGGATATTTTCCCATTGATTTTAAGAGAGAGAGAGGGAGAGACAGAGAGACACACCGATGGGTTGCCTCCTGCACGCGACCCGACCAGGCCCTGGGCCGGGGAGGAGCCTGCCACCGAGGTACATGCCCTTGACCGGGAATCGAACCTGGGACCCTTCAGTCCATAGGCCGACGCTCTACCCACTGAGCCACACCGGCCAGGGCTCATTTTATTTATTTTTATTTACTCGAGGCCTGGTGCACGAAATTCCTGTGCAGGGGCAGGGGGGGCTCTCAGGCCGGCTGGCACCGTCGGTAATCCAGGGCCACTTGGGGATCAGCCCTAAACTGACAATCGTATGTCCCTTTCACAATCGGGTCTGCTGGCTCCTAACTGTTCGCCTGCCTGCCTTCCGCATCGCCTCTAACTGCTCACTCCTGCCAGCCTGATCTCCCCTAACTGCTCTCCCCTGCCGGCCTGATCGCCCCTAACTGCTCCCCCCTGCCGGCCTGATCGCCCCTAACTGCCCTCGCCTGCTGACCTGATCGCCCCTAACTGCCCTCCCCTGCCGGCCTGATCTCCCCTAACTGCCCTCCCCTGCCAGCCTGATCGCCCCTAACTGCCCTCCCCTGACGGCCTGATCGCCCCTAACTGGCCTCCCCTGCCGGCCTGATCGCCCCCAACTGCCCTCCCCTGCCGGCCTAATCACCCCTAACTGCTCTCCCCTGCCAGCCTGATCGCCCCTAACTGCTCTCCCCTGCCGGCCTGATCGCCCCTAACTGTTCCCCCTGCCGGCCTGATCACCCCCAACCGCCCTCCCCTGCTGGCCTGATCGGCCCTAACTGCCCTCCCCTGCCGGCCTGATCGGCCCTAACTGCCCTCCCCTGCCGGCCTGATCGGCCCTAACTGCCCTCCCCTGCCGGCCTGATCGCCCCTAACTGCTCTCCCCTGCCAGCCTGATCGGCCCTAACTGCTCTCCCCTGCCGGCCTGATCGCCCCTAACTGCTCCCCCCTGCTGGCCTGATCGCCCCTAACTGCTCTCCCCTGCCGGCCTGATCGCCCTCAACTGCCCTCCCCTGCCAGCCTGATCGCCCCTAACTGCCCTCCCCTGCCGGCCTGATTGCCCCTAACTGCTCTCCCCTGCCGGCCTGATCGCCCCTAACTGCTCTACCCTGCCAGGCTGATCGCCCCTAACTGCTCTCCCCTGCCGGCCTGATCGCCCCTAACAGCTCTCCCCTGCCGGCCTGATCGCCCCCAACTGCCCTCCCCTGCTAAGCTGATCGGCCCTAACTGCTCTCCCCTGCCAGGCTGATCGCCCCTAACTGCCCTCCCCTGCCGGCCTGATCGCCCCTAACTGCTCTCCCCTGCCGGCCTGATTGCCCCTAACTGCTCTCCCCTGCCAGGCTGATCGCCCCTAACTGCCCTCCCCTGCCGGCCTGATCGCCCCTAACTGCTCTCCCCTGCCGGCCTGATTGCCCCTAACTGCTCTCCCCTGCTGGCCTGATCGCCCCTAACTGCTCTATCCTGCCAGGCTGATCGCCCCTAACTGCTCTCCCCTGCCGGCCTGATCGCCCCTAACTGCTCCCCCCTGCCAGTCTGATCGCCCCTAACTGCTCTCCCCTGCCGGCCTGATCGCCCCTAACAGCCCTCCCCTGCTGGCCTGATCGCCCCTAACTGCCCTCCCCTGCCGGCCTGGTCGCCCCCAACTGCCCTCCCCTGCCGGCCTGATCGCTCCTAACTGCCCTCCCCTGCCGGCCTGATCGCCCCTAACTGCTCTCCCCTGCCGGCCTGATCACCCCTAACCGCCCTCCCCTGCCGGCCTGATCGCCTCTAACTGCTCTCCCCTGCCGGCCTGATCGCCCCTAACTGCCCTCCCCTGCCAGCCTGATCGCCCCTAACTGCTCTCTCCTACTGGCCTGATCGCCCCTAACTCTCCTCCCCTGCCGGCCTGATCGCCCCTAACTGCCCTCCCCTGCCGGCCTGATCGTCCCCAACTGCTCTCCCCTGCCGGCCTGATCGTCCCCAACTGCTCTCCCCTGCTGGCCTGATCGCCCCTAACCACCTCTGCTTCAGCCCCACCACCGTGGCTTTGTCCAGAAGACGTCTTGTCTATCCGGTCTAATTAGCTTATTCCCCTTTTATTAGTATAGATTTTTTATTTTTAATTAAAAAATATATTTTTATTGATTTCAGAGAGGAAGGGAGAGGGAGAAACATCCGTGATGAGAGAGAATCATGGACCGGCCGCCTCCTGCACGCCCCCTACTGGGGATCGAGCCCGCAACCCGGGCCTGTGCCCTTGACCGGGAATCGAACCCTGACCTTCTGGTTCACAGGTCGATGCCCAACCACTGAGCCTCGCCGTCCAGGCAAGAGGGGTTTCTGGGGAGCATTTGGGGAATGGTCCTGTCTTTCCCTCCACAGGTTACATCAGTGATGGGGATGGCGGCCGATACCCGCCCAGGCCCAATCCCCGGCCCCCGGCAGGTATGTGTGCGCTTCTCCGGCCGGCGGGGAGGGTGCCCCGGGCCCAAGGTCCCCGCCTGGTGCACCCTGGGCCCCTGTGGGAGATGCTGGGGTGGGCTCTCCCCGTCCTACCTGCCCCTTGGGTGCGGGTTGTGCACCTGGAGGTTCGGGACTTGGCCAAAGGAAGGGAGAGGGAGAGAGAAACATCCATGAGGAGAGAGAATCATGGACCGGCTGCCTCCCGCACGCCCCCCACTGGTTGGGGAGGGAGCCCGCAACCTGGGCCTGTGCCCTTGACCGGGAATCGAACCCTGGCCCCCTGGTTCCTAGGTTGATGCTCAACCACTGAGCCACACCGGCCGAGTATGCACACCTGCCTTTAGGTGCTAGTGGGTCTGTGAGTATGTGTGTGTGTGTGTGTGTGTGTGTGTATATCTCTGAATATCTATATCTATATATCGATATCTATCAATATAGATATGGATAAAGAGATATTGATATGTAGATGCTATTGATATAGCATAGATATAGATATCGATATAGACATACATATAGATATAGATATAGATATAGTATAGCTATAGATATGGGTATGGGTATAGATATAGATATAGATATAGGTATAGATATAGATATAGTATAAAAATAGGTTTGGGTATGGGTATGGGTATAGGTATATAGATATAGATGATATAGATATAGACATACATATAGATATAGATGTATTATAGCTATAGATATGGGTATAGCATAGATATAGATATAGGTATAGATATAGATATAGTATAAATATGGGTTTGGGTATGGGTATGGGTATAGGTATATAGATATAGATGATATAGATATAGATATAGATATAGAATAGATACAGGTATGGGTATGGGTATATGTATATAGATATAGATGATATAGATATAGTTATAGATATAGATATATAGTATAGATACAGGTTATGGGTATGGGTGTGGGTATAGGTATAGAGATATAGATATAGATATAGATATATAGATGATATAGATATAGATATAGATATAGATATAGATATAGATATAGATATAGATACAGATATAGATATATACATACACACGGGGTTTCCCAAAAAATGTACCTAGACTTTAACAGCTCATAGCTCAATGTTGAAAATGAAATGTACTTTCATCATCACTGCCTTTACTGACAATTATTAAAAATGTGTGTATACATCTTCTCCGACACCATATCTATCTATCTATCTATCTATCTATCTATCTATCTATCTATCTATCTATCTATCATCTATCTATATCTATCTATCTATCATCTATCTATCTATATAAAAACCTAAGTGACCGAATGACCGAAAGACTCAACGACCGGTCGACCGGTCGCTATGACACACACTGACCACCAGGGGCCAGACGCTCAATGCAGGAGCTGCCCCCTGGTGGTCACCGCGCTCCCGCAGCCAACCCCCCGCGGCCCCTCCCCCCAGCTGGCCGCCCCTCCCCACCCCCATTGGCCCCGATCGCTGGCCAGGCCGAGGGATCGAACCTGTGCATGAATTCGTGCACCTGCCACCAGCGTCCGTGCCCTTGGCGGGGAGCTGAGCCTGCGACCGGGAAGCCCTGACATGGGGGGACCCCTGGCCACCGTAGGGGGGTTCCCTTTGGGGGTGACTCTTGGGAGTGGCTTTGTGCCATCAGGTAGCACCTGTGCAGGTAAAATGGTCCTTCATTCCATCTTCTTCTCTCCTGCAGGTGGCGGTGGCTACAGCAATGACGGCTACGGAAGCTCCCACGGTACACCCCACTTCCGGGCCCCCCCCAGAGGGCGGTGGGCGGTACAATTGGGGGAGTATATCCATCCATAGCTCCCGGTTGGGCTCCCACAATGCCTTGTTCCTGGGGTCTTGGGTGATGGTATTGTCTCTAGATATAGGGTGTCCCAAAATTCACGCAAGAAGTAATTTTGATAAAAAATCCAGGATTATCATTAAAAATTGTAAATGTTTGATTGACTCATAAAGGACACAGTCTAGGGTTATGTATGGAATAGCGAATCGGGTCAATGACCTCCACGGCTTTGCTGGCACAGACGCACTCTTTTGTTGAAATTTAACAGCCTTTGAACATGGGATATGTATATAGTGTATATATACAAAGGGTGTCCCAAAATTCACGCAAGAAGTAATTTTGGTAGAAAACACAGGTTTATCATGAAAAATTGTAAATTTTTTATGGATTCATAAAGCAGACAGTCTACGGTTTATGGATGGAATAGCACATCGGGTCCATGGCCTCCCTGGCTTTGCTGGCACAGACGCAAAGCCGCGGTCTCCATTGGTCTTCCTTGTCCCTGCTCCTGGGCCATCATTGGTATTTGGTGATGCTTATTGAATCGAAGGGATTGATTGATGTCAAAGGGCAATAGATACTATAATCTGATTCAATCAATCAAGAATAATTAGGCTTTTATTTTGTTTTCATTGTCGTTGTTCATGCTCACGCAGAATTCAAATCTTGCGTGCATTCTGGGACACCCTGTATATTTTTAAAACATATTTTTATTGATTTCGGAGAAGAAAGGAGAGGGTGAGAGAGAGAGAAACATCCATGAGGAGAGAGAATCATGGACCGGCCGCCACCCGCACGCCCCCTGCTGGTTGGGGATCGAACCCGCAACCCGGGCCTGTGCCCTGGACCGGGAATCGAACCTGGACCTCCTGGTTCACAGCTCGACGCTCTAACCACTGAGCCAGGCCGGCCGGGCACGGATTCATTGTGTTGTGGATGACATATCGCTGAGATATATACCGTCTTTTTTCTTACGTTTTTTGCTGGATTTGAACGGCTCCTATTTTGCAAAGCCATTGTACAGCCGGACGCAGGAGACATATGGGTCTGGAGCAGCGATGGCGAACCTATGACACGCGTGTCCGAGGTTGACACGCGAACTCATTTTTTCTGGCTGATTTTCCTTGGTTCCATGGCACTGAAATATACCAAATAAATATCAAAAAATATACGTCTTTGTTTGACTGCGGTCGCAAAGATCAAACAGTCTCTATAGGTGACACGAAACCAGAATTAAGTGAGGGCTTTTCAAAATGCTGGCAGGCTGAGCCCAAAAGGTTCGCCCTGGCTGGTCTATAGTTTTCTGTTAATTTAATTTAATTTTTTTTAAAAAAATGTCTGTGTGTTGTTGAAAGTATTACAGATGCCCGTTCCCCCCACCTACCCCCTCCATCGATCCCCTCCTCCACAATCCTGCCCCCCAACCCCCAGGCCCTCACCCCCCTATTGTCTGCGTCCACGTGTGATGCATCGATACATACAAGGTCTTGGTTGGTCTCTTCCCACCCACCCACCCTCTCTCGCCTTCCCTCTGAGATTCTGCACTCCGTTCATGCTTCTATGTCTCTGGGTCTATTTTGTTCATCAGCTTATCTGGTTCGTTAGATCCCAATTAGGAGGGAGGTCATGGGATACGCGCCTTTCTCCGGCTTAAAAGAATAAAATAAAATTCAACGGAAGGAGCCCCGGCCGGTGTGGCTCAGTGGATAGAGCATCGGCCGGCGGACTGAAGGGTCCCGGGTTCGATTCCCTGTCGAAGGCACATGCCCGGGGTTGCGGGTTCGATCCCCAGTCGGGGGGCGTGCAGGAGGCGGCCGGTCCGTGATTCTCTCTCATCATGGATGTTTCTCTCTCTCTTCCCCTCTCCCTTCCTCTCTGACATCAATCAAAATATATTTTTAAAAAATTCAACAAAAGGAGCAACATTTAGCATCGAGCGCTTTTTAAAATTTTTTTTTGCAAATCTCCAATCATTCTTTACATGTCTCTCTGCAGACATAACAAAAAGTGTGTAAAGATCTCTCTTAGTTTGCTTTTAAATATATATATATATATATATATATATATATATATATAATGTATATATATATATTTATATTTATTGATTTCAGAGAGAGGAACCGAGAGAGAGAGAGAGAAACATTGATGATGTGAGAGAATCATGGATCGGCTGCCTCCCGCACGCCCCCTCCTGGTTGGCGATGGAGCCTGAAACCTGGGCCTGTGCCCTTGACCGGGACTCGAACCCGTGACCCCCTGGTTCATAGGTCGATGCTCAACCCCTGAGCCACGCCGGCCGGCATCTCTTCGTTTTCATTGGCCCTGATGACGATGCATCATGTGGTTTGGACGCATCTGGTGGGCTTTTGCCCCTCCCGACCATTCAGAGAGCAAATTTGCACGTGGCCGAGGCAGGCCCCGCCTTTTGGGGGTGGGACCAAGCACCTCCATCTCCACGGGGTCTCCTGGGCGTGAGCAGAAAGGGCTGGAGGGTGACTGTGTCTTCCAATCGGATGCCCTGGTGACTTTTCCCAGCATCTTTCTTTCCGGGGTTCCTGTCCTCCACGTATGGGCTGCCTCTCTGGGTGTCGCCGGGGCCTTGCCTGGTGCCTCACGGGCCCTTTCTGTCCTGCAGGTGGAGGGCGCAATAGACCCAGCTCGAATGGATATAATTATGGTAAAGGCGTGGTGTCCGCACAGCCGCGAGGGGCGAGGGTGTCTTTGGAGAGCTGACACCCCCACCTCTGGGTGCTTGGGTGGTGGGGGAGGAGAGGGGACTCTATACCCCCTTTTGTCTGCGCCTTTTGCATGGGATCTGAGTCGCCATCTGGGCCCCTGCTTTGCATGCGATTTCGTTGTTGCTTTTGCAAAAAAATATGTTTGTATCGATTTCACAGAAGAAGGGGGAGAGAGAGAGAGAGAGAGAGAGAGAGAGAGAGAGAGAGAGAGAGAAACATGAATGATGAGAGAGAATCATGGATCGGCCGCCTCCTGCACGCCCCCTACTGGGGATGGAGCCTGCAACCCGGGCATGTGCCCTTGACCAGGAATCGAACCCTGACCTCCGGGTTCCTAGGTCGATGCTCAACCACTGAGCCACACTGGCCGGGCAAGGCCTTAGATGCTCAAAGGGATGGAGGTCTGCTTCATGCTGTTATTGCATGTGCATTCATGCCTTTCTGTGCCCCTGTGCATGATGTAGCTATGGACACACGTGTGCATGGGTGTTTATGGGTGTGTGTGCATGTGCTGGTGGCTGTATGTGCAAATGCACGCCTGTGTATCGTGTACACACGTCTGTGAGTGTTGATTTGCATGCATGTGCACATGTGCTCAACACATTGCACATGCATGCGGCCTTTGCACAGTCACATATGCACATGTGAGCATACATGCGCACGTACACATGCATGCGTGTTTTGTGGAAGTGTGTGCATGTGCACATGTGTGTATGCACGTGGCTTTTGTAAGTTCACACATGCATACACAGGCATTGATTTGTGTATGTGTGCATGTGTGTTTGTGCATGCGTGCACAGACATGTGGCATTTGCAAGCTCACAACGCACGCAGGGATGTACGTGTGTTCCCATGTGCTACGCATGCAGGAGGTTTGCAAGCATGCACCTGTGTGTGTGTAGTTTGCACACGCACACATGGGTGCCGGTGTACATGCCTACATGTGTGTGCACATCTATGTGCTTGTCTGTATTGCACGTCTTTGCTCATGCATGCGTGTTCCCTGACCCTCGACATGCACGCTGTGTTTCCGGGCCCCTTCATGCCCCCTTCCAGTCCCCACGGTGAGAGGTCGGCCACTGGGGGCCGCGATTGGCCCCTCCAATGCACGCGTGACCCTGTGCTTTTCCCGTTGCAGGTGGAGGCGGCTACAACACGTATGGCAACCCGCACGGTAATACATGGGTGCAGCTCAGCCCCATCTTTTCATTTTTCACCTAGAGGCCCGGTGCATGAAATTCGTCTACTTGGGGGTGGTCCCTCAGCCCGGCCTGCACCCTCTCGTAATCCGGGACCCCTCGGGGGATGTCGGAGACCCGGTTTCGACCCGATCTTGTAGGCCAGGCCAAGGGACCCCACTGGTGCACAAATTCATGCACCGGGCCTCTAGTTATTAATATTTTAAAAATAATTAATTTTATATAAAGCCCTAGAGCGTTTGGATCAGCAGATAAAGCATCAACCTTTAGATTGAAGGGTTCCGGGTTCGATTCCCAGTCAGGGCACATACCAGGGTTGTGGGCTCGATCCCCTGTGGGGGGCTGGCAGGAGGCAGCTGACCCATGATTCTCTCTCATCATGGATGTTTCTATCTCTCTCTCCTTTCCTCTCTCTCTCTCTTAAAAATAGTCAATAAAACATATTTTTAAAAAAAGAATTAATGAAAAAGGTGAATCCATTGTCTAGTGTGAAGTTTTCACACCGTGACCACTGAGAAAATGAATGAAAAATGTGTATCAGTCAGCTACGCTGTGTAACAAAGGATCCTGAAACACAGTAGCTTGAAACACAGCCATTTATCCGATGAGCAGACGGGCACATCTACACTACCTATACGCTTGATGGAAAAGGGCCCGCCCCTATTCATGTTTTGTAAGGAATGAATCACAAAAGTGTATCAGCTAGTTCGGCTGCGTAACAAAGCGTCCTGACACACGGCAGCTTGAAACACAGCCATTTATCCGATGAGCGGACGGGCACGTCTACACGAATCCATTCTTTTGTAAAGAATGAATTCTATGCAGGGATCTAAGGGCCAGGGAGACCTTCGGTAACACCCATTTAGTTCCCGAACTGGGGGGTGACGGTGAGCTAGGTTAGGGTGTTGGCGTTCCTGCTGGCCCCATTTTTTCCCCCCCGTCGGACCATCTTGCTTTTCCTTGACTCCTGCAGGAAACACGGTCGCGAAAATCGTGTCTCCCATCGTATCCGTCGTGGTGGTGACGCTGGTGGGGGCCGCGGTCGGCTATTTCCAACGCAACAGGAGGAGAAATTGCTTTAGAGGAAATGGTGAGTTCCACCCCCCTCCCCCCTTTTTTTTTCCTATTTATAGAAAATACATACTTTCTGGAATCTTTCATGAGCAGCGTTATTTCTGGTAAGTCCAATAGAGACCTTCGTGCCTCGTTAAGGGATTAATTTTTGTTTTTTTCTCCCATTTGTTTTTAGAGAGAGTGGAAGGGAGGGAGGGAGGCAGGGAGAGAGAGAGAGAGAGAGAGAGAGAGAGAGAGAGAGAGAGAGAGAGGGAAACATCGATGTGAGAGAGGCACATGGACCAATTGTCTCTTGCCTGCCCTTGACTTGGAATCAAACCCACATGGGCCTACATTCTAACCAGTGAGCCACACTGGGTCAGGGTGCAAATATTATCATTTTTTAATATATATTTTTATTGATCTCAGAGAGGAAGGGAGATAGAGATAGAAACATCAATGTGAGAATCATGGATTGGCTGCCTTCTGCATGCCCCCTACTGGGGATCGAGCCCACAACCCGGGCATGTGCCCTTGACCGGGAATTGAACCCGGGACCCTTCAGTCCGCAGGCCGATGCTCTATCCACTGAGCCAAACCAGCCAGGGCACAAATATTATTTTAAATATATATATATATATATATATATATATATATATATATATATATATTGATTTCAGAGAGGAAGGGAGTGGGAGAGAGAGAGAGAAGCATCCATGATGAGAGAGAATCATTGACCAACTGCCTCCCCCATGCCCCCTACTGGGGAGGGAGACCACATGTACCCCGACAGGGAATTGAACTTTGACCTGCTGGTTCATAGGTTGACGTTCATCTGTTGAGCCACACCGGCCAGGTTCATTTGAACGAAAGGCATAGAGTTACTCGAGTCATTTAGGATGCTCAAAAACTATCCTATATCGCCCTGACCGGTGTGGCTCAGTAGATAGAGCATTGGCCTGCGGACTCAAGGGTCCCAGGTTCGATTCCGGTTGAGGGCTTGTACCTTGGTTGCGGGCACATCCCCAGTAGGGGGGGGTGGGGCGTGCAGGAGGCAGCGGATCGACGTTTCTCTCTCATCGATGTTTCTGATTCTCTATCCCTCTCCCTTCCTCTCGGTAAAAAAATCAATAAAATATATTTTTTAAAAAAACAACTATCCTATATAATAAAAGGCCAGCGACCAGAACAACCAGGACGACCGCTCGACCAGTCGCTGTGAGGTTCACTGACCACCTCTGGGTCCCTCCCCACCCACACCCTGCAGGCTCTGACCACAGCATGGCGAACGGGGAACCATGGGAAACGGGGTGGGTGGCGATGAGTGGGCGGAAGGTGGCCCGGATGGCAGGCCAGGCCTAGGAACCCTACGCGTGCACGATTCTGTGCGCCGAAGCTCTAGAAAGATAGAATGATAACAATTCTCTAAGACCAATGTGTCGCATTTTTCTTTTCCTTTTTAAAAAAATATGTCTATTGATTTCAGAGAGGAAGGGAGGGGGGAGAGAGAGAGAGAGGCATCCATGATGAGAGAGGATCATGGACTGGCTGCCTCCTGCACGCCCCCGACTGGGCATCGAGCCCGCAACCCGGGCACGTGCCCTTGACCGGGAATCGAACCGTGACCTCCTGGTTGCTAGGTCGACGCTCAACCACTGAGCCGCCCTGGCCTGGCCGGAGGGGTTTCCTTCTTCTGCTGCGATGTCCTCACGGCCGTCTTTTCTTACAGAACCCGAACATGTGTGATCGGGACGCCCGGTGGTCGCCCCGAGAAGAAACATCGCAGCGGACAGCCACCCTCGTCCGTCGCTGCTGTGGGGACTCGATGTCATTCTTGGTGTCATTCACCTTCTCCCCCCTCCCCCCCGAAAGTGTTTTCTCGCCCATTGGATCTCGATGGGTGGCCTCAAAGCAACCCCAACCCCCCTCCACACTCATTGGACGGGCTGTGTGTCTGTAGATCAGTTAGTCAGTTGGACCCGGGCGGTGGGCGGGGGGTGGGGGGGATGGTGGGATGTCCCCAAGATGATTGGATTTGTTCTGTTGATTCATTCATTCAGACACAGAGATTTTTTCGACTCGGTTCTCAACTGTGACACTACCTCCTGGGGCCGCGATTCCACCCGATTTTTTTAAATCTTTCTTGTTGAAAGTATTACGTATGTTCCCCTCTCTCCCCACCCCCATTGAACCCCCTCTAGCCCACCTCCGACCCCCCATCCCAGGCCTTCCCCACCCCCTATTGCCTGTGCCCACCGGTTATGCATACTAGGTGTACCGGCTCCTAATGCAGATTTTTTTTCAATCGATGGAGTTACACATCCTATATCACAGTGATTCTCAACCTTCCTCATGCTGCGACCCTTTAATACAGCTCCTCAAGTCGTGGTGACCCCCAGTTTCATGGTTACAAATCGAACATCACGAAAGCACAGTGATCAATCACAAAAACTATATGCAATTATACATGTGTTTTTCGAGGGTCTTAGGCGACCCCTGTGAAAGGGTCGTTCGACCCCCAGAGGGGTCTCAACCCACAGGTTGAGAACCGCTGCTATGTAATAAAAGGCTAATATGCAAATTGACCAAATGGCGGAACGACCGGTCGCTATGACGCGCACTGACCACCAGGGGGCAGACGCTCAATGCAGGAGCTGCCCCCTGGTGGTCAGTGCGCTCAGCCAGAAGCCAGGCTCACTAAAGCCGTCCGTCGGACATCCCCCGAGGGCTCCCGGACTGCGAGAGGGCACAGGCCGGGCTGAGGGACACTCCGCCAACCCCAAATCCACGAATTTCGAGCACCGGGCCTCTAGTATGTTGACAGATATGCGATTTGATACGTGTGGTATTTTGTTGTATTGACAACAAGCTTCAGTGCTTCCTGTGTCAAATTTGCTGAAGGCGTTAACATCATAGATATGTTTATGCTTAAAAATGTCGAATTTTGTGCCAAAAAAAAAAGAGATTTGAGGGTAGTCTTAATTCATTGCTTTATTTTGGAGAAAAGTGCTGCTGAAAGGGATCGTATCCTTCGGGAAGCTTATGGTGCACATGCTCCATCTCAAGATCCTTGTGCACGCCGGTTGAAACGCTTTAAAAGCGACGATCTTAATGCAAAAGACAAAGAACGTCCAGGTCGACCGGAACCACGCTGTGATCGTGAAACGGCCAGAATGTTCCAGAAGACACGGCAACGTCATCTTCCTTCGTGAGGACGCCCCACCGCCCACTTCAAAAACCAGCTAAAGAGACGTTCAAAGGTCTGGCCTGGGACGTATGAACCCACCCGCCGTGTTCACCAGACCTGGCCCCTTCCGATGGCCACTCGTTCCAAGCAATGGCACACACACTTTCAACACGTATGCAGAAGTGGGAAAATCGGGTCTCTGAAGGGTCTGCCCCCAAACAGGAGAAGTTCTACTGGGACGGGATCCACCAATCCCCTGAAAGATGGGGGGAAATGTGTAGCTAGCGATGGACATGACGTTGCATAAAGCACTTTGGATGTTTCTCTTGGAATTCCTGTGTTTTCTTGGATGACGAAATCTGCATTTTTCACCGGTGCAACGGGTATACGCACTCAAGGTCTTCGGTGGGTCTCTTCCCACCCACCCACCCTCCCCTGCCTTCCCTTTATGATTCCTCACTCTGTTCCCTGCTTCCACGTCTCTGGACTTATTTTGTTCGTCCGTGTATGTTGTTACTTAAGACTCCACGTAGGAGTGAGATCATGGGATCCATGTCTTTCTCTGATGGGATTATTTCTCTCAGCATCATACTCTCCAGGGTGCTCCGTGCTGTCTCCGGGGGGTGAGCGATCCACCTTTTTCATGGCTGCGTAGTATTCCACGGTGTCGATGGACCACAGTTTTGTGTGTTATGATCCACTCGTCTACCGATGGGCGCTCCATTCCCGACTTTTCCACACCCTGTGCTTTGTCCCAAAAGACGGAATGTCGGCCCAACGGCCCAGGGTCCTGGGGGGGGGGGGTGGGACTGGCTCCTGGGAGACCAAGAATGATGCTTTCGGCGGCGGCGCCAACAATCCATGGTGGGGAGTAGAACGATGCTCCGTTCTTTGGTTACGTGAGTGGAAATGCGTGGAGGGTGACCTGGGAATGAGTGATGAGTGACATGGAGGCTGGGCACCCATCACCGATGCCTGACATACAGAATGGATTTGGGGGTGGGGGGAGGATTCTAAGGGTAAAATATCTCCTGTGAAAACATTCTCTGAGATTCAGGGCGGGGATACCTATCCATCCATCTATCCACTCATCCTTCCATCCATCCATCCATCCACCCATCGATCCTTCTAACTGTCCATCCATTCATCCATCCACTCACCCTTCCATATATTCATCATCCACTCATCCATCCTTCTGTCCATCCATTCATCCATCCATCCATCCATCCACTCACCCATTCATCCATCCATCCATCCATCCACCATCCATCCATCCATCCACTCATCCATCCATCCACTCATCCATTCATCCATCCATACATCCATCCATCCATCCATCCATCCATCCACTCATCCATTCATCCATCCATCCACTCATCCATTCATCCATCCACTCATCCATTCATTCATCCATCCATCCATCCATCCACCATTCATCCATCCATTCATCCATCCATCCATCCATCCATCCATCCATCCATCCACTCATCCATTCATCCATCCATCCATCCACCCATCCATCCATCCACTCATCCATCCATCCATCCATCCATCCATCCATCCATCCACCCATCCATCCATCCATCCACTCATCCATCCATCTACCCATCCATCCATCCACTCATCCTTCCATCCATCCATCCATCCATCCACTCATCCATCCATCCATCCATCCATCCATCCATCCATCCACTCATCCATCCATCCATCCATCCATCCATCCATCCATCCATCCATCCACTCATCCATCCATCCATCCATCCATCCATCCATCCATCCATCCTGTGAAATCTTATGCTTTTCAATTTCTTTAAAAAACTGTCTTTATTGATCTTGATTTTTAGAGAGAGAGGAGCAGAGAGGGAGAAAGAGAGATAGAAACATCGATGATGAGAGAGAATCATGGAGAATCATGGGCTGCCTCCTGCACGCCCCCTACTGGGGATGGAGCCTGTGGGAATCGAACTAGCAACCACTTGGCTCATGGGTTGGTCTTCAACCACTGAGCCACACTGGGTCGGGGCTCAATCTCTTTTTTGGGAACGACTACAGGACAGAAATAGCGATTTTTTAAAATCAGGTGCTCAGCCATTTCGTGTTGTTCATCGTGTTTGATACGCTGTAGGTACCGTAGCTCAACGCGACGTACGGCTTTCTTCATGGATGCTTGTTCCTTGTACTGGAGTAGAAAAAATCTTACATCTTCCAACATCGAAAGAAAGGTCACAGGTGTTTGCTTGTATTCTAGGGATCCTTTCGGGGAGAGGAAAGGGGGTGATTAGGGCATATGACTGTCGTTGGACTCTGTGACCATGAATGTTCTGTAGGACTTGTAGACTTGGCCGTGAGTGTGCGAACCAAACAGTGAACACATCCCTGGAAATCTGGAACTCATGAGGAGGACTCCCTAAAAATGCCAAATGTTCAGGCTTCCATTTTGGATTGGGGTCTACGTCTCCAAAGGGAGAGAGAGAGTTGAAAGCAAAAACTATTGGAAAAAAGAACTGAATGCTAATGATCATGATAGAAAAATGGTAAATTTGGGGGGGATAAATGATGAGGGAAGGGGACTTGGGTTGGTGGACAGACAATGCCATAGACAGATGATGTGTCATAGAACTGTATACTTGAAACCTGTATAATTTTATTAACCCAATGTCACCCCCATAAATTCAATAAAATGTTAAAAAAAGGAAAACGGCCAAAAAAAAAAAATTGTTACAAATCTCTGTGTGTTGATCAGTAAAGACAACCAGAATAGATGATAGGTTGGAAGAACATGGTGAATTAAGACACAGCGTTTGCAGGTTTAGTTATGTGCTGGGGGTTTGCGTGGAGGGAAATCTCTGACGTTTCTTTTATAAAATAATTTATATTAAAAAATACAAAATACACACACACACACCACCAACAACAGATGATCCCGATGAGCTGTCTTAAACAGAATCGCATATCTCACATCATCCAGCCTCAAATGTCAGTATTGCTGAGGGCAAGAAATTCTGTCTTAGTGTGAGGGACTTTGTCTGTTAGTCTGTCTACCCAAACATCCATCCATCCATCCACTCATCCTTCCATACATTCATCATCCACCCATCCATTCTTCTATCTGTCCATCCATCCATCCATCCACTCGTTCATCCATCTGTCCATCCATCCATCCATCCATCCATCCATCCATCCTTCCATACATTCATCATCCACCTATCCATTCTTCTATCTGTTCATCCATCCATCCATCCATCCATCCATCCATCCACTCATCCATCCCTCTCTCCCATCCATCCATCCATCCATCCATCCATCCTTCCATACATTCATCATCCACCTATCTATCCTTCTGTCTGTCCATCCATCCATCCATCCATCCATCCATCCATCCATCCATCTATCCATCTATTCCTCCCATCCATCCACTCATTTATCCCTCTCTCCCTCCCTCCCTCACTCCCTGCCTCCCTCCCATCCATCCATTTATCCATCCATCCATCCATCCATCCATCCATCCATCCACCTATCCATTCATCCATCCACCTACCTATCCATCCATCCATCCATCCATCATCCATCCACCCACCCACCGACGCATCCATCCATCCATCCATCATCCATCCACCCACCCACTCACGCATCCATCCATCCATCCATCCATCCATCCATCCATCCATTATCCATCCATCATCCACCCACCCATCCATTCATCCATGCATGCATCCATCCGTCCATCCATCTGTCCACCCTTTCATTCATCCATCTGGGGGTTGGAGACCTGGGAAGCCACTGGACACCCTGCGATGCCCAGCGAAGACGTCCACTCTCTGGAGAAGCACGTCCCAGAATGTGCCCGGCCCGGCCTGATCTTTGCTCCTGGTGAGACATGGACACAGAGGACCCCAGAGGTTTCGTTGGCTCAATTGGTGGAGAGAGATGTGTGGCCAAGTAGCCGAGAGGGAGCTGCCCAGAGGGAGGGAGGCGGGGGTGGCCCTCTGCCCGGCTAACCAGCTAGGGAACTTCTCGAGGGAGAGACGCCATGCCTCGCGAGGGTGCAGACCTGATTGCGTTCACTGGATTTAATCTCCGATGGTTCTACACAGACCTCCCTGAGAGACAAACCTCGAAGATGCTTCAGGCGATCCTGGAGGGTGGGATGCTCACTCCCATCTCCTTATTGGGGAGTCTGGAGGGGGTTCTCCTCGCTCCAGCCCCAAGCTGGCTCCCAGCCAGGCTCTCTCTTGCGTCAGGGCAGTTTCTCAACCCTGTGTGATTAGTGGAGACATTTTCGGTTGTTACGACTGGGACACAGGTCTGGCTCCTGGCGTGTTGGTGGGTGGAGACCAGGGAGGCAGCTCAACACCCTGAGGGCACGGGACGCCCCACGTCCGAGAGGCACCCAACTCCAGGCGTCAGGAGAGCTGAGCGTGGGAAACCTGGGCCCCCCATGAGGCACTTCTTATTCCCCCATCTCTCTCCTCTCTCTCCTCTCCTCTCTCATCTCCTCTCCTCTCTCCCTCCCTCTCCACCCATCCAACCAACCATCCACCCACCCACCTATTCATCCATCCATCCATCCATCTATCCATCCATCCATCCACCCACCCACCTATCCATCCATCCATCCATCCATCCATCTATCCATCCATCCATCCATCTATCCATTCATCCACCTGTCATCCATCCATTTATCCATCCACCTGTCCATCCATCTATCCTCTCCATATCTATCTACCCATTCATCTACCCATCATGCATCTATTCTCCCACTCACCCATCTTGTATCTATCTATCTATCATCTATCTATCTACCTATCATCTATCATCTCTCTCTCTATGTATCTATCCATTTATCTATCATCTATCAATCAATCTATTATCTATCTACCCATTCATCCACCCATCACCCATACATTCTCCCACTCATTCATCATGCATCTATCTATTTATCTATCATCTATCTATCTATCATCCAATTATCTATCTATCATCTATCTATATATCCATTTATCTATCATCTATCAATCAATCTATTATTTATCTATCATCTATCTATCATCTATCTATCACCTATCTAATCTATCATCTATCTATCTATCATCTATCAATCTATCTATCTATCTATCTATCTATCTATCTACCTACCTATCCATTCATCCCACCATCATCTATCTCTCTTCTTCTCATCGAGCCAGAAAATAACCCCGTCTGATGGATGATGGAAGACACCCAGACCCCATTGTGCCCATTACAAATGAGGTTTAGCACCCTTGATGTCCTCTCAGCCCTTTAAAATTCTCGGTGCTGCATATTCTTTCTGTTGTTTTATGAAATTTTTACATTTAAATTTTTTTTGTTCATTGTTTTGCACCATAAAGGTATAAATTCTTTTTTTCCTTTTTTAATTTCAGAGAGAGGAAGGAGAGGGAGAGAGTTAGAACCATCCATGATGAGAGGGAATCATGGACCGGCTGCCTCCTGCACGCCCCCCGACTGGGGATGGAGCCCTCAACCTGGGCATGTGCCCTGGATCTGGAATCGAACCCGGGACCTCCTGGTTCATAGGTTGACGCTCAACCCCTGAGCCACGCCGGCCGGGCCAAAGGTACATATTCGAATGTTAAGCTTCAAAACCAAAATAAAAGAAAATAGAAAATCTCTCCCGTCAGGAGCCTAAATTGTACTGGTTCTCAAAGTGTGAGATGTGGAACCCTAGAGGGGTGTCCCTGAGACCCAGAGGTCCACAGGGTGGGGGTGGGGTGGGGGGTTGCTCAGAATTGCTGTCATAAGAATACAAAGACCTCGCCCTGGCTGATGTGGCTCAGTGGATAGAGCATCAGCCTGTGGACTGCAGGGTCCCGGGTTCGAGTCCCGGTCAAGGGCACATGCCCAGGTTGCAGGCTTGATCCCCAGTAGGGGGCGTGCAGGAGGCGGCCGATTCAGGATTCCCTCTCATCATGGATGTTTCTCTCTCTCCTTCTCCCTTCCTCTCTGAAATCAATTAAAATAAATTTAGATATATAGCTAGATAGATTGCTAGATAGATAGATAGATAGATAGATAGATAGATGATAGATAGATAGATAGGTATAGTTCTACATTGCCTGGTTGGCATGGCTCAGTGGTTGAGCATCAACCTATGAACCAGGAGGTCCCGGGTTCGATTCCCGGTCAAGGGCACATGCCCAGGTTGTGGACTCGATCCCCAGTGGGGGGCGTGCAGGAGGCAGCCGGTCCATGATTCTCTCTCATCATGGATGTTTCTCTCTCTCTCTTTCTCTCTCCCTCTCCCTTCCTCTCTCTATAAAAATCCATTAAAAATAAATAAACACACGACGGTGGTGTTTGCCCGGATGGGTCTAGAAGCGACAGGGGAGGAACCTGCTGGGGCAGTTGGGTTGGTTCAACGGGGACAGGACTCTCCCCCCCCCTCCCTCCCCCTCCCCCTCCCCCTCAGGTGACATTTGCTGAGCAGGTAGCCCAGCCGGAATGATGAGATGGGCCCAGTCTGCAGGACAAGGACGACATGTCGGAACACGTAGGTCCCTGTAGCTCAGCGGTTCTCAACCTTCCTAAGGCTGCGACCCTTGAACACAGCTCCCCATGCTGTGGGGACCCCCACCCATAACATTATTCTCGTTGCTGCTTCATCACTATATCTATATCTATATCTATATCTATATCTATATCTTTATATCTATATCTAATCTATATCTATATCATCTATATCTATATCTATATCTATATCTATATCATCTATATCTATATCTATATCTATATCTATAACTATATCATCTATATCTAGATCTATATCATCTATATCTATATCTATATATCATCTATATCTATCTATATCTATATCTATATCTATATCTATATCTATATCTATATCTATATCTATAACTATATCATCTATATCTAGATCTATATCATCTATATCTATATCTATCTATAACTATACCTATATCTATATCTTTATATCTATATCTAATCTATATCTATATCATCTATATCTATATCTATATCTATATCTATATCTATATCTATATCTATATCTATAACTATATCTATATCATCTATAGCTAAATCATCTATATCTATATCTATATCTATATCTATATCTATATCTATATCTACATCTAATCTATCTATATCAGTGGTTCTCAACCTTCCTAAGGCCGCGACCCTTGAATACAGCTCCTCATGCTGTGGGGACCCCCAACCATAACATTCTCGTTGCTACTTCATCACTATATCTATATCATCTATATCTATATCATCTATATCTCGATCTATATCATCTCTATATCTATATCATCTATATCTATATCTATCTATATCATCTATATATCTATATCTATATCTACATCTACATCTACATCTACATCTACATCTACATCTATATCTATATCTATATCTATATCTATATCATCTATATCTATGTCTACATCAGCGGTTCTCAACCTTCCTAAGGCCGCGACCCTTGAATACAGCCCCCCATGCTGTGCGGACCCCCAACCATAACATTATTCTCTTGGCTACGTCATCGCTGTCATGTGGCTGCTGTTACGAATCGTCATGGAAACATCTGATCTGCAGGATGGATTTTCATGGTGACACATGGAACATCATGAAAGCACAGCGATCGATCACAAAAACAATATGTGATTATAGATGTGTTTTCCGATGGTCTCAGGCGACCCCTGGGAAAGGGGCGTCCGACCCCACAAAGGGGTCTCGACCCACAGGTTGAGAACCGCTGCTGTGGGTCATGGAGGTGGCAGAGTTCCGATCATAATTGCCTGCTTCTCTCTCTCTCTCTCTCTCTCTCTCTCTCTCTCTCTCTCTCTCTCCTCACCTGAGGATATTTTTCCATTGATTATTTTAGAGAGACCAGAAGAGAGAGGGAAAGACAGAGAGAAACATCGATATGGGAGAGAAACACCTCGATGGGTTGCCTCCCGCACGCGCCCCGACCAGGGCCTGGGCCAGGGTGGATCTGCAACCGAGGTCCGTGCCCTTGACCGGAATCGAACCCGGGACCCTTCAGTCCGCAGGCCGACGCTCTACCCACTGAACAACACCGGTCAGGGCAGGACCCCAATTTTCTATTCCTGCCCCTGTCAGCCTGTCCATTTGTGGTTGGTTGATTCGAACCACTCGCCGACGACTGCCAATCAGGACAGTTCACCTCAGGACAACGTCTAAGGGCTTGCAACCCTGGCCTGCATCCTCCCTGTGCCCTGTAATTGATCGATACACGCACGTATTCGCACATTCATTCACACACTCATTGGCCCATGCACACATGCATTCACACATTCATTCATTCATTCACACACTCATTGGCCCATGCACGCATGTATTCATATATTCATTCATTCACACACTCATTGGCCCATGCACACATTTATTCATGTATTCATTCATTCACACACTCATTGGACCATGCACGCATGTATTCACACATTCATTCATTCACACACTCATTGGCCCATGAACACATGTATTCATATATTCATTCATCCACCCACTCATTGGCCCATGAACACATGTATTCATATATTCATTCATTCACCCACTCATTGGACCATGCACACATGTATTCACACATTCATTCATTCACCCACTCATTGGACCATGCACACATGTATTCATATATTCATTCATTCACACACTCATTGGCCCATGCACACAGGTATTCACGCATTCATTCATTCACACACTAATTGGCCCATGCACACATGTATTCACACATTCATTCATTGATCCACTCACTGACCCATGCACACATACATTCACTCATTCATTCATTCACACACTCATTGGCCCATGAACACATGTATTCATATATTCATTCATTCACCCACTCATTGGACCATGCACACATGTATTCATATATTCATTCATTCACCCACTCACGGACCCATGCACACATGTATTCACTCATTCATTCATTCACCCACTCATTGGACCATGCACACATGTATTCATATATTCATTCATTCACACACTCATTGGCCCATGCACACATGGATTCACACATTCATTCATTCAACCACTCATTGACTCATACACGCATGTATTCATATATTCATTCATTCACACACTCATTGGCCCATGCACACATGTATTCATATATTCATTCATTCACCCACTCATTGACTCATGCACACATGTATTCACACATTCATTCATTCACACACTCATTGACTCATGCACACATGTATTCACTCATTCATTCATTCACACACTCATTGACTCATGCACACATGTATTCACTCATTCATTCATTCATACACTCATTGGCCCATGCACACATGTATTCACGCATTCATTCATTCACCCACTCATTGACTCATGCACACATGTATTCATATATTCATTCATCCACCCACTCATTGGCCCATGAACACATGTATTCATATATTCATTCATCCACCCACTCATTGGCCCATGAACACATGTATTCACACATTTATTCATTCACACACTCATTGGCCCATGCACGCATGTATTCATATATTCATTCATTCACCCACTCATTGGCCCATGAACACATGTATTCACGCATTCATTCATTCACCCACTGATTGAACCATGCACTCATTCACCCACCCTTGACCCATGCACTCATGCATCCACTCATTCATTTATTCATTCACACATTTATTCACTGACTCATTCATTGACTCAAGCATGCATTCACTCATTCACTCATCCATCACGCATCTGTCTGCCTACTATCTGTTTCATGCATTCATCCACTCATTCATTTATTCACCAACTCATTCCCCCATGCACACATGCATCCACTCATTCATTTATTCACCAACTCATTCCCCCATGCACACATGCATCCACTCATTCATTTATTCACCAGCTCATTCCCCCATGCACACATGCATCCACTCATTCATTTATTCACCAACTCATTCCCCCATGCACACATGCATCCACTCATTCATTTATTCACCATCTCATTCACTCCTGCTGTTTTTGTTTGTCTTAATCTTTTATTGAGTCAGAGAGGCAAAGAGAGGGAGAGAGAGAGAGAGAAACATCCCTGATGAGAGAGAATCATGGGTCCGCTGCCTCCTGCACGCCCCCTACTGGCGATCAAGGCCACAACCCGGGCCTGTGCCCCGAGCAGGAATAGAACCCTGACCTGCTGGTTCACAGGCCCACCCTCAACCACTGAGCCTGTCCAGCCCGTTCATGCATTTATTCACTCAGCTACTCCTGCACCCGTGCACGCATGCATAGCTTGAAGGCTCTTTGCTTCACTCACCCTGCCTCCAACAAATTCGCTGGATCTCTTCAAGGTCCCAGGCGGGGAGGTTTCCAGCGAGGCCTCCACGCAGACAGTGCGCCGCCGGCTGGCCTGGCGCCCAGAGCCCCGAGGCCATTGCAAACATTTGCTTTAGGGCTGGCTGGTTAAAGGTTAAATGTCCCAACTTAGAAACCAACCGGCGACTCCAGGATCCAGCGCCTCAGGGAGGGGACCTCGAGGGGGCAGGGGCTGGGCTTGGAATGTCAGGCATCTCGGGGCCCCTTCTGCGGGGGGGGGGGGGGGCCTCCCCGGCAGGCAGCAGGCAGCGCGCGCCGACTGGGGCGCAACGGGCGCGGGCTGCGAGGCTTGGAGACCCCCTGCGCGCGCGCGCGCGCGCGAGTCTGGTTTGGGGCGGGACCGGGCTGGCGGAGAGCGGCCAATCGCGGGGCCCTGGACACAGGGCCTCCCTCCCAGGGCCAGCGGAGCCAGAGGCAGCCCGAACGCAGGCGAGGCGCTGGGGGAGGGACGCACGGATCCGGGAGACCCGGGCTACCCGAGAGCGCGCGCGCGCGCGCGCACGGGAGGTGCTGGAGACCCAGGGGTGCGGAGGGCGTGGAAACTTGTTGCGCGCGGTTGGAGACCCGGGGAGGAGGGCGCAGGGGCTGCCCGCGTGCAGAGGAGGGGCGAGGGGAGGGAGGTGGAGAGGCGCAGAGGGGGATCTAAGTTCAAAGAGGTAACCGGGTGGCGAGGGGCGGGGGCGGAGAGAGGGCGCTGGGCCGGGTTGGGGGCCGAGGCCACCTGGAGCCAGCGGAAGAGGGCGGGGCGCAGCGGGAGGTAGAGGAAGGGCAGGGCGGGGACGCGGATGACGCGCAGGGGGACAGGGGGTGAGGGGAGCCCGGGCGGAGAACAGAGGGCGCCCCCCGACCCCCCGAGCGCGGAGGAGGGGGCGTGGGGCGCAGGTGGCACGGAGCGCGCAGGAGGCAATGGCTTAGAGCTGCAGCCACGGGTGTGTCCCGCAGGCCTGGAGCTCGGCGCGGGTCGCTTGGAGAGGACGCGCGCGCTGCGCCCGGCTGCAGGCCCCACGCTCCACGCAACGCGCCCGGGCGCACGTCTCCACGTGGGTGCCAAGGGCGCACGGGCGCACGTCTCCACGTGGGTGCCAAGGGCGCACGGAGCCTCGCACCATGCCCGGTGAGTGGAGAAGCGAAAGTTTTCCTTCCTTCCTTCCTTCCTTCCTTCCTTCCTTCCTTCCTTCCTTCCTTCCTTCCTTCCTTCCTCCTTCCTTCCTCTCCATTTTTTGATCTCAGAGCATCATTGGTGACAGAGAATCACGGACCACCCGCCTCCTGCGCGCTCCCTGCTGGTTGGGGATGGAGCCCGCAACCCGGGCCTGTGCCCTTGACCGGGAATCGAACCCGGGACCTTCTGGTTCCTAGGTCGACGCTCAACCACTGAGCCACACCATCTGGGCTTCCGTTGATTTTTTTATGGAGCGTTTGGAAGGAAAGGGGAGAGACAGAGAGAGGCAGACGCACCCATGGATGGCCACCGAGGTCCGTGCCCTGGATCGGAATCGAACCCGGGACCCTTTGGTCCGCAGGCCGCCGCCGCTCTATCCACTGAGCCAAATGGGCGAGCGCATGTTTGCAGCCTTAAGACACCCCCCAACTTTGGGCCAGACCAGAGCTGATCACTCGCAAGCAACATTCTTTTTAAAAATATATATATATTTTTTATTAATTTCAGAGAGGAAGGGAGAGGGAGAGAGAGAAAAAGATCGATGATGAGAGAGAATTATGGACTGGCCGCCTCCTGCACGCCCCCTACTGGGGATGGAGCCTGCAACCCGGGCCTGTGCCCTTGACCAGGAATCGAACCCGGGACCCTTCAAGTCTGCAGGCTGATGCTCTATCCACTGAGCCACACAGGCCAGGGCTTTTGTTTTTAATTTTTAAGTAGGTTGCTTCCCTGGCTGGTGTGGCTCAGTGGTTACAGAGTGGGCCCCAGGCACCGAAGGGTCTTGGGTTCGATTTCCGGTCAAGGGCACCCACCTGGGTTGCAGGTTTGGTCCCCAACCCTTTTCTGGATGCGAGCATGTGGGGGGCGACCGATCGATGTCTCTCTCTCTCTCTCTCTCTCTCTCTTTTCCACTCTCTTAAAGAATAAATCAATAAAATAATCAGGCGGCCAGTGTGGCTCCGTGGTTGAGCATCGACTTAGGAACCAGGAGGTCACGGGTTCGATTCCTGGTCAAGGGCACAGGCCCGGGTTGGGGGCTCCATCCCCAACCAGCAGGGGGCGCGCAGGAGGCGGCCGGTCCATGATTCTCTCTCATCCTGGATGTTTCTCTCTCTCTCTCTCACTCTCCCTTCCTCTCTATAAAAATCAAGAAAAAATATTTAATAAATAAATAATAAATAAATAAAATAGAAAGCCAGCCACTCGTCATTAAAAATAATAATAATAAATGAATAAAAAACATCAATGGAAAAAGTATCCTCGGGTGAGGATTCACAAAAAAAATAAGTAAAATGAGATGAAATAGGGCCCTGGCCGGTGTGGCTCAGTGGGTAGAGCGGCGGCCTGCGGACTGAAGGGTCCCGGGTTCGATTCCCGGTCAAGGGCACAGGCCCGGGTTGTGGCCTGGATTCCCCCAGTAGGGGGCGTGCAGGAGGCGGCCGATCCATGGTTCACTCTCATCACGGATGTTTCTCTCTCCTTCTCCCTTCCTCTCGGAAATCCATAAAAATATATTTTAAAAAATGAAGATATATTGTAAAAAAATACATTATATGGAAAAGCAAAACGCCTGGAACACCAAAAAGATTCTTTAAACAAATTTAAAAATAACAAGCATAAATAAAAGGAAATAGGGACAGTTGCCACCCAACTGGTGTGGCTCAGTGGATAGAGCGTCGGCCTGCAGACCGACGGGTTCTGGGTTCGAATCCAGTCAAGGGCACGGACCTGGGTTGCAGGCTCCTCCCCGGCCCGGGCCCTGGTTTGGGTGTGTGCAGGAGGCAGCCCATCGATGTGTCTCTCTCTCTCGCATCGATGTTTCTCTCTGTCTCTCCCTCTCTCTTCTGCTCTCTCTAAAAATCAATGGGAAAAATATCCTTGGGTGAGGATTAACAACAAAAAGATAAAATAAAATAAAATAAAATAATAAAATAAAATAAAATAAAATAAAATAAATAATAAAATAAAATAAAATAAATAAATAAAATAAAATAAATAAAATAAATAAAATAAAATAAATAAAAATAAAATAAAATAATAAAATAAAACAAATAAACATAAAATAAATTAAATAAATAAATAAAATAAATAAATAAATAAAATATTATTAAATAAAATAATAAAATAAAATAAATAAAATAAATAATAAAATAATAAATAAAATGAATAATACAAGAAAAATAATAACATAAAATACAATAAATAAAATAAAATAAAAATATATAAAATAATGAAATAATAAAATAAAATAATAAAATTTAAAAAATAATATACAATAAACAAAATAAAATAGTAAAATAAATAAAATAATAAAATAAAGTAAAATAAATAATAAAATAAATAAAATAAAATAAATAATAAAATAGAAGGCAATAAAATGCAATCAATAAAACAATAAAATAAAATGAAACCAATAAAAATAAAATACCATAAATAAAATAACGACATTTTAAAAAAAATAAAATGCGATCAGTAAAATCAGACTGCACATAAAACAGACAGTGAGACGGGGCTGGCAGGTGAGCTGCCCCCCCCACCCCCAGCGCAGAAAGACAGCGGGTGCTGTGTCCCCCCCCGGACCAGCTTGGGGCTCCCGCTCCGCAGCCAAAACCTCGCTGCCCCCCCAAAGCCCGGGGACCCCCGAGAACGGCCGCATCAGCCCCTGGCGCTCGGACACGTGTCCATCAGCTCTGGGCTGGTGGGAAGCGGGGCGGGGTGGACCCCAAAAAAGCCATGCAGCCACTGCCCTCTTCAGGCTGGGCTGGATGCTGCGAGAATCTATTTTTATTTATTTTATTAAAAAAAAAAAAAAAGAAATAGATCTGGCCCTGGCCGGTGTGGCTCAGTGGATAGAGCGCCGGCCGGCGGACTCCAAGGTCCCGGGTTCGATTCCCCAGTCGGGGGCGTGCAGGAGGCGGCCGATCGGTGAGTCCCTCTCATCATGGATGTCTCTCTCTCTCTTCCTTTTTCTTCCTCTGGGACATCAAGAAAAATATATTTAAAAAAAATAAAAAAATATATAAATCTTTATTTGATTTCAGAAAGTGAGGGGGAGAGAGAGACACACAAACGATGGGAGAGAATCGTGGGCAAGCCTTGCAGTGCTGTGTTGGTTCCCTGTTAATCATTTCTTCATTTCAGTGAGTGTATCCTTCATTTCTGACTTTTTTCTTTTTTTTTTTTAAGGAAAACAGCGACCCAATAACTCCCTTCCTTTCTTACTTTCAAAATATATTTTTATTGATTTCAGAGGGGAAGGGAGAGGGGGAGAGAGAGAGAAACATCAATAGGTAGGTAGCTAGGTAGGTAGGCATTAGGTGGATGGATAATCGCTGGCTAGATAGATAAGTGATAACTGGAGGGATAGGTAGGTAGATAGATAGTTTATAGATGGCTGAGTAGGTGAAAAAATAGAGATATATGAGTTCTGATAAACAGATAACAGATTGATGGATACATAGATGATAGGTAGGTAGGTGGATACATGGAGAGATAGAGATAGATAGATGATAGAGAGATAGACAGATAAATGATAGATAATCGATAGATGGTTGAATGGGTAAATAATCGGGACATGGGACTATTAATAAATGGATGGATAACAAATTGATAGTTAGATACATAGATGATAGATACGTAGGTAGAGAGATGGGTGGATGGATAGATAAATACATTGATGATAGGTAGGTACATAGGTAGGTAGGTAGAATGGGTAGATAGATATGACAGGTAAATGGTGAATAGATGATGATGATGATTGATAGATGATAAATAGATGGATAGATAGGTAGATAGATGGTAGATTGATACATAGATGATAGGAAGGTAGATATGTACATATGTAGGTAGGTAGGTAGGTAGGTAGGTAGATAGAATGGATACATAGATAATAGATGAATGAATAAATGAAGATAGATAGATCCTAGATAGATAGATGGATAGTTAGAGATGATGGATGGATAGATAGATGATGGATTGATAGATATAGATGACAGATCAGACGTGGATAGATAGATACATGATAAATAGATGGATAGATAGATAGATGGTAGATTGATACATAGATGATAGGAAGGTACATATGTTCATATGTACATAGGTAGGTAGGTAGGTAGGTAGGTAGATAGATAGAATGGATACATAGATAATAGATAGATAAATGAATAAGTGAAGATAGATAGATCCTAGATAGATAGATGGATAGTTAGAGATGATGGATGGCTAGATAGAGGATGAATTGATATATATATATAGATAACAGATCAGACATGGATAAATAGATGATAAATAGATGGATAGGTAGATAGATGGTAGATTGATACATAGATGATAGGTAGGTACATTTGTAGATAGGTAGGTAGGTAGATAGAATAGATACATAGATAATAGATAAATGAATAAATGAAGATGATAGGTAGATAGATAGATAGATAGATAGATAGATAGATAGTTATAGGTGATGGATGGATAGGTAGATGATAGATGATAGATAGATAGATAGATAGATAGATAGATAGATAGATAGATATAGATGGTGGGTGGATAGATAGATGATGGATTGGTAGATACATAGGTAGATGATAGATATCAATAGATAGATGATAGATAGATTGTAGACAGGTAGATAGACAAGTAGATAGACAGACGGACAGATGACAGAGGGGAGTGTGAGGGACGGTGGATTTAAGAGCTCAAGGCCGGTACGCAAAGATGTATGTCTGTCATCTGTCCATCTGTCTATCTACTTGTCTATCTACCTGTCTACAATCTATTATCTATCTATCAATATCTATCATCCACCTATGTATCTACCAATCCATCATCTATCTATCCACCCATCATCTATATCTATCTATCTATCTATCTATCTATCTATCTATCTATCTATCATCTATCTATCTACCTATCTATATCTATCTATCTATCTATCTATCTATCTATCTATCTATCATCTATCATCTATCTATCTATCTATCTATCTATCTATCTATCTATTATCTATCATCTATCTATCTATCTATCTATCTATCTATCTATATCTATTATCTATCTATCTATCTATCTATCTATCTATCTATCTATCATCTATCATCTATCATCTATCTATCTATCTATCTATCTATCTATCTATCTATCTAACATGATGAGAGAGAATCATGGATCGGCTGCCTCCTGCACGCCCCCTACTGGGGATCGAGCCCACAACCCGGGCATGTGCCCTTGGCCAGAATCGAACCCGGGACCCTTCAGTCCGCAGGCCGATGCTCTATCCACTGAGCCACACCGGCCGGGCCCCGGTGAACATTTTCGAATACTGAGCAGTGACTCTACGTGAGACGCTTAAGGGAGGAAGAGGTGTGACCCTGAGCCCCACCGTATCTGTGGGAGCCACCAGGCGTGTAACAGGCATGTGACAGGCGTGTGGCAGGCATGTGACAGGCGTGTGACAGGCGTCTTTGTTCGCACCCACAGTGTCTGACCAGGCCTTCGTGACGCTGGCCACCAACGACACCTACTGCCAAGGAGCCCTGGTCCTGGGCCAGTCGCTGAGGAACCAAAGGGCCTCCAGGCAGCTGGTGGTGTTGATCACTCCCCAGGTGTCCAGGCTGCTCAGGTAAGACCTGTGCCCACCTGGCTCCTCCTTGGGTAGAAGCAACATCACCTGCGCTCATGGGGGCGGGGGTTCCCCCTGAAATTGTGTTGGTCCTAGAACCCTGGCCATCATGGAATCGATGGGTAGATAATGGATGGGTGGACGGATGGATGGATGGATAGATAGATAATAGGTAGATAGATGATAGATATATAGATAGATGATAGATAGATAGATAGATGATAGATGGATAGATAGATAGATAGATAGATGATAGATAGATAGATAGATGATAGATGGATAGATAGATAGATAGATAGATAGATAGATGATAGATAGATAGAATAGATGAGACATAGGTAGAAAGATAGATACAGAGATTCACAGATACATAAATAGATGGTAGATGATAGATAGATGATAGATAGAATAGATGAGACAGAGGTAGAAATATAGATACAGAGATTCACAGATACATAAATAGATGGTAGATTATAGATAGGTAGATAGATAAATAGATAGATAGATAGATAGATAGATAGATAGATAGATAAAATAGATGATACGTAGGTAGAAAAATAGATATGCAGGTACATAAATAAATTAGATTAGGTAGATAGATAGATGATAGATAGATAGGATGGATGATGGATGTGTGGGTGTATGGATGGTTAGATGGACGCATGGACCGATGGATGTATGGATGGATACACAGGTAAATATAGATACATAGACACAGATGATTAATAGCTAAATATAGAGATGATAGATTAGATAGATAGATAGATAGATAGGATGATGGATGGATGGGTAGATGAAGAGATGGATGGTAGAGATGATAAATGATAGAGATAGATAGATAGATGATAGATAGATAGATAGATGATAGATAGATAGATAGATAGATAGATAGATAGATAGATGATAGATAGATAGAATAGATAATAGATAGGATGGATGATGGGTGTATGGATGGTTAGATGGATGCATGGACGGATGGATGGATGGATGGATGGATGGATACATAGATAAATATAGAAACATAGACATAGATGATTAATAGCTAAATATAGAGTTTGTAGATAGGTAGATAGATAGATAGATGAGAGAATAGATGGATGGATAGATGATAGAGAAATATATAGGTAGATAGGTAGAAAGAATTGATGGATATATAGAAGATAGATACAGATAGGATGGATAGATAGACAAATAAATAGATGCTGTAGTTAGATGGAGGATGGGTGATGGGTAGATAGATGATGATTGATAGATGATGGAGACATTGGCTCCCTGTATCTCTAGCTCGTCCTCAGGTTTCTGTCATCACAAGATAGTCTACGTGATGCCAAAATCGAATTTAACCAAAAATAAATAAACACTTTGTGAGAGAGGCAGATTTCATGTTGCTACCGGCTCACTGCCACATATTTTGCCAAGAGAGGGACTTCCTTAAAGCTACCCTGGATCCGTCTCACTTAAGACAGTTCTGGCCCTAGCTGGTGTGGCTCAGTGGGTAGAGCATCAGCTTGCAGACCAAAGGGTCCAGGGTTCTATTCCCGGTCAAGGCCACGTACCTCGGTTGCTGGCTCCTCCCCAGACAGAGCCCTGGTCCTGGTTCATGCAGGAGGCAACCAATCAATGTGTCTCTCTCACATCGATATTGCTCCCTGTCTGTCCCTCTCCCTGGCTTCCAATCTCTCTAGAAATCCATGGAAACATACGCTCAGGTGAGGATTAACAAAAAGGAAGAAGGATTCATGTTTCCTGTTTCTGAGCAGGGATGGGGATATATACTGTTCCATGATTCTCTACATCTTATGTTTTTTTTCAAAAAAAGTATATTGATTTCAGAGAGGAAGGGAAAGGGAGAGAGAGAGAAACATCCATGAAGAGAGAGAATCATGGACCGGCCGCCTCCTGCACGCCCCCTACTGGTTGGGGATGGAGCCCACAACCCGGGCATGTGCCCTGAATGGGAATCGAACCCGTGACCTCCTGGCTCATAGATCCACACACAACCATCGAGCCACGCGAGCCGGGTGTCTCCGGGTTTCTTGGCAAACGTGTCTTCCAGGGCTATTCTCTCGAGGGTATTTGATGAGGTCGTCGAGGTCAATCTGATGGACAGCGCCGACCACGTCCACCTGGCCTTCCTGAAGAGGCCCGAGCTCGGCGTCACCCTCACCAAACTTCACTGCTGGACGCTCACCCGTTACAGCAAGTGTGTGTTTCTGGACGCCGACACCCTGGTGAGCACCCTGGGAGTGTGGGACCGAGATGGTGCCCTTGGTGAGAAAGCCATGAGACACCACACCTCCTGCCCCCTCTTCAGCAGGCTGCTACCTTGGGGTGGGGTTCCCGTCAGGCAACATGGAACGATTGTGTGTATTTTATTTTATTATTTACTAGAGGCCCGGTGCACGAAATCTGTGCACGAGTGTGGTCCCTAGTGGCTGCCGGCCACCGGCTGGGGCCTTGCTTTGTTTCACGCCACCCCCCTGGTGGTCAGCGCACGTCATAGCAAGTGATCGATCTCCTGGTCAATCGAACTCCCGAGGGGACACTTTGCATATTAAGATTTTTTTATATATAAAGACTAGAGGCCTGGTGCATGAAATTGGTGCATGGGTAGGGTCCCTAGGCCTGACCGGTGATCAGGGCCGATTGGGGCTTTCTGGCTGCTGGCCGGGACCTCCCTTCTCAGGTAGTCAGCCCACATCATAGCGAGCGGTCGAACGCCTGGTCTCCCGGTCGAACTCCCGCGGGGACAGTTTGCATATTAGGCTTTTATATATATAGTTTTTATTAATTTTTATTTTTAAGTCTTTTTATTAATATATTTTATTGATTTTTTACAGAGAAGAAGGGAGAGGGATAGAGAGTTAGAAACATCGATGAGAGAGAAACATCGATCAGCTGCCTCCTGCACATCTCCTACTGGGGATGTGCCCGCAACCGAGGTACATGCCCTTGACCGGAATCGAACCCGGGACCCTTCAGTCCACAGATCAACGCTCTATCCACTGAGCCAAACTAGTTAGGGCTAATTTTTATTTTTAAAAATTATTGTTGTATGTTTTTTAATCCTTGCCTGTGGTTATTTTTTTATTGATTTTTAGGGAGAGTGGAAGAGAGAGGGAAACACAGAGAGAGAAACATCAATGGATTGCCTCCTGCACGCCCCCTACTGGGGATGGAGCCTGCAACCCGGGCATGTGCCCTTGACCTGGAATCGAACCTACAACCTCCTGGTTCCTAGGTTGACAATCAACCACTGAGCCACACCAGCCAGCACTTGATTGGCTATTTTTTTTTTGTCTGTAGTGAGAGCGTCTTGATTGGCTATTTTTTTTTTTTGTCGTCTGTTGTGAGAGCAACCATCCTGGGGCTCAGACCTCCTCTGATGGACAGTTTGCAAGGAGCCAACCCTGTCTGGCCCCTCCTCAAGCCCCTCCCTCCTTTCTCACCTGCGAAACCGGAAGCCACAGGGGGTGGGGCGTGGCTACAGGTGACCCCTGCTCTGATTGACAGGTGCTGTGCAACATCGATGAGCTGTTTGAGAGGAGCGAGTTTTCCGCCGCCCCCGACCCGGGCTGGCCTGACTGCTTCAACAGCGGGGTGTTCGTCTTCTGGCCGTCCCTGCGGACACACCGCCTCTTGCTGCAGTATGCCGCGGACCACGGCAGCTACGACGGTGCGTGAGGGACAGCTGGGATTTTGGGGGGACCCAGACCCCCCTCTTCTGCCTGGGAATGAATGAAAATTTCAACACAAAATGCCCTAGGTGGTGTTGCTCAGTGGATAGAGCTATCGGCCTAAAGACTGAAGGGTCCCAGGTTCGATTCCTGGCCAAGGGCACAGGCCCGGGTTGCAGGCTCGATCCCCAGTAGGGGGCGTGCAGGAGGCAGCCGATCCATGATTCTCTCTCCTCATGGAGGTTTCTATCTCTCTCTCTCCCCCTCCCTTCCTCTCTGAAATCAATTAAATAATATCTATGTGTATAAAAGGCTATTATGCAAATTGCCCCCTCGACTGGGATTTCGACCGGGAGTTCGACCAAGATGGCGAGGCCGGCTGGCCCACCTCCCGCGGCCCCTCCCCCTGGCCTGCCCTGCCCCCGATCGGCCCCAATCTTGGCAGGCCAGCCGGACCCCACCCGTGCACGAATTCGTGCACCGGGCCTCTAGTTTATAGATAAAAGAAATGAATTTTTTTTAAAAAATAATGAATAGTATACCATAAATAGTCATGTAGTCATGGCATTCCCTACTGGTAATCGATACAAACGAATGATGTTGGTTGATGTCTCGCTTTGAGACGAGGATAACGTGTTAGTGGGCAGAGAGGAGAAGTGTGCTTGGTGACCTCGGATGACCTTCAAACGTCCCTCGCATTCTTTTTTTTTTTTTAAAAATGTATTTTTATTGATTTCAGAGAGGAAGGGAGAGGGAGAGAGAGAGAGAGAGACATCCATGAGGAGAGAGAAACATGGATTGACAGCCTCCTGCACGCCCCCTACTGGTTGGGGATGGAGCCTGCCACCCGGGCCTGTGCCCTCGACCGGGAATCGAACCCTAGATCCTTCAGTCCGCAGGCCGACGCTCTATTTACTGAGCAACACCGGCCAGGGCTATTGCTGGTTATTAATAAAAAAGGGCGGAGGTTGATGTATGTCGCACTTTGAGAGAACAGTCATGTTTGAGCAGGCAGAGAGGAGACACGTGCTCATTGACCTTGGATGACCTTCGGACGCCCTCGTTAACATGAATGTCTCCGTTCACCGTTTAGGGGCCGATCAGGGCTTGCTCAACAGTTTCTTCAGCAGCTGGCCGACGGCCGACATTCAGAAGCACTTGCCCTTCGTCTACAACCTGAGCAGCAGCCCCGCGTACACCTACAGCCCGGCCTTCAGACAGTAAGTGCTCGCACGGGCCCAGTCCCAGGTCTGACTCTGTGGTATAACCACCTTGCATCAGCTTTTGAAATTTTATTTATTTTATTTTTTCATTGATTTCAGAGAGAGGAAGGGAGAGAGAGAGAGAGAGAGAAACATCACAGATGAGAGAGACTCATGGATCGGCTGCCTCTTGCAAACCGGGCACGTGCCCTTGACCGGACTCGAACTCGGGACCCTTCAGTCCGCCGGGCGACCCTCTATCCGCTGAACCAAACCGGCCGGGGGAGCCTTTGAATTTTTGAAACGTGTTTTTGTTGAACTTCAGGGACAGGAAGGAGAGAGAGAGAGAAACAGGAATAATGAGAGAGGATCATGGATCGACGGGCTCCCTTCCTACTGGAGGTCGAACATGATTGACAGCAGGAATCTTGGTGTCCGTCCATAGACACGTGGACAGAGACGCCGTGGGACATGTATGTGCCGTGCCCGCACAGCCAAGGGTCCGTGAGCGGGAGGAGGGGCGGCGAGGAATTAAAGAATAGACAGATAAAGAGAATACAGCTGGGGCTTGGTGGACCTCCTGTGCCTGGAGGTGGCCACAGAAAAGAGGAATCCAGCCACCAAGCTGAGCCGTTACTTTATAGTCAGAGGAGAACAAAGTGGTGGCCAACGTAGTTACAATGTTCTTGTGAGTTTCGCTTGTTTTGGCAGCACTTGCTGCACCTCCCACAGCCCATTCGCTACCCAGGAAGGATCTAGGGCAGCGGTTCTCAACCCGGGGGTCGAACGAACCCTTCCACAGGGGTCGCCGAAGACCATCAGAAAACACATCGATCATCACATACTGTTTTTGGGATGAATCACTACGCTTTCACGATGTTCCATTTGTAACAATGAGATTGGGGGTCGCCACGACATGAGGAGCCGTATGAAAGGGTCGCGGCGTTAGGAAGGCTGAGAACCACTGATCCAGGGGGTGGCTGTAAGGTTAAACTTAATGAAGCTTAAGAGGGCTCAGCTCTCCAAGCTGGGACGTGTGTGTGGCCCTGCCACAGGTCAATTATGTGAGGCTGAACTCTACAGCCGCTCCGGCCACATGTACGCAGTGGAATATTACTAAGCCATGAAAAAGGACTAGAGCTTACCATTGGCAACAGCGTGCCTGGACCTAGAGGGTGAGATAAGTCAGACAGAGAAAGACAAATACCAGGTGATCTCACTTGTCTGTGGAATCTCAAAATAAAATAAATGAACAAATAAACAAAACAAACAGAGGCAGACTCGGACACAGATCACAAGCTGATGGTTGCCCGAGCGGAGACAACGGAGAAAATGGAATACAAAAGCAAACCAAACATCAAAGTCACCGACCACAGGAAAACCAACTCAATAAGAATGTTTCCGAGTGTTGGGTGTGGTGGTAATTGAGAAAATATAAAAGGACTGAGAAGGGGAAATTCATAATCTTGTAAAAGAAGCTTTTTTTTCCAGTTTTTTTGGGGTTTGTAGTTTGCATATGTATCATAAAAGCTATTTTTTTTTTTGTCCCTGTTGTTGCTGTTATTTTAAAAAATGGATTTCAGAGAGAGGAAGGGAGAGGGAGAGAGAGAGAGAGAAACATCCATGATGAGAGAGCATCACGGATCGGCTGCCTCCTGCACGCCCCCTACTGGGGATGGAGCCCGCAACCCAGGCACGTGCCCTTGACCGGGAATCGAACCCGGGTCCTCCTGGTTCCTAGGTTGACGCTCAACCACGGAGCCACAACGGCTGGGCTGTTGGTTGCTTTTTGAATGTGTCTGTCCACTCCCCAGTGGAAATCTCCTGTGCGTTTCCTTCTCAGGTTCGGTTCGAGGGCGAAGGTGGTCCACTTTCTGGGCCCCAAGAAGCCGTGGAGCTACAAGTACAACCCTCAGACGGGCTCGGTGCTGGAGGAGGCCCCTGGGACGGCCCCCCAGCACCAGCTGAGCTTCCTGAACCTGTGGTGGAACATCTACCACCACAGCGTCTTGCCTCTGTACGAGCGCATCCCGGACGAGCCACGGCAGGCGTCGCCCGGACACACGGTAAGTGGGGGGATCCCCTCGGAACACAGGGGTTGAGAATCGAGTCAGTCCTGCCGGCCTGGCTCAGTGGTTGAGCATCGACCTAGGATCCAGGAGCTCACGGTTCGGTTCCCGGTCAAGGGCACAGGCCCGGGTTGCGGGCTCGATCCCCAGTAGGGGGCATGCAGGAGGCAGCCGGTCCGTGATTCTCTCTCATCACGGATGTGTCTCTCTCTCTCCCTCTCCCTTTTTGAAATCAATAAAAATGTACCAAAAACAAATATAGGAACACACAATTATGTGATCAGACCTAACAGCTATGTATATAAAAGCCTAAGGGATTCTTATGACCGAACGGTGAGAACGTCCGGAACGACTGGTCGACCAGTTGCTATGACGTCCACTGACTACCAGGGGGCAGATGCTCAATGCAGGAGCTGCTCCCTGGTGGTCAGTGTGCTCCCACAGCCAACGTCCCACACTCTGTTTTTTTAAAAATATTTTATTGATTTTTTACCGAGAGGAAGGGAGAGGGAGAGAGAGTTCGAAACATCAATGAGAGAGAAACATCGATCAGCTGCCTCCTGCCCGCCGCCCCCTGGGGATGTGCCCGCAACCTAGGTCCATGCCCTTGGCCGGAATCGAACCCGGGACTTTTCAGTCCGCAGGCCGATGCTCTATCCACTGGGCCACACCAGCTAGGGCCCCACACTCTGTTTTTCCGCCAGCTGGCAGGCCCCTATCGGCCTGGCCCTGATCAGTCCTCATTGCCAGCCAGGCCTAGGGACCCCACCCATGCAGGAATTCGTGCACCCGCCTCTAGTATTGAATAAATATGGATACTCGAGTTGGGGAGCCGTGCCCACACAGAGAACGGGATGGGTCTTAGGGCTCTGAGGTCAGTCCGAGAGTTGAAAAGTCGTGAGGGAACCCGGATCATTGTGTCTGTCCATTTTTCTGTGTGCAGAATGCTCTCCCGCGCGTTGAGGTGCCGTGTGCGAATTCAGCCGCCACGGCTCCTGGGGAACCTTTGGAGACGCCCACGGTAGTGAATGAGACCCCACTTTCATCTGAGGCAGCCCCTTCAGGAGACGTAAGTACCAGCACCCCACACAGAAAGGTGAGATGGGACGTCAGGCATGGGGCCCGGCCAGTGTGGCTCAGGGGTTGAGCACTGACCTAGGAACCAGGAGGTCCCGGGTTCGATTCCCGGTCAAGGGCACATGCCCGGGTTGCGGGCTCCCTCCCCAACCAGTAGGGGGCGTGCAGGAGGCGGCCGACCTATGAGTCTCTCTCCTCATGGGTGTTTCTCTCTCTCCCTCTCCCTTCTTCTCTTTCTAAATATCAATAAAAAATATTTTTAAAAGCCGGGTTGGCGTGGAAGGGACAAAAGAAAGAAAGAAGGAAAGAAAGAAGAGAGAGAGAGGAAGAAAGAGAAAGATTCGCTAATTAAGTTACAAAAAATATTTTTTTAATATTTGGCTACAGTTCTAGCCAGTGTGGCTCAGTGGATAGAGCATTGGCCTGTGGACTGAAGGGTCCTGAGTTCGATTCCTGCTCAGGGCACATGCCCGGGTTGCGGGCTCCATCCCCAACCAGTAGGGGGCGTGCAGGAGGCAGCCGGTCCGTGATTCTCTCTCATCCTGGATGTTTCTCTCTCTCTCTCTCTCTCTCTCTCTCTCTCTCTCTCTCTCTCTCTCTCCCTTCCTCTCTGAAATCAATACAAATATATTTTTTAAAAAATAACTAATTACAACGGCCAACCCAGACCCGCCAGGTTTGCAGAGGGAAGAGGAAGAGTGGTAGAAAATGAGCTTTTCTGCTCGTTTTTCCGTCCTCCTGGCATTCATTCAGGGAGCTCTCCCGTCTGAGCCTGCATCTGGCCCAGGAATGTCTGGGCTGAGTTAAATATAGGGCGTGAGCCGCTCCAGGAATTCCAGGAATCTGCCCTTCAGCTCCTAGGGTATGTAGAGAGCTGCTCTCTCTCTCTCTGTCTGCAACTAGTGAGCCAGGCTTGTTACAAGATTTTTTTAAAAAATCATCCAAAAAACACTCTTTAAATAATAATAAAAAAATAAAAAAATTAAGAAATAAAAAAATTAAGAAATAAAAAAATTAAGAAATAAAAAAATTAAAAATAAAAATAATAAAAAATAAAAATTAATAATAAATAAAAATTTAAAAATAAAAAATAATAAAAATAATACATAAAAATTTAAAAAATAATAAATAAAAAATGATAAATATAATAATACATAATAATTAAAAAAATAAAAAATATAAAATAATAATAAAACAGCCAAAGCCGGTTTGGCTCAGCGGATAGAGCGTCGGCCTGCGGACTGAAAGGTCCCAGGTTCGATTCCGGTCAAGGGCATGTGCCTGGGTTGCAGGCACTTCCCCAGTGGGGGATGTGCAGGAGGCAGCTGATCGATGTTTCTCTCTCATCGATGTTTGTAACACTCTATCTCTCTCCCTTCCTCTCTGTAAAAAATCAATAAAATATATTTAAAAAAAATAAAACTAATAATAAATAAAAATTAAAAATTAAAAAAAAATAATAAAAATAATAGTAAAGAAAATTTAAAAAATAAAAAATAAAAAATAATAGTAAATAAAAATTAAATTAAAAAAATAAAAAATAATAAAAATAATAGTAAAGAAAATTAAAATAAAAAAATAAGAAATAATTATAAATAAAAATAAAAAAATAAAAAATAATAGTAAATAAAAATTAAAAAATTTTAAAAAACCAAAAAAACCCCCACAAAAGGCAAGGCCGAGCTGGGTCGGTAATAGTGAGGAAGTTGGGAGGCTTTTAACAGGATCCGCCATATATTTCATTATTTCAACCCTAAGTCCTCTCGGGATCAGTTTTGTGCTGTCACTGCCCCCTGCTGGCCATTTCTAGAATTTTTCAACTCTGGGTTTTTCCTCCCACCCCTCCCCTCCCCTCCTCTCCCCCCAACTTAATTTTTAAAAAAATTTTTTTTTATGGCAGTAGAGCAGCGGTTCTCAACCTGTGGGTCGCGACCCCTTTGGGGGTCGAACGCCCCTTTCCCAGGGGTCGCCAAAGACCGTCGGAAAACACACCTAGAATCACATATTGTTTTTGTGATGAATCGTGATGCTTTCATGAGGTTCCATGGGCCACCATGACATTGGGGGTCCCCACAGCATGGGGAGCTGTATTAAGGGGTCGCGGCCTTAGGGAGGTTGAGAACCGCGGCAGTAGACGGAGGGGAATGTTCATGGGGTGTTTTGTTTGTTTGTTTGTTTAAATATATTTTATTGATTTTTTTATAGCGAAGAAGGGAGAGAGATAGAGAGTCAGAAACATCAATAATGGGAGAGAAACATGGATCAGCCGCCTCCTGCACGCCCCCTACTGGGGGATCAAGCCCACAACCCGGGCCTGTGCCCTTGGCTGGAATCGAACCCGGGACCCTGCAGTCCACAGGCCGACGCTCTATCCACTGAGCCACACCAGCCAGGGCTTCAATATATTTTTATTGATTTCAGAGAGAAGAAGGGAGAGGGAAAGAGAGAGAGAGAAACATCAGTGGTGAGAGAGAATCATGGATCGTCTGCCTCCTGCACGCCCCCTACTGGGGACCCAAGGATATTTTCCCATTCATTTTTATTTATTTAATTTTTAAAGAATATATTTTTATTGATTTCAGAGAGAAAGGGAGAGAAAGAGAAACGTCCATGATGAGAGAGAATCATGGATCGGCCGCCTCCTGCACGCCCCCTACTGGGGATCGAGCCCGCAACCCGGGCCTGTCCCCTCGACCGGGGATGTTTCTCTCTCTCTCTCTCTCCTCCCTTTGTCTCTGAAATCAATAAAAAAATATATATATATATTTTTAAAAAGAGTTAGTCATGGCCCCAAGTAGATACAAGGACGTTAAGACATGGTTTTGGGTGCGAGCCCCAGACAAGGACGTAGGCGGAGATGTTGGTGATCATAAACTCTCTCCCTCATCGAACCCCTTTTCATCCTGGCGGCAGAGAAAAATATACAATATACGCCCTGTTTTCCGTTGAGCTGTGTTCATTTGCATGAAAATCTGTGCTAATCGCATTTTGTTATTTATTTTTTATTTATTACAGACGACAGGTTGCCCTGAAATCGAGACTCCGGCGGGACTGATGCCTGAGGCAAATGCACCACCTTTTCCCCCATTGGCCGGAGTCGCAGAGCCCCAAACCGCCACCGTGCTGATCATTGAAACAGTTAAGCTCGGCCGTCTCGGTCAGGGGTCCTGGTTCTGTGGGCGTGCCTGTCCATCGACGGCCAAAAAGATGCCCTGTTTTACGTCTGTGGCTTTTCTTTAAATATAACCTAGAGGCTTCGGTACACGGATTCGTGCACAGGTGGGGTCCCTCGGCCTGGCCTGCGGGGATCGGGCCGAAACCGGCTCTCTGACATCCCCCGAGGGGTCCAGGATGGTGAGAGGGTGGTTCTCGGGTGACGCGCCCCGGAATCGGGCTCCCTCCTCTGTGTTTCTGGGTGCGACGCCCGAGAAATGGCAGCTCCTGTGTTGTCTGCCCCCCGGTGGTCAGTGAACGTCATAGCTACCAGTCAGAGCGTCTGCCCTCTGGTGGTCAGTGTATGTAATAGCTACCAGTCAGACTGTCTGCCCCCTGGTGGTCAGTGAACGTCATAGCTACCAGTCAGAGCGTCTGCCCCCTGGTGGTCAGTGTATGTAATAGCTACCATTTGGGAGTGTCTGCCCCCTGGTGGTCAGTGTATGTAATAGCTACCAGTCAGACCGTCTGCCCCCTGGTGGTCAGTGTATGTAATAGCTACCATTCGGGAGTGTCTGCCCCCTGGTGGTCAGTGTATGTAATAGCTACCAGTCAGACCGTCTGCCTCCTGGTGGTCAGTGTACGTCATAGCTACCGGTCAGAGCGTCTGCCCACTGGTGGTCAGTGCACGTCATAGCTACCAGTCACAGTGTCTGCCCCCTGGTGGTCAGTGCACGTTATACCTACCAGTGGGAGCATCTGCCCCCTGGTGGTCAGTGCACGTCATAGCTACCAGTCACAGCGTCTGCCCCCTGGTGGTCAGTGCACATCATAGCTACCAGTCACAGTGTCTGCCCCCTGGTGGTCAGTGAACATCATAGCTACCGGTCGGAGCATCTGCCCCCTGGTGGTCAGTGTATGTAATAGCTACCGGTCAGAGCGTCTGCCCTCTGGTGGTCAGTGAGTGTCATAGCTACCAGCAGGATCATCTGCCCTCTGGTGGTCAGTGTGCGTCATAGCGACCAGTCAGAGCGTCTGCCCCCTGGTGGTCAGTGCACGTCATAGCTACCAGTCAGAGCGTCTGCCCTCTGGTTGTCAGTGCACGTCATAGCTACCAGTCAGAGCGTCTGCCCTCTGGTGGTCAGTGCACGTCATAGCTACCAGTCAGAGCGTCTTCCCCCTGGTGGTCATTGTGCATCATAGCTACTGGCCAGTTGGCCCATCGCTTAAGCTTTTATCTATATAGATATGTTGACTTCAGAGAGGCAGAGAGAGAAACATCCATGATGAGAGAGAATCATGGACCGGCTGCCTCCTGCACGCCCCCTACTGGCGACCGAGCCCACAACCTGGGCATGTGCCCTTGACGGGGAATTGAACCCTGACCTCCTGGTTCATAGGTTGACCCACAACCACTGAGCCACGCCGGTTGGACCCCATGACCTTTCTTAATAGTTTTCCCAGCTGGGACAATCGGACGGCCATGAGCCCGGCCGGTGTGGCTCAGTGGTTCAGCATCAACCTAGGAACCAGGAGGTCAGGGTTCGATTCCCGGTCAAATGCACATCCCCGTGTTGCAGGCTCGATCTCCAGTAGGGGGCGTGCAGGAGGCAGCTGATTTTTATTCTCTCTTATCATGGATGTTTCTCTCTGTCTCTCCCTCTCCCATCCTCCGTGAAATCAATAAAAATGAATTTTAAAAAATGACTACAATTCTCAGAATTCCAAGCCAGACTAACAATGGGCGGTTGTGTCTCTAGCAGCCAGCGGACGAGACAGGAGCTGGCCGGTCGGAGGAATCCGGGCAACGAAACCAGGAGCCCCCTGTGAATGTCACCAGGGACCCCAGGCCTGAGGATGCGCTGGAGGTGGTACCCCCATCCTTTGCTCGCTCTCGGCTCCTGCCAGCCGCCCCCTGCCTTTCCCGGGGCTCCCCGCCTGCACCCACCAGCCGTTAACTCACTTTGTTGAAATCAATCTATATGTATAAAAGCCTAAGCTACCGTGATGACCGTTCGACCAGTTCACCGGTCGCTATGACACGCACTGACCACCAGGGGGCAGATGCTCAATGCAGGAGCTTCCCTCTGGTGGTCATTGCACGCCACACCCAACCTCCCATGGTCCCTACCCCCAGCCGGCTGGCCCCGATCGGCCCTGAACGCCAGCCAGGCTGAGGGACTCCCCCCACCCCCACTCCATGCACGAATTCGTGCACCAGGACGCGCGTAAAAACATCACAAAACAAGAAACGTCTCCTGTCGGCTTGTCGCCCCCAGGTGGACCTGGCTATGTCCATTTCCGAGATCTCCATCAGCGAGAAGGTCAGGGCGCTGAGCCCCGAGGAACAGAGGAGGAAGTGGGAACAGGGCCACATCGACTACATGGGGAAGGACGCCTTTGCCCGCATCCAGGAGAAGCTGGACCGGTTCCTGCAGTGATGCGGGGAGCGCGTGCAGCGGGCGCCGTGGTTCCGTCCGCCATGTTCTGTTGGGTGGACGTCTCCTCTCGTGTCTTTCCGAAAGGGCGACGCTGTTCAACTCCATGCCTGACTTCACGGTTCAACTCCGTGCCTGACTTCATCATTCAACCACGTGCCTGTCATCGTCGTTATTGATGGTTGACCAACCTGAGTGCCTTCCAATAAAAAGCAACGTAGACCGTGAACAACCCAGCTGGAAGCCGCCTGCGGGTCCCAGCTCTCCCACACCTTCTCGCCGTCTTCTCACCTCGTCTGCAAGACGGAGCGGAAAGAAACTTCTGGTCGACCCTCGACCAGGGTCTTGGCCAGAGGAGCTTTGCAACGCCGGCTCGGACAGGTGCTACGACGTCTAGGTTGGACGTTACCGTGGATTGTCTTCTGTCCCCAGGCGAATAGCAGTAGGAGCGTGTCTTCAGTACCTCCGGAATCCTTAAATATGAGCATCCTTTCTCTTTGTGTTTAATAAAATATTTTTACTAGAGGCCCGGTGCACGAATTCTTGCTCCCGTGGGGTCCCTTGGCCTGGCCTGTGGGATTGGGCCAAAACCGGCTCTCCGACATCCCCCGAGGGGTCTCAGATGGCGAGAGGGCGCAGGCCAGGCCGAGGGACCCCATTGGTGCACGATCGGGGCAGGGGAGGGACACAGGAGATTGGCCAGTGGGGGAGTGACTGGGGTAGGGCTCCAGGGCTTGTCCAGCCCGTCTCGCTCACTCCCGATCGGCCAGACCCCAGCAGCAAGCTCACCTACTGGCCATAGCGTCTGCCCCCTGGTGGTCAGTGCACGTCATAGCAAGTGGTTGAGTGGCCTTAGCATATCGTTAGCATATTACACTTTGGTTGGTTGAACGGCCGACTGGTCAACCAGACAGTTACCCTATTAGGCTTTTGTTATACAGGAGGACGGCTCTAGCCTGTTTGGCTCAGTGGATAGAGAGCTGTAAACCTCCTGGTTGGTTCCAGGTGATGTCTCGCCATAACTCGCTCAGGACACCTAGATGTGCAAAGGCTACTTGCAGGCAAATGCGTGTGTCACCCGTGACGTACGTGCGACTGCTCTCTGCTGGGTCTCACTACCTCACTCCCAAGCATCGTTTCGATTTGCTGGGCTCTTCAGGCCATTTCAACTCCGCTCTCTTGGGAGAATTCTCCGTTTTCTGAGACCTAAACTGTCTTCCACTAGGAAACGTCACCAAATCCATCCATCCATCCATCCTCCCATCATCATTTATCCATCCATAGATCCATCCATCCATCCATCATCCATCCATCCATCCATCCATCATCCATCCATCCACCCATCATCCATCCATTTATCCATCCATCCATCCATCCATCCATCATCCATCCATTTATCCATCCATCCATCCATCCATCCATTTATCTATCCATCCATCCATCCATCCATCCATCCATCCATCCATCCATCATCATTTATCCATCCATCCATCCATCCATCATCCATCCATTTATCCATCCATCCATCCATCATCATTTATCTATCCATCCATCCATCCATCCATCCATCCATTTATCCATCCATCCATCCATCCATCCATCCATCCATCCATTTATCCATCCATCCATCCATCCATCCATCATCCATCCATTTATCCATCCATCCATCCATCATCCATCCACCAACCCACTCATCCATCCATCCATCCATCCATCCATCCATCCATTTATCCATCCATCCATCCATCCATCCACCTACTCACCCATCCATCCATTCATCATCCATCCATTCACCCACCCACCCATCCACCCACTCACCCACCAACCTACTCATTTATTCATTCATCCCTCCATCCACTGATCCATACATGCATACATCCACCCAGCAACCCACTCACTCACCCATATATCCATCCATACATGCATCCATACATCCCATGTCCATGGAGTTCTGTCTATGTGACATGTTCTAACACGGTACACGAAAAGTCCAAGACCCTTTTCATGACTTACGAACACCATCCATATAAGGCATACAAGACTGTTCTGAATATCACCAGTCCCAAAATCTCTACTGCATAACGTCTGGACGACAGAATCAGACAAGTTCAGTCCCCGAGGAATTCGATTGGACTTATACTACCACTAATATTTTGGCACATAGAAAGGATTTAAGAAAAACCCAACATTTTATTGGTCTAAAAATTTGTTTCTTTGGTGGATTAAGATGTGTGATGTGTACCTTTAGACCAGGGGTGGGAAACGTCCGGCCTGAGGGCTGTATGAGCCCTGTGAAATCGCTTGGTCTGGCCCTGCCCAGGCATTGGAGGGGTCAGTAAATGAACTATCCGACCCAATATAGACGGCTAATTTCTAAGTCGATAATTTTGTACGGCCATAGAATGATGTGCTAAATATCCAAATGGCCCCTGGGCAGAAAAAAGGTCCCCTCCCCCACCCCGATTTGGAGAAACGAAGTATAGAATCTTGGATCGGATGCCTCCTGCACGCCCCCTACTGGGGATGGAGCCTGAAAACCGGGCATGTGCCCTGACGGGGAACTGAACCATGACCTCCTGGTCCATAGGTCAATGCTCAAACCCTGAGCAAATCCGGCAGCACACCTTTTCCTACATCTGCTACTGTCCCTCATTTCTGTCATCTATTAATTATGGATAATAATATCTCCTGGGAAAACATTTCCCAAACTGTACCCCCCACCCCCTCCGCCCTGTCTAATTATGTAACCGCTAGAGGCCTGGTGCACGAATTCATGCACAGGTGGGTCCCTCGGACTGCACGGCAATGGGAGCCAATTGGGGCCATGGGTGGAGGGGCCATGGGAGGTTGGCTGTGGGAGTGCAGTGACCACCAGGGGGCAGCTCCTGGGTTGAGTGTGTGCCCCCTGGTGGTCAGTGCGCATCATAGACTAGTGGCCTGGTGCACGAAATTCGTGCATGGGAGGGGGGGTTCCTTCAGCCCGGCCTGCACCCTCTCCAATCTGGGACCCCTCGGGGGATGTCCGACTGCCGGCTTAGGCCCGCAGTCGGACATCCCTCTTGCAATCTGGGACCGCTGGTTCCTAACCGCTCACCTGCTTGCCTGCCTGATCGCCCCTAACCACTCTGCCTGCAAGCCTGCTTGCCCCCAACTGCCCCCACCCCACTGGCCTTCTCGCCCAAACTGCCCCCCCTTGCTGTCCTGATCACCCCCAACTGTCTCCCCTGCCGGCCTGATCACCCCCAACTACCCTCCCCTCCTGGCCTGATTGCTCCTAACCGCCTCTGCCTTGGCCCCGCCACCATGGTTTTGTCTGGAAGGATGTCCGGAAGGTCTCCCGGTCTAATTTGCATATTACCCTTTTATTAGTATAGATAACACTTTCCTTGTTCACCCTCCAACCGCACATGGCTTGCAGCTGGCTGTATCCAGCACACTTTTAAATGCCGCCCTGAATTCTGTCTCATTTGCTATTTCTTTTCTTTTCTCTTCCTTTCTATGAAACATTGGCTTGCGTCATTTAAAAAAATGACTTTTATTGATCTCAGAGAGAGAAAGGGAGAGGAAGAGAGAGAGAGAGAAACATCCACGATGAGAAAGAATCGTGGACCGGCCGCCTCCTGCACGCCCCCTAGTGGGGATGGAGCCCGCAACCCGGGCACGTGCCCTTGACCGGGAATCGAACCCTGACCTCCTGGTTCCTAGGTCGACGCTCAATCACTGAGCCTCACCGGCCGGGGGGGGGGGGGGGCAGTCACTTCTCGCTGGGGCCTCCGTCCTGGGTGCAGGAGCAGAAGGGGAAGGTCCCACAGCAGGGCTGCAGCCACGGCCTCCAGAGGATGTGGCTCAGGGAGAACTGTGAGGGCACGGGGGACAGGGTGGCTCTGTGCTCCTCCACGGCCGCGCCCACCCTGGCGACCACCGCGTGGAACAGCGGCTCAGAGTCGGGGGACAGGAGCCGAGCTTCCGAGGGGTCCCTGGAGAGGTCGAACAGCAGAGGAGGGCTGTGCTGGCTCACGCCGTCCCCCGAGCAGGGGCAGACGCCGTGGCCGTAGCAGGCGCCCGCGCCCTCGGGGTGGAACCGGGGTGTCATGTAGTGGACCTTCCACAGTCGGCCACCTGCGGGCAGACAGGAGGTGGGGGGTCAGGGTAGCGAGAGCCTGATGGACAGTAGACACCTGGCCCACCCCTGGGGCACGGACACCAACATCCATGGGCTATGGAGAAAAATGGCCCGGCCGGTGTGGCTCAGTGGTTGAGCGTCGACCCAGGAACCAGGAGGTCAGGGTTCGATTCCCGGTCAAGGGCACAGGCCCGGGTTGTGGGCTCGATCCCCAGTAGGGGGCATGCGGGAGGCAGCCGGTCCGTGATTCCCTCTCATCATGGATGTTTCTCTCTCTCTCTCACTCCCTCTCGCTTCCTCTCCGAAATCAATAAAAATATATTTAAAAAATAAAAAATAAAATAAGGAGTCCAGTTGGTGTGGTTCAGTGGCTGAGCATTGATGAAGAAACCATTTATCAATCTAATCTATCAATTTTCTGTATATAGAGGTTGAATATATGACTATATAATTTACTATCAACTAGTTCTATCTATCTATCTATCTATCTATCTATCTATCTATCATCTATCTATCATCATCTCTATCATATCTATCTCTATCTATCTATCTATCTATCTATCTATCTATCTATCATCTATCTATCATCATCTCTATCATATCTATCTCTATCTATCTATCTATCTATCTATCTATCTATCTATCATCTATCTATCATCATCTCTATCATATCTATCTCTATCTATCTATCTATCTATCTATCTATCTATCTATCATCTATCTATCATCATCTCTATCATATCTATTTCTATCTATCTATCTATCTATCTATCTATCTATCTATCTATCATCTATCTATCTATCATCTATCTATCTATCATCTATCTATCTATCTATCTATCTATCTATCTATCTATCTATCATCTATCTATCATCATCTCTATCATATCTATCTCTATCTATCTATCTATCTATCTATCTATCTATCTATCTATCATCTATCTATCATCATCTCTATCATATCTATCTCTATCTATCTATCTATCTATCTATCTATCTATCATCTATCTATCATCATCTCTATCATATCTATCTCTATCTATCTATCTATCTATCTATCTATCATCTATCTATCATCATCTCTATCATATCTATTTCTATCTATCTATCTATCTATCTATCTATCTATCTATCATCTATCTATCATCATCTCTATCATATCTATCTCTATCTATCTATCTATCTATCTATCTATCATCTATCTATCATCATCTCTATCATATCTATCTCTATCTATCTATCTATCTATCTATCTATCTATCTATCATCTATCTATCATCATCTCTATCATATCTATTTCTATCTATCTATCTATCTATCTATCTATCTATCTATCATCTATCTATCATCATCTCTATCATATCTATCTCTATCTATCTATCTATCTATCTATCTATCTATCTATCTATCTATCATCTATCTATCATCTATCTATCATCATCTCTATCATATCTATCTCTATCTATCTATCTATCTATCTATCTATCTATCATCTATCTATCATCATCTCTATCATATCTATCTCTATCTATCTATCTATCTATCTATCTATCTATCTATCTATCATCTATCTATCATCATCTCTATCATATCTATCTATCTCTATCTATCTATCTATCTATCTATCTATCTATCTATCTATCACTCTATCTCTCTATCTATATCTATCCACCCACACCCACCCACCATCTATCTATGCATCCGCCCACCCACCTGCCCTCTCGGTTCCTTTTCTCCCGAGAACCCGACCAGCACCCGCCCCTCCCCTCCCCCCACCGTGTCGGGCAGGCGTGAACTCACTGTCCTGGTCGTGCCAGCGTGCGGCGTGGAGGTGCCTCCCGCAATAATGGAACAGGAACTCATGTGCCGAGTGCTCGGCATCCCCGAGAAGCAGGGGCACCAGGCTACGGCCATCGATCACCCTGGTTCAGGGAGGAGGCAACAGGAAGGAGTCAGACCGAGGCCACCTGGACTATGTCGCATCTGGGAATGAACCCCCAAAGCTGCAAGGGACCCCCTCCCGCCCATCCCATAGCTGACAGTCAGGGGAGCAGAGATGAGCTGACTCCAGGATGGGTGGATGGATGGATGGATGGATAGATAATTAGATATAAATAGATATAGATAGATAGATAGATAGATAGATAGATAGATAGATAGATAGATGATAGATAGATAGATATAGATAGACAGATAAATGATAGATCGATGGATGGATGATAGATAGATAGATGAGAGATGATAGATACATGATAGATAAATAGATGACAGATACAGATAGATAGAAAGATAGACAGATAGATGATAGCTAGATGGATGATAGATAGATAAATCGATAGATAGATGACAGATAGATAGGTAGATGGATAAATGGATGATAGATAGATAGGTAGATGGATAGACAGATGATCGATGGATGGATGGATGAGAGATGACAGATAGCAGATAGATAGATGATAGATACATGATAGATGACAGATATAGATAGATAGACAGATAGATGATAGCTAGATGGTTGGATGATAAATAGATCGATAGGTAGATGGATAGACAGATGTTGGATGGATGATAGATGATAGATAGATAGATAGATAGATAGATAGATAGATAGATAATAGATACATGATAGATAGATAGATACATAGATACATAGATAGATGATAGCTAGATGGATGGATGGATGATAGCTAGCTAGCTAGATAGATAGATGATAGATAGGTAGATAGATGATGGATAGACAGGTAGATAGGTAGATGGATACACAGATGATGGATGGATGATGATAGATAGATGATAGACACATGATAGATAGATAGATGACGGATATAGATAGATAGATACATAGATACATAGATAGATGATAGCTAGATGGATGGATGGATGATACCTAGGTAGCTAGATAGCTACATAGATGATAGATAGATAGATAGATAGATAGATAGATAGATAGATAGATGATGGATAGATAGATAGATGATGGATAGATGATGGATAGATGATGGATAGATGGGTGAGAGATGGTGCCTCGATGAGGCAGGAATGAGCGGCCAGGTGGCCTACTCCCGCGGGCACCTGTCCTGGGGCGTCTCTCCGCCCCCCAGCTCGACCACGGTGGGGAACACGTCCATCAGGCTGGTGGGCTCGTGGACCTCCCGGCCGGCGGGCAGCACCCCGGGCCACCGGAAGATCCCGGGGACCCGGATCCCGCCTTCCCAGCCGCCCATGCCTTTGCCACCTGCAAGGAAATGACATCATCAGGACTCCCAGGTGGACACACACCTGGGGGCACCCGTGTGGACACAGACACACACCCGCACACACCTGGGGAGCCCGTGTCCCCCCAAACTGGCCACAGAGATTGATCCAAAACCTTGTGAACCCCTCCCCACCATCGGGGGGGGGGGCAGTCAACATCCCCTCCCCCTGGAATTCGGACATAGGACAGGCCTGGCCAGTGTGGCTCAGTGGTGAGCTCTGGACCCGTGACCCAGGAGGTCGCCGGTTCGATTCCAGATCAGGGCACAGACCTGGATTTCAGCCTTGGCCACCAGTAGGGGGCGTGCAGGAGGCGGCCGGCCCATGATTCTCTCTCCTCATGGATGTTTCTCTCTCTCTCTCTCCCTTTCTCTCCGAAATCAATAAAAATATATTTTTAAAAAAATCTTTTCAATCGAGATGTATCTATCTATCATGTATCTATTATCTATCTTTCTATATCTATCTATCACCTGTCATCCATCCGCCATCCATCTATCCATCCACCTATCTGTCATCTATCTATCATCTATCTATCTATCTATCTATCTATCTATCTATCTATCTATCTATCTACCTATCATCTATCCGTAATCCATCTATCCATCTACCTGTCAGCTATCTATCTATCTATCTATCTATCTATCTATCTATCTATCTATCTATCATCTATCTATCTATCTATCATCTATCTATCTATCTATCTATCTATCTATCTATCTATCTATCATCTATCTATCATCTATCCGTCATCCATCTATCCATCTACCCATCTGTTATCTGTCTATCTATCTATCTATCTATCTATCTATCTCTATCTATCTATCATCTATCATCCATCCGTCATCCATCTATCCGTCTACCTATCTGTCATCTATCTATCTATCTATCTATCTATCTATCTATCTATATCTATCTATCTATCATCTATCATCCATCCGTCATCCATCTATCCGTCTACCTATCTGTCATCTATCTATCTATCTATCTATCTATCTATCTATCTATCTATCTAGTCATCTATCTATCACCTGTCATCCATCCATCATCCATCTATCCATCTACCTGTCACCTATCTATTTATCATCCATCCATCTAGCTATCTATCAATGTACCTTCTTCTCTCTCTCAAAATCAGTTAAACACTCAACCACTGAGCCACACCAGCCAGACGCCTTTAATTATTTTTTGTTTTTTCATCCTCACGTGAGGGTATTTTTTTCTCATTGAAATTTTTTTGTTCAGAGAGAGTGGAAGCTAGAGAGCTATCCCAGGATCTCACTCGTTTGTGGAATTTAATGAACAGCATAGACTGATGAGCAAAAATGGAGCCAGAGAAAAAAATATTGTAGAATATAAGAGAAGTCATCCTGTGATTTGCAGATTTTTAATACCGCCTACAAATTTTGTGATATTGTGCTATGTTCGTAGAGTTTGGGTAATGTGATTATATTTAAAATCCTTTTCCCTTGAGACGTTTATGTTTATGGCAAGTACCATTATTATATTTAAAATAGTATTTTTTCTGGAATAATTGGTGTTTATTGCACGGAACATTATTATATGTAAAATCGTTTTTCTTAAAAAAAACAGAGCCAGAGAAAAAAGTATTTTAGAATAAAATAGGAGTCATCCTGCTATTTGCAGATTTTTAATGTCTCTGAAAATTTTTGCGATATTGTGCTATGTCGGTACAGATTTGGTAAGATTATTATATTTAAAATCCTTTTTCCTTGAGATATTAATGTTTATTGCATTTAAAATTATATTTAAGAATGTTTTTCTTGAAATATTAATGTTTACTGCATGTAACACTATTATATTTAAAATCTTTTTCCTTGAGATATTAATGTTTATTGCATGTAATATTATTATATTTAAAATCTTTTTTTGTTGAAATATTAATGCTTAGTGCATATAACATTACTATATTTAAAATAGCTTTTCTTGAAATATTAATGTTTATTGCATATAATAATATTATATTTAAAATCCTTTCTCTTGAGATATTAATGTTTATTGCATGAACATTATATTCAAAATCATTTTTCTTGAAATATCAATGCTCATTGCATATGACATTACTATATTTAAAATAGCTTCTCTTGAGATATTGTTTATTGCATATAATATGATTATATTTAAAATCGTTTTTCCTGAGATATTAATGTTTATTGCATGTAACATTACTATATTTAAAATAATTTTTCTTGAAATATTAGTTTATTGCACGTATATAATATTTAAAATAGTTTTTCTTAAATATTCATTTCCATTGCATATAATATTATTGTATTTAAAATAGCTTCTCTTGAGATATTAATGCTCATTGCATATAATATTACTATATTTAAAATAATTTTTGAGATATTAATGTTTATTACATGTATATTATATTTAAAATAGCTTTTCTTGAGATATTAATGTTTATTGCATATATTATATTTCAAATAGTTTTTCTTAAAAAAATAGAGCCAGAGGAAAAAAATTAGAATATAATAGAAGTAATCCTGTTATTTGCAGATTTTTAATATCTCCTACAACTTTTGTGATATTATGGTATGTTAGTACAGTTTTGGTAATACTATTATATTTAAAATCTTTTTTTTCTTGAAATATTAATGTTTATTGCATGTACCATTATTATATTTAAAATAGCTCTTCTTGAGATATTAATGTTCATTGCATGTAACATTACTATATTTAAAATAATTTTTCTTGAAATATTAGTTTATTGCATGTATATAATATTTAAAATAGTTTTTCTTAAATATTCATTTCCATTGCATGTAATATTATTGTATTTAAAATAGCTTTTCTTGAAATATTAATGTTTATTGCATGTACATTATATTTAAAATAGTTTTTCTTAAAACATTAATGTTTATTGCATATAATATTATATTCAAAATCATTTTTCTTGAAATATCAATGCTCATTGCATATGACATTACTATATTTAAAATAGCTCCTCTTGAGATATTAATGTTTATTGCATATAATATTATATTTAAAATCGTTTTTTTAAAAAATATAGAGCCAGAGGAAAAAAATTAGAATATAATAGAAGTAATCTTGTTATTTGAAGATTTTTAATATCTCCTACAACTTTTGTGATATTATGGTATGTTAGTACAGTTTTGGTAATACTATTATATTTAAAATCTTTTTTTCTTGAAATATTAATGTTTATTGCATGTACCATCATTATATTGAAAATAGCTTTTCTTGAGATATTAATGTTCATTCCATGAACATCATATTCAAAATCGTTTTTCTTGAAATATCAATGCTCACTGCATATGACATTACTATATTTAAAATAGCTTTTCTTGAGATATTAATGTTTATTGCATGTGACATTACTATATTTAATTTTTCTTGAAATATTAGTTTATTGCATGTATATAATATTTAAAATAGTTTTTCTTAAATATTCATTTCCATTGCATGTAATATTATTGTATTTAAAATAGCTTTTCTTGAAATATTAATGTTTATTGCATGTACATTATATTTAAAATAGTTTTTCTTAAAACATTAATGTTTATTGCATATAATATTATATTCAAAATCATTTTTCTTGAAATATCAATGCTCATTGCATATGACATTACTATATTTAAAATAGCTCCTCTTGAGATATTAATGTTTATTGCATATAATATTATATTTAAAATCGTTTTTTTAAAAAATATAGAGCCAGAGGAAAAAAATTAGAATATAATAGAAGTAATCTTGTTATTTGAAGATTTTTAATATCTCCTACAACTTTTGTGATATTATGGTATGTTAGTACAGTTTTGGTAATACTATTATATTTAAAATCTTTTTTTCTTGAAATATTAATGTTTATTGCATGTACCATCATTATATTGAAAATAGCTTTTCTTGAGATATTAATGTTCATTCCATGAACATCATATTCAAAATCGTTTTTCTTGAAATATCAATGCTCACTGCATATGACATTACTATATTTAAAATAGCTTTTCTTGAGATATTAATGTTTATTGCATGTGACATTACTATATTTAATTTTTCTTGAAATATTAGTTTATTGCACGTATATAACATTTAAAATAGTTTTCCTTAAATATTCATTTCCATTGCATGTAATATTATTGTATTTAAAATAGCTTTTCTTGAAATATTAATGTTTATTGCATGTACATTATATTTAAAATAGTTTTTCTTAAAACATTAATGTTTATTGCATATAATATTATATTCAAAATCATTTTTCTTGAAATATCAATGCTCACTGCATATGACATTACTATATTTAAAATAGCTTTTCTTGAGATATTAATGTTTATTGCATGTAACATTACTATATTTAAAATAATTTTTCTTGAAATATTAGTTTATTGCACGTATATAATATTTAAAATAGTTTTTCTAAAATATTCATTTCCATTGCATATAATATTATTGTATTTAAAATAGGTTCTCTTGAGATATTAATGCTCATTGCATATGACATGACTATATTTAAAATAATTTTTCTTGAAATATTAATGTTTATTGCATGTATATTATATTTAAAATCTTTTTTCTTGAGATATTAATGCTCATTGCCTGTAACATTATTAAAAAAAGGAAATACGAAAAAGATAGAGAGAGAGCAAGAGAGGAAGGGAGGCAAAGAGAGAGAGAGAGAGAGAGAGAGAGACATCGATTGGCTGCCTCCCACACGCATCCCGACCTGGAATTGAACTCACAGCCCAGGCCTGTGCCCTTGACCGGGATTCGAACCCGGGGCCCTTCAGTCCACAGGCCGACGCTCTACCCACTGAGCCACCCTCCCACTGGGACTCACTGGGCGGATCCGGTCTCGAACCCCCGGGTCCAGGTAGCGCTCACCTCTGTACACGCCATTCCACCCGCCCAGCTGGCCCAGCGCCTCATCTCCGGCCTCCAGATGCCCCCCGTGGTCGGAGGTGAAGTAGGTGAGGGTGGTGTTTGTCAGACCATTTTCTTCCAGGGCCTCCAGGATTTTGCCTTCACGACAAAAGGAACCATGATCAGGACACAGCCAATCAAGACAGCATCGATTTGGGGGGAGCTGGCCGGTGTGGCTCAGTGGTTGAGCCTCCAGCTAGGAACCAGGAGGTCACGGGTTCGATTCCCGGTCAAGGGCACAGGCCTGGGTTGCGGGCTCAATGCCCAGTAGGGGGCGTGCAGGAGGCGGCTGATCCATGATTCTCTCTCATCATGGATGTTTCTCTCTCTCTCTCTCTCTCTCTCTCTCTCTCCCCCTTCCTCTCTGAAATCCATAAAAATATATTATTTTTTAAAAAAGAAAGAGCCCTAAAATAAAATAATAAAAAAAAGAAAAAGAAAGAACCCTGGCTGGTGTTGCTCAGTGGTTAGCGCGTCAGCATGCGGACTGAAGGATCCCGGGTTCGATTCCGGTCAAGGGCATGGACCTTGGTGGCAGGCACATCCCCAGTGGGGGGCGTGCAGGAGGCAGCGGATCGATGTTTCTCTCTCATCATCGATGTTTCTACCTCTCTCTCCCTCTCCCTTCCTCTCTGTAAAAATATCAATAAAATACATTAAAAATAAACAGATAAAAGCAAAAAACAAACCAACGCTTAAAAAAAAAAAAACACAACAAAGAAACGCGGTGGCTTCTCACCTCGAAAGGCTTTTGATCTTAAGCGATCCGTGTCCCGTATGGCAATCATTTCCACGTCCGCGATTTTTAAAAAAAATAATTTTCGTTGATTTCAGAGAGGAAGAGAGAGAGAAACATCCATGATGAGAGAGAATCATGGACCGGCCGCCTCCTGCACGCCCCCTACTCTGGGGATGGAGCCCGCAACCCGGGCCTGTGCCCTTGACCGGGAATCGAACCCGGGACCTCCTGGTTCATAGGGCGTCGCTCAAACCACTGAGCCACTCCGGCCGGGCTGTTACCTTTCCTCAATGCTGAGGCCAACAGTGGGGAAGGCCGGGTCGAGCCTCGACTCACCCACTAGCCAGTCCATCTCCTCGACGTTGTCGCCGTATAAGCCGTGCCTGCTCTTCCCGAGAAATTCTCTCCTGGTGACCAGGGGGATGTGTACGTGGAGCAAAGACACAAAGAGTAGGAACGGCCGGTGTTTATTTCTGGGGAAACAAAAGGAAAAAAGAGAGAGAGAGGAAAAGAAATACCCTTCGAATCCAACGGCCTCTGTTTCGATGCTCATGGATCCATGACGTCCAAGTAGAGACTTGAGGGGTTGGAACCACCCCTGGCTGGTGTGGCTCAGTGGATAGAGCGTCGGGTTCTCGACAGAAGGGTCCTGGGTTCGATTCCCGGTCAAGGGCACAGGCCCGGGTTGTGGGCTCGATCCCCAGTAGGGGGCGTGCAGGAGGCAGCCGGTCCGTGATTCTCTCTCATCATGGATATTTCTCTCTCTCTCTCTTTCCCTTCCTCTCTGAAATCAATAAAATTGAAAAAAAAAACAACCCAAAACAGCAACAAAACAACAGATCACTTCTCCGCCTTTTGGCTAAGATCAAGGGTAGTATCTGTTCTTATCGGTTTAATATCTAACACGTCCTCTGTCCGAGGATAACGTGGAAAAATATCCTCTGGTGAGGATTAACCAGAATAACAAAATAAAAATCGATACTAATAATAGGGTAATATGCTAATTAGACCAGACAGACCGGACGTTTTCCGGCCGTCCTTATGGACAAAGCCACGGTGGCGGGGGCCAAGGCAGATGTGGTTAGAGGCGATCAGGCCAGCAGGGGAGGGCAGTTAGGGGCGATCAGGCCCGCAGGGGAGGGCTGTTAGGGGCGATCAGGCCGGCAGGGGAGGGCTGTTAGGGGCGATCAGGCCGGCAGGGGAGGGTGGTTAGGGGCGATCAGGCCCGCAGGGGAGGGCGGTTAGGGGCGATCAGGCCGGCAGGGGAGGGCGGTTAGGGGCGATCAGGCCGGCAGGGGAGGGCGGTTAGGGGCGATCAGGCCGGCAGGGGAGGGCGGTTAGGGGCGATCAGGCCGGCAGGGGAGGGCGGTTAGGGGCGATCAGGCCGGCAGGGGAGAGCGGTTAGGGGCGATCAGGCCGGCAGGGGAGGGCGGTTAGGGGCGATCAGGCCGGCAGGGGAGGGCGGTTAGGGGCGATCAGGCCGGCAGGGGAGTGCCGGGAGCCGGTCCATCCTTGCTGTTTCAAGGGACCTGGCATATATGGCATACTGTTCTTAATGTTTGCTCACCTTCTTGGCACTATGTGTTTTAACCAAGGTCTCCTCTCTGAGAAAGGTTGTTTCCCCAGGTAGGGATTTTCCCCTGAAGTTAGGGAGGGAATAAAACCCCTCAACTATGTGCCAGGCGGGTAATTAATCACTTTAACTACGAACAATCATGCTTAAACTACATAATCTTTACTCCCTGGAATGGAGATAAGAAACGCCCTAACCTTTGGAATAGAGATTGATAGGATTGAATCAACTGGTATAAATACAGATGTAACAAGACAGAACCGAGAGAGACAGAAATTGGCACAGAACCTACACAGAACATTCTCTAGAGACAGAAGAACTTTGCTGGAGAGAACATGGCAAAAGATCCTGAACAGAAACTGGTCTCAGAACCTAGAGACAGAACCTAGCGAGAGAACCTGGCAAAAGATCCTGGACTGAACCTGACTACAGAAATTGGCTAGAGGACCTGACTAGAACCTGTTGACTGAACCTGGCTGGAGAACCTGGACAGAACCTGGCTGGAGAACCTGGACACAGAACCTGGCTGGAGAACCTGGACACAGAACCTGGCTGGAGAACCTGGACAGAACCTGGCTGGAGAACCTAGCAAGGGAACATGGCTACAGAACCTGGCTGGAGATCCTAAACAGAACCTCTCTGGAGATCCAGACCAGAACTTGGCTGGAGACCCTGGCTGGAGATCCTGGCTAGGCTGCTGATCAACTGAACGCTGTCTCCGTGTCATTCCTTCTTCGCCGACTCCGTCTACGCCTTTGGGGAACCCTGGACCCGCTTGGGTTGGACCCCAGCAGGGGAGGGCAGTTAGGGGCGACCAGGCCGGCAGGGGAGGGGCAGTTAGGGGCGATCAGGCTGGGAGGGGAGGGTAGTTAGGGGCGATCAGGCCAGCAGGGGAGAGCAGTTGGGGGCGATCAGGCCGGCAGGGGAGGGCGGTTAGGGGCGATCAGGCCGGCAGGGGAGGGCAGTTAGGGGCGATCAGGCCGGCAGGGGACGGCAGTTAGGCACGATCAGGCTGGCAGGGGAGGGCAGTTAGGCACGATCAGGCTGGCAGGGGAGGGCAGTTAGGGGCAATCAGGCCGGCAGGGGAGAGCGGTTAGGGGCGATCAGGCAGGCAGACAGGTGAGCGGTTAGGAGCTATCAGTCCGGGATTGTGAGAGGGATGTCTGCCTGTCGGTTTAGGCCTGATTCCTAAACTTGCAGTCAGACATCCCCCAGGGGGTCCCGGATTGGAGAGGGTGCAGGCTGGGCTGAGGGACACCCCCTCCTGCCCCTCGTTGTCTGAATTTCGTGCACCGGGCCTCTAGGAATAATAATAAAAAAGAACCAAGCTGTAGGTGGGGATACCTCTGAATGTAGGACACAGCTTCCCTCAGCAGGCGGCCGGCGGTTCTCTCCAGAACCATGGGCTGCTCGACGACATCGCCGTTTCGCATCAGCAGGCAGTTCCAACGCCTCACGAACCCGAAGCTGGCGTACCAGGACCCGAAGAACAGGACCAGGAGGCCGGCCGCCCCCAGGACCGCCCCCCGGGGCACGGACAGGAGCCCCCAGGCCTGGCCGGCCGCCAGCGTCAGGACGCCCAGGGCCAGCCACTGGGTGTAACGCCACAGCCTGGCCCTCAGGGCGGCGTCCACCTCGGGGGGCCGGCCTGGGTGGCAGTCATTGACCAGCGTGAAGGGCATCCCGTAGAAGTAGTCGAACCTGTGGCGCAGCGGGTGGTGGCAGTGGTCGCCGCGGGACTGGCAGCTGACGCCCTGGTGCCATTTTCCTGGAGAGGGAAGCCGACCAAGGAGACCGATCCGCTCAACGCCGGGTGGGAAGGATGTAGGCGCCCCTGGGTTCGTCCCAGCGCTATGCTATTTATTTATGTATTTGGTATTTTTATTTAATTATTACTTTATATATGTTATATTATTATTCTAGAGGCCCGGGGCATGAATTCGTGCATGGGTGGGGGTTGTGAGAGGTTGGCGGCTGCAGGAGCTCACTGACCACCAGGGGGAAGCTCCTGCATTGAGCGTCTGCCCCCTGGTGGTCAATGCGCGTCATAGCGACTGGTCGTTCGGTTGTTTGGTCGCTTAGGCTTTTATATATATAGATTTTTTATATTTATTATGTTTTCCATTATAATTACACATCTATAAGTATATTTATATGTGTGTACATATATATATGTGCATATACATTTTTATATTTATATATTTGTATATATGTAACTGCATATATATGTATACATATATATCAGTATATGTATATGCATATGTATACAGATATATGTGTGCATGTGAGTGAGTATATATACATATATGATATATATAGGTATATATATCACCCCTATCTACAGATAGATAGATGATAGATAGATAGATAGATAGATAGATGATTGATAGATAGATAGATAGATGATAGATAGATAGATAGATTATAGATAGATAGATAGATAGATAGATAGATAGATAGATGATAGATAGATAGATAGATAGATGATAGATAGATAGATAGATAGATAGATAGATAGATAGATGATAGATAGATAGATGATAGATGATAGATAGATAGATAGATAGATAGATGATAGATAGATAGATAGATAGATGATAGATAGATGATAGATAGATGATAGATAGATAGATAGATAGATAGATAGATAGA
>NC_138078.1:901608-929108 GCF_964212035.1 Myotis nattereri
ACACACACAGACAGACACAGACACACACACAGACACAGACACACACACACACACACACACACACAGACAGACACACACAGACACACACACAGACACACACACACACACACACAGACAGACACACACAGACACACACACAGACACACACACACGCACCCTCCCCGGCCCCCGGTACCTCAGTGTGCTGTTCCCATAGCAACCCAGGTCGCCGATGCCCAGGTCGTCCGCCATGATCAGGAGGACATTTGGTCTGAGGGCGTCGGCTGCTGGGACCCGGCCCGTCCCCAGAAGCAAACACAGGGCGGCCAGAGCCGGCCCGCGGCTCCTAGGGGGAAAGCAGACAGACGGACATCAAGGCCGAGACTTTGGCCATGGCCGGTGTGGCTCAGTGGATAGAGCGTCGGCCTGCGGACTGAAGGGTCCCGGGTTCGATTCCGGTCAAGGGCACGGACCTGGGTTGCGGGCACATCCCCAGTGGGGGGCGTGCAGGAGGCAGCTGATCGATGTTTCTCTCTCATCGATGTTTCTGACTCTCTATCCCTCTCCCTTCCTCTCTGTAAAAAATCAATAAAATATATTTTTTTTAAAAAAAGATCTAGACTTTGGAACGTGTGGACGGAAGGGGCCACAGGCTGACCTGACCGGCTCAGGGGCGGCCTGGGTGGCCGCCTTGCAAACCCAGAGCCCTAACCCGGGACCCTTCAGTCCGCAGGCCGACGCTCTATCCACTGAGCCACACCGGCCGGGGTTCAACTTAGATCTTTCATGAGCCTGTTGTCTCTTTTGCATCTAAGATGACGCAACCTGTGAAATGAATGTCTGGGTCGCTTGGAACTTCCTTTTTCCTGAACGACACCCCCCCCCAGCCCCCCAGGACACAGACCACCAATCCCCCTTCATTGCTACCGAGTTAACTGTCCTGCACCCAGTGGAGTCCAAGAAGCAGGTGCCCATCATTTTACTTTTTATCCAATCCCAGAGGTTTCCCGCCGCCGCCCAGAAATCAGGATTTTAAAAAGATTCCCAGGTGATTCTAAGGTGCGGCCAAGGTTGAGAACCACTGCCCTAAAACAAGGTGGGTCCTAGCTGGTGTGGCTCAGTGGATAGAGCGTCAGCCTGCGGACAGAAGGGTCCCGGGTTCGATTCCCGGTCAAGGGCACATGCCCGGGTTGCGGGCTGGATCCCCCTGGTGCGGGGTGTGCGGGAGGCAGGCGATCCATGATTCTCTCTCATCATGGATGATCCTCTCTCTCTCTCTCTCTCTCCCTCCCTCCCTCCCTCTCTGAAATAAATAAAATAAAATAAAATAAAATAAAACGGTGAAAAATCGCCATTCTCTGGAACATTATCTCAATCCGTTGAGCTTCTGCCATTGTCAACCACGTGGCTCAAATAAACTCACAAAAATGCTTTACAGGTTTGAATGTTTTTTTTTGTGTTTTTTTTTTTTTTACGTTAACAAACGGAAAGCCGCCCTCTCCAACCAGCTCCACCTGCCTGCAAATTGCATTTCCGCTTAATTCGGGCTTTGCCACGGGGTGGCGTCTATCGGCGGTTCCTTTGGTCCCGGTTACTTGCGTAAAAAAAACGCACCACGCGGGAAAGCTTGGAACGAGCGCGCGGTGCCAAATTCCGGTTTCTGTTTGAATCCAGGCCCCTCCTTCAAAGCGCTTTGCAATTGGGACACAACAGTGACCGCTCCCTAAAGGGCGGGCCAGGAGGTGGGGCGCTGGCATCCACGGCCCCCACCCCCGCGCCGCCCTTTTCCGGGGCGGAGTGGCCAAACATCGCGGGCAGTTCCGCCTGCGCCATGATAAAGGCGGGCCCGCGAATGCGGGGAGCAGAGAGATATTTACATATTAAAAGGATGCGAGAGAGAGAGAGAGAGAGATGAAAAGCACCCCCAGACAGGACCAGGTGCGGGGGAGGGGGGCATATGGCACAGTTGTTTCCAATACACAGTTGCCGCGCTAATGCGCCAAGAGCGCGCAGGCGGCGGTGCGTAAAGGCACTTGGAGCGCACGGGGCGGATCCCGGGCGCCCCCCGCGCGCTGTAACTCGGGGAGGAACACGGCGCCAGGATGTCCCTGATCCGCATTCCCGGGGGGGGCTCTGGGCTGTAAGCTCCAGCTCATCCGGGGGTCCCCATTTCCCGGTTCCGCCAGGGTTGCGGAATGAGTCGTTCGGACGTTCCGAGGGGACGTGCCCCGGGGGGACCCGGACCGAGGCGTGGCCAGAGAGCTCGTCGCTGGGCCCAGGAGAGGGGTACGTGGCTAGGGGCGCACTGGCTGCGTCCTGGCGAATGTTGAGGGTTCGGGAAAGGGAGACAGGAGGCGGGATGGGGTGTCTCTGAGTGTTGCGGGTTGGGGCGCGCGGGGGCGGGTCGTGGCGAGAGCGTGTTGGAGGGAGGTGAGGCCCAACTTCCGAGGAGCGAGGAGGGCGGGGGGTCACCAGGGTTTGTTGGGGTGACAGCCGCGCTCGGGGGGAAAGGGGATCCGACGGGGTTTGCGCCTCAAGTGCCTTAGAGAGTGGGGGTGCGCCGGTGACTGGCCGCGCGGGGGAGGGGCGAACGGAGGCGCGTCTTGGAGACCTGGGGGCGGACCCAGCGGGCCTTTCTCGGACTTTCCCCGCCTTTACTCCTCCCTTCCGCCTCTCCCTCCTCCTTCCCCTTATCCCGTGGGGCGGGGTACGGCCGCTACCCAAGGCGTTTGGCCGCGCGCCCCTAACCAGGCCTCGAGCTGCGTTTTGGGGGAATTCTAGCCATACCCACAGCGGCTCTTTCTCGGGGATCCCCGCTCGCCCTGGGGACTGCGCCCTCCCCACTCTTCTCCTTCGCGTCCACCTCCACCCCGTGCCCCCCAGCCCAGGCCCCGGTGCGGGCTGCGCCCCTGGGGTCCCGCGCACCTGGCGGCGGGCGAGGCGGGTCCCCTGGGCGCCATCGGACGGAGCGCGCGCAAGCCGGACGCGCTGGAGGGACTTTGCCCGGAGCGAACCGGGCCGGAGTCCGGCCCACGGAACTGTGACTTCGGCACCGTGCGGGCTCCTCCCTCACTAATCTGCTTAACCTCCTTGGCCTTCTGGGAATTAATCTTTTCTTTCTTTTTTGGGAGTTAATCTTGGAAACGGGTTTTTCTGCACCCAGGGCGGCTGGGATCAAAGAGGAGCTGGTTTTATATATTTACGGGAAGCCCGGGCGCAGGAATCCGAGCCAGGGAGGAATTGGGGGCCCTTCCGCACCCCAATGGGGTCCCATCCGGGAGGCTGAGGGGAGGGTTTGGCCAGCCAGTCTGGCCCTGATTGGATTAACGGGCCCCGCCCTCGATTGCGGGGTCCCATAGGGGGCAGGATCTGGGGTGGCAGGGTGCTGCGGGTGGAGGGCGCCCCGGGGGCAGGCCTGGGGCGGGGGTGTGTGTGTGTGAAGGGGCCGCAGGAGGTTGGCCGGCTGCAGCGCGCATCCTAGCCACCTGTGGTTCTGGTTGGTCGGTCGCTTGGTCGCTTGGCTTATATAGAGGGTGTCCCAAAATGCACGCAAGAAGTAATTTTGATAGAAAACACAGGTTTATCATTAAAAATTGTAAATTTTTTATTGATTCGTAAAGGACACAGTCTAGGGTTTATGTATGGAATAGCACATTGGGTCCATGGCCTCCCCGGCTTTGTTGGCACAGACGCAAAGCCGCGGTCTCCATTGGTCTTCCTGGTCCCTGCTCCTGGGCCGTCATTGGTCCTTGGTGACGGTGATCGAATCGAAGGGATTGACATCCAAGGGCAACAGATACTAGAATCTGATTCAATCAACCGAGTCAAATCGGGCTTTTATTTATTTTTTGTTGTTGTTGTTAATGCTCATGCAGAATTCAAATCTTGCGTGAATTTTGGGACACCCTTTATATGTAGATATATTGATTAGAGAGAGGGAGAGAGAGATCGAAACATCCATGATGAGTGAGACTCATGGGTCAGCAGCCTCCTCTCCGGCTTGATCCCCCGTGTGGGGCGTCCAGGAGGCAGCCGATCCATGATGTTTCTCTCTCTCTATCCCACTCCCTTCCTCTCTCTCTCAAAATCAATAAAATTTGACTTTTGCAGCAATTAAATAGCGTAAGGAGCCTGGCTGGTGTGGCTCAGTGGTTGAGCATCGACCTAGGACCCAGGAGGTCAGGGTTCGATTCCCGGTCAAGGGCACAGGCCCGGGTTGCGGGCTCCATCCCCAGTGGGGGGCGTGCGGGAGGCGGCCGATCCGTGATTCTCTCTCATCATGGATGTTTCTCTTCCTTCCTCTCTGAAATCAATACAAATATATTAAAATAAAGAGAAAGAAAATGACGAATCTATGTTCTTTAATGTTGGGCCCATCCAGCCCGTGTCAGAGCCACTGTGCCCCGTGGTGTCTATAAATTCATGTGTTACTTCCGGTCTTGAACTCTTTATGGCGACAAAGAAACAGGCTTTGGGGGGCGGGGGCGACTTGGGGTCCTGGGGTCCTTTGTGGAGAAAGCCCTGTAGCAGGAGGAACTTGGCTTGTCACTCGCCTGTTGCGTCACTGGCCTGTTGCGTCATTCACCTGTTGCGTCAGTGGCCTGATGGCGTCATTCACCTGTTGCGGCTCTGGCCTGTTGCGTCATTCACCTGGTGCATTACCTGTTGCGTCACTCGCCTATTGCGTCACTGGCCTGTTGAATTATTCGCCTGTTGCATTATCTGTTGCGTCACTCGCCTATTGTGCCACCCGCCTGTTGCGTCACTGGCCTGTTGCATTACCGGCCTGTTGCGTCATTCGCCTGTTGCATTGCCTGTTGCGTCATTCATCTGTTGCGTCACTAGCCTGTTGCATCATTCAACTTTTGCATTATCTATTGCATCAATCGCCGATTGTGCCACTAGCCTATTGCGTCATTGGCCTGTTGGCGTCATCCGCCTGTTGCGTCACTCCCCTGCTGCGTGGCCTGGGCAGCCCTCACGGGCACCTTTTACTAAACGAAGATGGTCCAGGACTGTCCCATCGCCTCCCCTTCTTGTCAGCATCGCCCCGGCTCTGCAGCGCCCCCCACCCCCACCCCCACACCCACCCCCACCCAAGGGCGCCCAGACGTCCCAGCGGCCTCTGATTCCACCCCCAATGGATGGAGACATCCCGGCCCCCCAGGCAACCCGGGCGCCCCCTGGCGGCCGCGCGCGGTCACTGTCCGCCCCCTTCGCGGCTGCACCCGCACCCGGGGAGCCCCCCGCAGCAGGGCTGCAGCCACGGCCGCCAGGTGTTGCGGGGCCCGTCCAGCTGCAGGGGGACCCCGGGGCCCAGGGTCCGGCGGTGGCGCTCCACGGCCCGCGCCACGCGCGCCAGCACCCGGTGGAACGAGGGCTCCGTGTCCGGGGTCAGGGCGCGCGCCTCCGAGGGGTCCCGGGCGAGGTCGTAGAGCAACGGGGGGTCGTGGCGGGTCACCCCGGACCCCGAGCAGGGGCAGACCCCGCGCCCGTAGCAGGCGGCCGCGCCCTCGGGGTGGAACACGGGCGTCCGGTAATGCACCTTCCATATGGCGCCTCCTGGAGGGAGAGGCAGGAATTACAGCCCGCCCGGCCGGTGTGGCTCAATGGGTAGAGCCTGGGCCTGCAGACTTGAAGGGTCCCGGGTTCGATTCCCGGTCAAGGGCACGTGCCCGGGTTGCAGGCTCCATCCCCAACCGGCCAGGGGCGTGTGGAAGGCAGCCGATCCATGATTCTCTCTCATCATGGATGTTTCTATCTCTCTCCCTCTCCCTTCCTCTCTGACATCAATAAAAATATATTTTATTTAAAAATAACAAACAAATAAATAAATAAATAAGCAAGCAAGCCCTGGCCGGTGTGGCTCAGTGGGTAGAGCCTGGGCCTGCAGACGGAAGGGTCCCGGGTTCGATTCCCGGTCAAGGGCGTAGGCCTGGGTTGCGGGCTCCATCCCCAACCAGTAGGGGGCGTGCAGGAGGCGGCCGGCCCATGATTCCCTCTCATCATGGATGTTTCTCTCTCTCTCTCCCTCTCCCTTCTTCTCTGAAATCAATTTTAAAAAGAAGAAACATATATAAATAAAAAAGAAATAGAAATAAATATTCGCAGGTGAAGATTAGCCCCCAAAATAAATAAGCAATGCAGGTGAACACAATAGACTTGCAAGGTGGTTAGGGTCAGACTCGCACACGGGAGTGTGTGCCTGTCTGTGCAACTGTGTGAGTGTGTGCAGAATACCCCTTAAGTCCCAAGCCGGTGTGGCTCAGTGGATAGAGCGTCGACCTGCAGACCAAAGGGTCCTGGGTTCGAATCCGGTCAAGGGCACGGACCTCGGTTGCAGGCTCCTCCCCGGCCCAGGCCCTGGTCGGGGCGCGTGCAGGAGACGACCCATCGATGGGTCTCTCTCACATCGATGTTTCTCTGTCTTTCTCTCTCTCTAAAAATCAACGGAAAAATATCCTTGAGTGATTATTAAAAAAAAAAAAATCAATAAAAATACTAGTATATTCAAGCCCTGGCCTGTGTGGCTCAGTGGATAGAGCATCGGCCTGCGGACTGACGGGTCCTGGGTTCGATTCCTGGTCAAGGGCACATGCCCGGGTTGCGGGCTCTGACCCCAGTAGGAGGTGTGCAGGAGGCAGCCAGTCCATGATTCTCTCTCATCATGGATGTTTCTCTCTCTCCCTCTCCCTTCCTCGCTGAAATCAACAAAATCTATATAAATTTTTTTAAAAAAGAAATGCAAACCAATAAAAATATCCTCAAATAAATATTAGCAAGAAAAAGCAAAGAAAAGCAATGCATTTGCAAGGTTAGGGTCAGGCGCGCACACAGGCGTGCACGTGGGAGCGTGTGCCTGTGTGTGCACGCGTGTGAGTGTGCACACAACGTCATGCCTCACCCATAGGTATAACACCCCGTCTCCCAGAACAAAGCGATGATTGGCAGCTGGGAGGACGACACGACCTCCAAGCACCTCATAGCGGAGCCACCGTGAAAATGAGCCTCCGGCAGAAGCGGAGGGGAGAGGGTCAGGGTGCCTCCTGGGCCACTCACTTTCTCGCTGGTGCCACCGGGCCGCGTGCAGAAACTTCTCGCAATAATGCATCAGGAACTCGTGGTCCGAGTGCTGGGCGGTCCCCAGCAGCAAGGGGAGCAGGTCCCGGCCGTCTATCACCCTGCAGAGGGCACCCCGGAGACACAGGGTGGGGTAGTGCTCACGTGCGTGCACGTGCGCGGAAAGTTAGCGCAAAACTTGGCGAGCTGAGGGGTGCAGCCAGGCACCGGCTCGGCTACGAAGAGCATCTTTGATTAAATGCTCATGAGGCAGCTGATGGTTCGGCTCATATTATTGTGTATCGAGTGCAAAAATAAGCTGCCCAGTCCAGCCTGGGTAGCTCAGTGGTTGAGCATCATTCACCTAGGAACCAGGAAGTCACCGGTTTGATTCCTGCTCAGGGCACAGGCCCGGGTTACGGGCTCCGTCCCCAGCAGGGGCCGTGCAGGAGGCAGCCGGTTCATGATTCTCTCTCATTGTTGATGTTTCTGTCTCTCCCTCTCTCTGAAATATATTAAAAAAATATATATTTTTATAAAATCTATACTAATAACAGGGTCAATTTGCTACTTAGACCGGATGTCTTTCGGACAAAGCCGTGGTGGTGGGGCTGAGGCAGAGGCGCTTAGGTGCGATGAGGCCAGCAGGGGAGGGCAGTTAGGGGCAACCAGGCCAGCAGGGGTGGCAATTAGGGGCAACCAGGCTGGCAGGGGGGGGCAGTTAGGGGCGATCAGGCCGGCAGGGGAGAGCAGTTAGGGGCGATCAGGCCGGCAGGGGAGAGCATTCAGGGGGCGATGAGGCCAGCAGGGGAGAGCAGTTGGGGGCGATCAGGCCGGCAGGGGAGGGCAGTTAGGGGGTGATCAGGCCGGCAGGCAGGTGAGCAATTAGTAGCCAGCAGTCCTGGATTGCGAGAGGGCTGTCAGGGATCGGGCCTAAACCGGCAGTCAGGCATCCCCAAGGGGTCCCAGATTGGAGAGGGTTCAGTCCGGGCTGAGGGACCCCCCCCCCCCCACTGCTGTGCATGAATTTCATGCACTGGGCCTCTAGTATTTTTTATAAAATAAATAAAATAAAATAAAATAAAGCAGATACTTGTTCCCAGGAGAACATGACAGGAACCCTGAGTCCGTTCCCAGACCCCGACTTCACGGACACTCTACATGTGCCACGTGACAGGGGCAGGGACATGGCACATGTATGTTGTCTGTGTGCAACATTGAATGGTCATTTCGGGAAAGGCTGCCCGGTACCTGTCTAGGGGCGTCTCGCCGCCCCCCAGCCGGACCACGGTGGGGAACACGTCCATCAGGCTGGTGGGCTCGTGGACCTCCCGGCTGGCAGGCAGCACCCCGGGCCACCGGAAGATCCCGGGGACCCGGATCCCGCCTTCCCATCCGCCCATCCCTTTGCCACCTGCAAGGAAATGACATCGTGAGCAATCGCCAGGGGACTGTCCAGCTTATTTTTATTTTATTTTTCTAAAATACGTTTTTATTAATATTTTTTCCCTTTTTTTAGAGAGAGAGAGAGGAAGGGAGAGGGATAGAGAGATGAAAACATTGATGAGCCCTGACTGGTGTGGCTCAGTGGATAGAGCGTCGGCCTGTGGACCGAAGGGTCCTGGGTTCGATTCCGCTCAAAGGCATGTACCTTGATTGCGGGCACATCCCCAGTGGGGGGCGTGCAGGAGGCAGCTGATCGATGTTTCTGCCTCATCGATATTTCTTACTCTCTATTTCCCTCCCTTCCTCTCTGTCAAAAATCAATAACATATATTTAAAAAAAAATCAGCAAGAAACATTGCTGAGCCGCCTTTGGCAAGATCGTGCCCGCCACCTGGACACGTGCTCTGACCCATGTAACACAAGAGCCGAGAAATTGTCAACTGTATTGGACAGAAATAGGAAAGAAACAAATATGTAACTACATCCATTTTGGTCTATTTTTTAAAAATAGATTTTATTGATTTCAGAGGAGAAGGGAGAGGAAGGGAGAGAGAGAGAAACATCCATGAGGAGAGAGAATCATGGACCGGCTGCCTCCTGCACGCCCCCGACTGGGGATGGAGCCCGAAACCCGGGCACGTGCCCTTGACCGGGAATCGAACCCATGACCTCCTGGTTCCTGGGTCGACGCTAACCAGTGAGCCACACTGCCCGGGGAGTTTTGTGGAATCTAATGAACCAGATAAACAGATGATCAAAAATAGACCCAGAGACAAGGAGCATGGAACAGACCGAGGAACCTCAGAGGGAAGGCAGGGGAGGGTGGGAGGGTTGGAAGAGATCAACCAATGAACCTGTATGTGTATATGCATCACCCGTGGACACAGACAAGAGAGGGATGAGGGTTTGGGGTGGGGGGTGGGGGGTGGGGAGTGGGGGCAGGCTGGGAGAGGTGAATGGGGGATAAACGAGGACCTATGTAACAATTCTATGCGAATAAAATGGTAATATGCTAATTAGACCGGATAAAATGGACATCTTCCGGACGTCCTTCCGGACAAAGCCATGGTGGCAGGTGCCAAGGGAGAGGTGATTAGGGGCGATTAGGCCAGCAGGGGAGCAGTTAGGGGTGATCAGGCCGGCAGGGGAGCAGTTAGGGGCGATCAGGCCGGCAGGGGAGGGCAGTTGGGGGTGATCAGGCCAGCAGGGTGCAGTTATGGGTGATCAGGCCAGCAGGGAGCAGTTAGGGGCGATCAGGCCGGCAGAGGAGAGCAGTTAGGGGTGATCAGGCCGGCAGGGGAGGGCGGTTAGGGGCAATCAGGCCGGCAGGGGAGCAGTTAGGGTTGATCAGGCCAGCAGGGGAGCAGTTAGGGGTGATCAGGCCGGCAGGGGAGCAGTTAGGGTTGATCAGGCCAGCAGGGGAGCAGTTAGGGGTGATCAGGCCAGCAGGGGAGGGCAGTTAGGGGCGATCAGGGCGGCAGGGGAGGGCAGTTAGGGGCGATCAGGCATGTAGGCAGGTGAGTGGTTAGGAGCCAGTAGTCTTGGATTGTGAGAGGGACGTCCAACCAGCAGTTGGACATCCCCTTGGGGGTCCTGGATTGGAGAGGTTGCAGGCTGGGCTGAGTGAACCCCCCCACCCTTGCACGAATTTCGTCCACCGGGCCTCTAGTTCGATAAGAAAGATTAAAACAAGAAAAAAAAAAACAAAAGAAAAAAAAACAAATCAAATTTGATCATGAGAAATTGTCATTTCTACCCTCGATAGACAAGCAAACTCCTTGCCCGGCCTGTGTGGTTCATTGGTGAGCATTGACCTGTGAACCAGGAGGTCCCGGGTTCGATTCCCGGTCCAGGACACATGCCCGGGTTGCCGGCTCGATCCCCAGGAGGGGGCGTGCAAGAGGCAGCCAATCCGTGATTCTCTCTCATCACGGATGTTTCTCTCTCTCTCTCTCCCTCTCCCTTCCTCTCTGAAATCAGTAAAAAAATATTAAAGGAAATAATAGAAGAAAAATCCTTGTTTAGCAGGATTTTCTGTCTTAAGGAGATGGCTCCGTTCCAGGGAAGGGCTGGAATGAGGAGGGAAGACCCCCCCCCAAGAATTCGGGGTACCCCTCACACTTACCCTTATAGATCCCGTTCCAGCCCCCATACTGGTGGGGTCCCAGTTGAGCCTCCAAAGACCCCCCATGATCCGACGTAAAATACACGAGGGTCCCGTTGGTGAGGCCTTCCCTGTCCAGGACATCCAGGATCCGCCCTGCAGAGAACGGGTGCATTTGAACCAATCGGCACAGACGACTGTCTGCCGGCCGGTGTGGCTCAGTGGTTGAGCATCGACCTATGAACCAGGAGGTCAGGGTTCGATTCCCAGTCAAGGGCACAGGCCCGGGTTGCAGGCTCCATCCCCAAGCAGTAGGGGGCGAGCAGGAGGCAGCCGATCCATGATTCGCTCTCATCATGGATGTGTGTCTCTCTCCCTCTTTTTTTCCTCTCTGAAATCAGTCAAAGTGTATTTTAAAAAAATGAAAAAAACGAACAAAACACATGAATGTTGGTCTTTTATTCCCGACAATCTGGGGGCATGGGTTAAAAGGGCTTAGTTGCTGGGTAGGAGGTCGGTATTATATATACGGCCCTCTATCCCTTAATAAAGCTATTCTTGCCCTGGACCGCCTGGCTCCGTGGTTGAGTGTTGACCTAGGAACCAGGAGGTCAGGGTTCGAATCCCGGTAGAGGGCACAGGCCTGGGTTGTGGGCTCGATCCCCAGTAGGGGGCGTGCAGTTCGCAGCCGGTCCATGATTCTCTCTTATAATGGATGTTTCTCTCTCTCCCTCTCCCTTCCTCTCTCTGTAATCAATACAGTATATATCTATATCTATCTATATCTATATCTATATCTATATCTATATCTATATCTATATCTATATCTATATCTATCTATATCATCTATATCTATATCTATATATCTATATCTATATATCTATATATCTATATCTATATCTATATATATCTATATCATCTATATCTATATCTATATCTATATCTATATCTATATCTATATCTATCTATCTATATCTATCTCTACTCTATATCTATATCTATATCTATATCTATATCTATATCTATATATCTAATCTATATCTATCTATATCTATATCTATATCTATATCATCTATATCTATATCTATATCTATATCTATCGATATCTATATCATCTATATCTATATCTATATCTATATCTATATCTATATCTATATCTATCTATATCATCTATATCTATCTATATCTATATCTATATCTATATCTATCGATATCTATATCATCTATATCTATCTATATCTATATCTATCGATATTTATATCATCTATATCTATCTATATCTATATATCTATATCTATATCTGTCTATGTCTATGTCTATATCTATATCTATATCTATTATATCTATATTATCTATATCTATATCTATCTATATCTATGTCTATGTCTATATCTATATCTATATCTATATCTATATCTATATCTATATCGATATCTATATCATCTATATCTATCTATATCTATATCTATATCTATGTCTATGTCTATGTCTATATCTATATCTATATCTATATCTATCTATATCTATATTATCTATATCTATATCTATGTCTATGTCTATATCTATATCTATATCTATATCTATATCTATATCATCTATAATCTAATAAAAACAAGACAAAACAGTTAAAGCTTCACGTTGAGACAAAAGAAAATTACACACATAAAAATGAAGGGTCTGGGAAGGTCTAAGATGGAGACTGATGATGGTGTTGAGGTGGGTCATCTGTTGATGAAGAATTGTGAATTGTGTTAAATGGTGGCTCTAACTTCCTTTAAGTTATACAAAGATATCGCACCAATCTCCCCCGATTCCTTGCTGTACAGTTCACCATACCCAGGACATGGAAACAACCTAAATGTCCCCCAGTGGGTGAAGGCATTAAAAAGCGGTGGTATGTCCATACAGTGGAATAGTATACAGCCAGGAAAAAGGAAAAAAGGATCCAGCCCAATGCAACAGCATGGGTGGACTTCAAGGGCATGATGGTGACATAAAGGAAACCAATACCGTATGATGTCATGTATACGTGGAATCCAATAAGATAAAATTACAATTAATCTGGCACTGACTCACTCACCCACCATCCAGTCCATCTCCTCGACGTTGTCTCCGTAGAGCCCGTGGCGGCTTCTCCCACGGAAACTCTCCGTGGTGATGAGAGGGGTGTGGACGTGCAGAAAGGACACGAAGAGAAGGAAAGGTCCTTGCTTGTTCCTGGAAATAAATTCAATGGGGGCACAGCCTTTTGGTTTGGTTTTTATTTTGGCGCCTGGCTGGTGTGGCTCAGTGGTTGAGCGTCGACATTGGAACCAGGAAGTCATAATTTAATTTTTCGGTCAAGGGCACAGGCCCGGGTTGCGGGCTCCATCCCCAGGGGGGGCGTGCAGGAGGCAGCCGATCCATGATTCTCTCTCATCGTGGATGTTTCTCTCTCTCCCTCTCCCCCCATCTCTCTCTAAAAAATAATAATAAAATAATCAGCCATAGAGGGGGGGTGGGTAGAGGCTGGCGGGGCGGGAAATGGGAGACATCTGTAATACTATCTATTTCCTATATTTAAGCCTAAGTGTCCATCTTTTCGACCGTCCGACCGGTAGCTATGACACACACTGACCACCAGGGGGCAGACGCTCTGACTGGTAGCTATGACGCACACTGACCACCAGGGGGCAGATGCTCTGGTAGCTATGACGCACACTGACCACCAGGGGGCAGACGCTCTGACTGGTAGCTATGACGTGCACTGGCCACCAGGGGGCAGACGCTCTGACCGGTAGCTATGACCCTCACTGACCACCAGGGGGCAGTCGTGCTGACCGGTAGCTATGACGCGCACTGACCACCAGGGGGCAGACGCTCTGACCGGTAGCTATGACACACACTGACCACCAGGGGGCAGACGCTCCGACCGGTAGCTATGACATGCACTGACCACCAGGGGGCAGACGCTCCGACCGGTAGCTATGACACGCACTGACCACCAGGGGGCAGACGCTCCGACCGGTAGCTATGACGTGCACTGACCACCAGGGGGCAGACGCTCTGACCTGTAGCTATGACGTGCACTGACCACCAGGGGGCAGACGCTCCGACCAGTAGCTATGACGTGCACTGACCACCAGGGGGCAGACACTCCCGACTGGTAGCTATTACATACACTGACCACCAGGGGGCAGACGCTCTGACCGGTAGCTATGACGTGCACTGACCACCAGGGGGCAGACGCTCTGACCGGTAGCTATGACACACACTGACCACCAGGGGGCAGACGCTCCGACCGGTAGCTATGACCCTCACTGACCACCAGGGGGCAGACGCTCCGGGGGCAGATGCTCCGACCGGTAGCTATGACACACACTGACCACCAGGGGGCCGACACTCTGACTGGTAGCTATGACATGCACTGACCACCAGGGGGCAGACGCTCTGACTGGTAGCTATGACATGCACTGACCACCGGGGGCAGACGCTCTGACTGGTAGCTATGACGTGCACTGACCACCATGGGGCAGACACTCCCGACTGGTAGCTATTACATACACTGACCACCAGGGGGCAGACGCTCTGACCAGTAGCTATGACGTGCACTGACCACCAGGGGGCAGACGCTCTGACCGGTAGCTATGACGTGCACTGACCACCAGGGGGCAGACACTCCCGACTGGTAGCTATTACATACACTGACCACCAGGGGGCAGACGCTCTGACCGGTAGCTATGACGTGCACTGACCACCAGGGGGCAGATGCTCTGACTGGTAGCTATGATGCGCACTGACCACTAGGGGGCACACACTCCAACCGGTAGCTATGACGTGCACTGACCACCAGGGGGCAGACACTCCCGACTGGTAGCTATTACATACACTGACCACCAGGGGGCAGACGCTCCGGGGGCAGACGCTCCGACCGTTAGCTATGACACACACTGACCACCAGGGGGCAGACACTCCATGCAGGAGCTTTGGTGACTTGGCAGCTGCAGTTCTCGGGCGACGCACCCAGAACCAGAGAGGAGGGAGGATGATTCCGGGGTGTGTCACCCAAGAACCGCCCTCTCGCCATCCGGGACACCTCGGGGGATGTCTGAGAGCTGGTTTCACCCCGAACCCAATAAGTCAGGCCGTGGGACCCTCATTGGTGCACAAATCTTCATTCAACAATAAAAAACAAAAAACTAGCCCCCCCAAAATGGCCATTGCAATGACTAGCTCCTTCCTCAAATATTCGTCTTTGCTACTCAACCCACAAGAAGCAAATGAGAGCCTGTTCTTGAGTCTGAGGTTCTTTCCTGGGGCGACTTTTCCCCTCGGAGAGTCTGTTGAAAGAAATGAATGCTGGTTTTATGCATCCTTTGTTTCTCTCTCCCTGAATATCGTCATCCTTATTTATTTTAAAAAATATATCTTTATTGATTTCCGAGAGAGGAAGGAAGAGGGAGAGAGAGGAACGTCCGTGATGAGAGAGAATCATGGACCGGCCCCCTCCTGCACGCCCCCGACTGGGGATCGAGCCCGCAACCCGGCCTGTGCCCTTGAACGGAATTGAACCCGTGACCCTTCAGTCTGCGGATGGACACTCTATCCACTGAGCCACACCAGCCAGGGCCCCCACGGCTCATGTGAACCAAGCCTGTCTTTTTGGACCTGGCACACATCACCATGCGAACACTCAGGACAGAAAAAGAATTCTGAATATCGTCCCCTCACGAACGAGAGCCATGAGTCGGACCTGCCCCCATTTCCCCCTCCCCCTCCCCCTTGGCCCCCCTCCCCCCGGGCTCTCACTGTTGGATAAAGGACGAGGCCTCCGTGAGCATGAGCGACGCCGTCCTCGAGAAGTTCATGGGCTGCTCCGCGATGCCGTGGTTCCTCATCAGGAAGCAGTCCGCGCGGACGATGAGCGCGCCCAGGACGTGCGAAGAGATAAACAACAGGGTGGAGGCAATGACCGAGCAGACGGCGGGCGCCCAGGAGACCAGGAGGAGGCCGGTGTGTTTCCCCGCGGCGAGCGTCAGGGCCGCCAAGGCCGCGATTTGGACGCCGACGTGGAGGGGGCGCTCCAGGCGGGCGCGCTTCTCCGAGAGGTCCCAGCGGGCACAGTCGCCCATCATGGAAAAGGGCATCCCGTAGAAATGGTCGAATCCGTGGCGGAGGGGGTGGTGGCAGTGGTCGGTCGAGGATTCACAGTTGAGACCCAGGTGCCATTTTCCTAAAAAAAGCAAGAATTGTAGGTTTCTATGCCCGGCTGGTGTGGCTCAGTGGTTGAGCGTCGACCTAGGAACCAGGAGGTCCCGGGTTCGATTCCCGGTCAAGGGCACCTGCCCGGGTTGCGGGCTCCATCCCCAGTAGGGGGCGTGCAGGAGGCAGCCGATCTATGATTCTCAGTCATCATGGATGTTTCTCTCTCTTTCTCCCTCTCCCTTCCTCTCTGAAATGAATAAAAATATTAAAAAAAATAAATCATAAACAATTATTACTATAACATAGTAATGATTCGAGTCCCCCATATATTTATTTTTTATATATATTTTTATTGATTTCAGAGAGAAAGGGAGACGGAGAGAGAGAAAGAGAGACATCCATGATGAGAATCACAGATTGGCTGCCTCCTGCCTGTCCCCTACTGGGGATCAAGCCACTGGGGAGGTAGATATAGATATGTAGATAGAGGTAGAGAGATAGATATAAATACAGATATTGATCATGATAACTTGGTCTCATTTCAAGAAATTATCATCCTAGCCCAGCCAGTGTAGCTCAGTGGTTGAGCGCCGACCTATGAACCAGGAGGTCATGGTTCGATTCCCCATCAGGACACATGCCCGGGGGGTTGGGCTCAATCACCAGGAGGGGATGCTGTGGTTCTTCATCCGAACGCAGTCTGCGTGCGAAGAGATAAAGAAAAAGGTGGTTGCAATGATCGACCAGATGAGGGGCACCCAGGGATGGAGAGGAGGCGGGTGTGCCTCCCAGCGGCCAGTGTCAGGGCCTTGCAGGCCATGATTTTCACACAGAAGTTCTCTCTCTCTCTCTCTCTCTCTTCTCTCTCTCTCTCTCTCTCTCTTCCTCTCTCCCTTCTACTCTCTGAAATCAATAAAAACACGTTAAAGAAATACACAGAGAAACGATGTTCTGAAAGCTGGGAAACATACACACCGATTAGTCCCGTGGCATAGCCCCGACTTTTCAGTATCTTCGCAAACGTCGTCTCATTGGCCGGAAGGCCGCCCGGGACTGCCGTCCACTGGAGAACGCGGGAACCGTCGCTGGACACCATGCCTTTCGGGGGATCGTTTTACAAAGAAACGGCACCGTCACGCACTGGTCTTTATTCTTATTGTCGCAATTTTTTCCACTTAAAAAAAATGAGCATTTCCCAATGACAATTCACGGTCAGTATTATATACAAGTGGCCTGGTGCATGGAGTCATGCACATTGAAAGGGAATTAGTGCCGAAACTGGTGTGGCTCAGTGGATAGAGCATCGGCGTGCGGACTGAAGGGTCCCGGGTTCGATTCCGGCCAAGGGCATGTACCTTGGTTGCGGGCACATCCCCAGTAGGATATGTGCAGGAGGCAGCTGATCGATGTTTCTCTCTCATCAATGTTTCTAACTCTCTGTCCCTCTCCCTTCCTCTCTGTAAAAAAAATCAAGAAAATATATTTTTTTTAAAAAAGGGAATTAGCTAGAAGAAAGATTTGTGCGGTAATTACGTGACTGCAAAAAATTACATGTCAAAATAGCATCTATAATACTAGTGGCCCAGTGCACGAATTCGTGCATGGGTGGGGTTCCTCGGCCTGGCTGGTTATCTGGGGCGATCGGTGCCGATTGGGGCAGGTCGGCCGGGGGGAGGGACCACGGTAGGTTGGCTGGCTGTGGGGGGTTGGCTGTGGGAGTGCACTGACCACCAGGGGGCAGCTCCTGCGTTGAATGTCTGCCCCCTGGTGGTCAGTGCACGTCCTAGTAACTGGTCAAAAGGTCGACTGTCTAGCCCCCCTCTCTCTAAAAATCAATAAAAACATCACCTTGATGGAACATGCCTTGGCGGTCAGACACAAGGAAGGAAGGACTCACCCGATCGCAGGGGGTACCTGCCCGTGAGGAAGGCAGCGCGACTTGGGGTGCAGACGGAAGCCGCGGCGAGGTGCTGGGTGAGCCGCACGCCATCCTGGGCGAGGCGGTCGATGTTTGGGGTCCTGCAGGAGGGAGACAAGAATGATTTTCTTCCTTCAGCAATGAAAGCAGTGGCTTCCCCGTCAATATCTGAGGGTCATCACTGAATACATGAGGGTGACCTGGCTGGTGTGGCTCAGTGGTTGAGCATCGACCTATGAACCAGGAGGTCACGGTTTAATTCCCTGTCAAAGATACATGCCCGGGTTGTGGGCTCCATCCCCAGTAGGGGGCGTGCAGGAGGCAGCCGATCCATGATTCTCTCTCATCTTTGATGTTTCTCTCTCTCTCTCTCTCTCTCTCTCTCTCTCTCTCTCTCTCTCTCCCTCTCCTTTCCTTGCTCTCTAAAATTAATAAAAACAGGCGAATCTTATGGTTTTAAAATATATTTTCATTTTAAAATCGAGCCGTGACCTCCTGGTTCAAGGGTCGATGCTCAACCCCTGACGAACACCAGCCGGGCAAAACATGCTAATCTTAAGAAAGAAGGAAAGAATAAAAGAAGGAAAGAAAGAAAGAAGAAAGAAAGAAAGAAAATAAAGGAGAAAGACAGCCCTAACCGGTTTGGCTCAGTGGCTAGAGCGTCGGCCTGTGGACTGAAGGGTCCTGGGTTCGATTCCAGGTCAAGGGCACAGGCCTGGGTTGCGGGCACATCCCCAGTAGGGGGCGTGCAGGAGGCGGCTGATGGATGTTTCTAACTCTCGATCCCTCTCCCTTCCTCTCTGTAAAAAAAATCAATAACATATATTTTTAAAAAAAGGAGAGAGAAAGAAAGAAAATGAGAGGAGAAAATAAAAGAAAAAGAAAGAGATAGAAAGAGAGAAAAAAAAGAAAAAGAGAAAAACAAAAAAGAAATAAAGAAAGGAAAGAAAGAAAAAGAGAAAAAAAAAGAAATAAAGAAAGGAAAGAAAGAAAAAGAAAACAGAAAAGAAAGAAAAAAAAGAAAAAAGATAAAAAAAAGAAAAAAGAAGGAAAAATAAAAAAAGAAAGGCAATGAAAAAATAGGAAGAAATAAAATAGAACAGAAAGAAAGAGAGAGAGAAGTACCCCCGCATGAGACTCATTTGAGCTGGGGATGTCGTGAGCCCAGGCAGATAGGGGGATGCGGGGTGCTTAAGGATGTGTGCAGAATTCTCTTCACATCCCCACTGTCCATTTCCAGGGTTCAGTGCATCCCCCCAGGGGTCAGGAGGTCAGGGGTCCCCCCATTGGGGCAACACCCGGGGGGGCGATGATCTCCTTGCCTGATGGTGGCGTTGCCATAGCAGCCGACATCCCCAATGCCAAGGTCGTCCGCCATCAGCAGAAGAATGTTGGGACGTGAGGCGGATACATCTCTGCTGTCGGTCGGCCTCGAACCCAGGACGCTGATGGTCACGGCGAGCCAGGCCCTGGAAAGCAAGCTGACAAAGGCATGCTTAGCGTTTTTCTTTTCTTTTCTTTTCTTTTCTTTTCTTTTCTTTTCTTTTCTTTTCTTTTCTTTTCTTTTCTTTTCTTCCCTTCCCTTCCCTTCCCTTTCCTTTCCTTTTCTTTCGTCTCTCTCCCTCTCTCTCTCTTTCCTCATTGATTTCAGAGAATGAGGGAGAGGGAGGGAGAGAGAAACACTGATGATGAGAGAGAATCATTCAGGATTGTGGGAGGGCTCCAGGGCGTGCCCGGCCCGTCTTGCTGAGTTCCAATCAGCCAGACCCCAGCAGCAAGCTCACCTACTGGTCTGAGGGTCTGCCCCCTGGTGGTCAGTGCACGTCATAGCGACTGGTCGACCGGCCGACTGTCGGCCCCCTGGTGGTCGGTGCACGTCATAGCGACTGGCCGACCTGTCGACTGTCAGCCCCCTGGTGGTCAGTGCACGTCATAGCGACTGGTCGACCGGTTGACTGTCTGCCCCCTGGTGGTCAGTCACGTCATAGCGACTGGCCGACCCGTCGACTGTCTGCCTCCTGGTGGTCAGTGCACGTCATAGCGACTGGTCGACCGGTCGACTGTCTGCCCCCTGGTGGTCAGTGCACGTCACAGCGACTGGTCGACCTGTCGACTGTCTGCCCCCTGGTGGTCAGTGCACGTCATAGCAATTGGTTGAGCAGCCTTAGCATATTAGCATATTATGCTCTGATTGGTTGAACGGCCGACCGGTCGACTGGATAATTAGCATATTAGGCTTTTTTTATATAGGATTGATTTCAGAGAGGAAGGGACAGAGAGATAGAAACATCCATGACGAGAGAGAATCATGCACCGGCCACCTCCTGCACACCCCCGACTGGGGATGGAGCCCGCAACCCGGGCCTGTGCCCTTGACCGGGAATCGAATTCGGGACCTCCTGGTTCCTAGGTCGACGCTCAGCCACTGAGCCACAAGCAATGCTTCAAGAGAAATGATTTTTTTTGTTCTTGGCGCATTTGGTAGCGGGGACGTGGAGACGTGCGTAGGCCGACATGGGAGACTCTTGGCTGCGCCGTGTCCCTTCCTACCTGGAATGTTCCGGATGTAACATGTTCTCTTTCTTGCTTCTCGTCTCCTGTGAGGAGGAAAGATATTATTCATGACACAGGCAGCCGGTGGCTGTTTCTCTCTCCTCATGGACGTTTCTCTCTCTCTCTCTCTTCTTCCCTGAAGTCAATAAAAATATATATGTATCTATGACGGAAAACACTTTACACTTAAAATCCTTTTCATCTTGAAATAATGAAGGTTTATGGCATGTACTATTATTATAGGTCAGATCATTTTTTCTTGAATCATTGGTGTTTAATGCATGTAACATCATCCTATTTAAGCTCATTTTTCTTGAGATATTAAGGTTTATTGCATGTAACATTATTATATTTGAAATCATTTTTCTTGAAATAAAAAAAAAATAAATTCAAACCAAAAAGAAAAAAGGAAAAAACAAAACAATGCCCTAGCCAGTGTGGCTCAGTGGATAGAGCGTTGGACTGTGGACTGAAGGGTTCCGGGTTCGATTCCCGGTCAAGGGCACAGGCCCGGGTTGCGGGCTTGGTCCCCAGTCGGGGGCGTGCAGGAGGCGGTCGATCCGTGATTCTCTCTCGTCATGGATGTTTCTCTCCCTCTCCCTTCCTCTCTGAAAGCAATAAAAATATATTTAAAAATATCCTATAGAATAAATTTAGGCTTTTATTATATAGGATTGATTTCAGAGAGAGGAAGGGAGAGGGAGGGAGAGAGAGAGAGAAACATCCATGATGAGAGCGAATCACGGATCGGCTGCCTCCTGCGCGCCCCCGACTGGGGACCGAGCCCGCAACCCGGGCCTGTGCCCTTGACCGGGAATCGAACCCGGGACCTAATTTGCAAACTGCCTCCTAGGCTGGGAGTTGGACCGGGAGATGGACCGGGAGGTGGGGGGAGCCGGCTGCCTGGCTGGACCCCCGCAGGCATGAATTCATGCACCCAGCCTCTAGCCTCTAGTATATATATATATATATATATATATATATATATATATATATATATTTAAATGTTGACAACCTTAAGAAAAAAGAGGAAAACAAGCAAAAATTTTAAAGTAAGGATTTCTTTTCGTTTTAATTATATATATATATATATATATATATATATATATATATATATATATATTTTAAAATATTGATTTCTTTTTTTATATATTTTATTGATTTTTTACAGAGAGGAAGGGAGAGGGATAGAGAGTTAGAAACATCGACGAGAGAGAAACATCGATCAGCTGCCTCCTGCACGCCCCCTACTGGGGATGTGCCCGCAACCCAGGTAACATGCCCTTGACCGGGAATCGAACCCGGGACCCTCCCGTCCGCAGGCCGACGCTCTACCCACTGAGCCACACCAGCCAGGGCCGATTTCTTCATTTTGGGTTGGAAAAAGCGTGGGGGCAGCAGCGTCTGATACACGGGGGCGTCTTAGACGCGGAAAAATAGGGTCTATTTCAAAGAAGAAAAGAGAAGAAAAAATCAGCAGAGGGTCGGATGCCGGCCCCCGGGGTGGGAGGTGGGGGGCAGATGAGATGGCTCGGGAGCCACCGGCGGCTCTCGGGCCCCTGGCGTGCGGCTCTTCCCCGGCCTGAGGCGTCCCCTCGTTAAATCAATCACCAGGGACCTGCTGATATAGTTTAAGTTTAAAAAATCGGGCTCTCCAAAGGGAATCTCAATCGTCGTCCTGTCGATATTGGGCTGCGTTGGCTCATGGGTTCGCCGACCGCTGGCCGTTCTAGAGAGCGTAATCCGCGATCCTGTGACGTCTACGGACCCCCAAGAGGCCCAGAGAGACGCTAAAAACCCAGCCAGGCCTTTCTGGAACATTCCAAAGCCATTTGCAAAACCCCCGGCCATTGCAAACACCGGGCACAATATTAGGAACAAACACCCAGAATTTCCGGAGGAGGAGGATGAGGCCCAGAAATCAGGATTTATTTTAAAAGATTCCCAGGTGATTCGAAGGTGCCGCCAAGGTGGAGAACCACTGCTCTGAAGTCAATAAATCAATAGCCCTGGCTAGTGAGGCTTAGTGGGTAGAGCGTCGGCCATGCGGACTGAAGGGTCCCGGGTTCGAATCCCGGTCAAGGGCACAGGCCCGGTCCATGATTCTCTCTCCTCATGGATGTTTCTCTCTCTCTCTCTCCCTCTCTTTTCTAAAAACCAATAGCAACCTATTTTTTTTTTAAATAAAACATAGAAGGATATTCTGTATGCATTGCATCACTCAATCGTCTATTCATCTCCAGGCACGGAAGGTTCCGGACCAGTTTTATTTCCTTTCCAGTTCTCCCCGTGTTTCCCTACACCTTTGAAGATGAGAAAAAAGGGAAATCGTATAAAATTTCTGCACCACCCTGAGTCAAAACGACGTTCTTGCCCGGCCAGTGTGGCTCAGTGGTGAGCGTCGACCTAGGAACCAGGAGGTCCCGGGTTCGATTCCCGGTCAAGGGCAACAGGCCCGGGTCGCGGGCTCGATCCCCAACCAGTCGGGGGCGTGCGGGAGGCGGCCGATCCGTGATTCTTTCTCCTCGTGGGTGTTTTTTTTTTCTCTCTCTCCCTCTCCCTTCCTCGCTGAAGTCAATGAAAAATACATTAAAAAAATAAAATTTAAAGAAAAGCATAAAGAACAAATCAAGTCAAAGTTTAAACGAAATGAGTTTTCACGGCCGGACTCGAATAGGAACCAGACATTTTATTTTTTTTAAAATTAATTAATTTATTTTTAAATATATTTTATTGATTTTTCACAGAGAGGAAGGGAGAGGGATCGAGAGTTAGAAACATCGATGATGAGAGAGAAACATCGATCAGCTGCCTCCTGCACGCCCCCCACTGGGGATGTGCCCCCAACCAAGGTCCATGCCCTTGGCCGGAATCGAACCCGGGACCTTTCCGTCCGCAGGCCGACGCTCTATCCACTGAGCCACACTGGCTCCGGCGATTTTAAAATCAAATCCAGGATCTGGCAACCCCCTCCCATCATTGCCGGACACCCACTGGATGGTAAGAATGATTTAAGCTCAGGAAACCCACAAATTGGACAGTTTCATCACCTTTCATTTTTCATTTTTAAAAAATATTTTTGTTATTGATTTCAGAGAGGAAGGGAGAGGGAGAGAGAGAGAGAGAAACATCCACGATGAGAGAGAATCACGGACCGGCCGCCTCCTGCACGCCCCCCCGACTGGGGATGGAGCCCGCAACCCGGGCCTGTGCCCTTGGGCGGGATTCGAACCCGGGACCCTTCCGTCCGCAGGCCGATGCTCTACCCACTGAGCAACACCGGCCGGGGCTGAGTGAAACGTTTCAAAAATCATCTCCATCGCTTGGCGACGCGTGCTGTGCGTGATCCACGTCCCACCCGGTTCAGGGTTCGAGCTCTGCAGAGGGGGCCGCCCGCAGATGACGGAGACGAGACAAGAAATAATAATTTGGGAATTGGGGGGCCCAGCCCCGAGAGGGGGGGACCTCCAGGACTCCTGGACTCTGGCTCAGGCCCCCCCCCCATCCTTTTGTTGTGTTTGGGATCCCCCCCACAGCCCTTAGGCCTTAGGCGGAAGGTTCCGGAAACAGACGGATTATCTTATCAGGAAGGATTTACCGGGTCAACCCATGAGTCAACAGAGCTCCATGTCAACAGGACGCCGATGGCAATCTCTTTGGGGAGCCCAATTTTTTAAACTTAAACTATATCGGCCTGTCCGCGGAGATTCACGGAATGAGGGGGCCCCCAAGGCTGAGGAAGAGCCACACGCCAGGGGCCAGAGAGCCGCAGGTGGCTCCCGAGCCGCGGTTGGCCGGCCACGGGGGACCCTGGACTTCAACGGTGGGTGCCCGGCCCTGACCTTCGCCGGGGCTCAAGGGTCGCCAGCGGTCAGGGCCCCTGGGCTGGACGGGTGAGAAGGGTTTCGTCAGCCCCGGCCAGTGTGGCTCAGTGGGTAGAGCGTCGGCCGGCAGACGGGAGGGTCCCGGGTTCGATTCCTGGTCGAGGGCACATGCCCGGGTCGCGATGTAATAATATTGCATGCAGTGAACGTGATAATATCTCAAGAAAAACGATTTTAAATATAATAATGTTCCATGCAATAAACATTAATATTTCAAGAATCGGTTTTAAATATAGTAATGTTACTTGCAATCAACACCAATTATTCAAGGGAAACGATCTTAGATATAATGTTACATGCAATAAACAGTAATATGAATACGTCAAGAAAAAGGATTTAAATATAATAATGCTACATGCAATAAGCATTAATATTTCAAGAATCGATTTTAAATAGAGTAATGTTACTTACAATCATCACCAATTATTCAAGGGAAACGATCTTAGATATAATGTTACTTGCAGTAAACGTTATAATAGCTCAAGAAAAAGATTTTAAATATAGTCATGCTACATGCAATAAACATTAATATTAATACTTCAAGAAAATCGGTTTTAAATAGAGTAATGTTACTTGCAATCAACAGCAATTATTCAAGGAAAACGATCTTAGATATAATAATGTTACATGCAGTAAACGTTATAATATCTCAAGAAAAACGATTTTAAATAGTCATGCTACATGCAATAAACATTAATATGAATACGTCAAGAAAATCGATGTAAATATAATAATGCTACATGCAAGCAACACTAGTTATTCAAGAAAAACTATCTTAAATATAATAATAATACAGGCAAATAAACAGTATAATATCTCAGGAAAAACGATTTAAATATAATAATGTTCCATGCAATAAACATTAATATTTCAAGAAAATCGATTTTAAATAGAGTCATGCTACATGCAATAAACAATAATATGAATACGTCAAGAAAATCGATTTAAATATAAGAATGCTACATGCAATCAACACTAGTTATTCAAGAAAAACTATCTTAAATATAATAATAATACATGCAAATAAACAGTATAATATCTCAAGAAACAGTATAATATCTCAAGAAAATAAACAGTATAATATCTCAAGAAAAACGATTTAAATATAATAATGTCCCAGGCAATAAACATCGATATGTCAAGAAAAGCAGTTTTAAGTATAATAACACCAAAGATCCAAGAGAAATGAATTAAAATATAATAATAATACCCCATGCAGTCACCATGACTATTGCAAGAATAAAAGGATTTCCCGCAGAAGAATAAAGAATTATTTTTAAAAATAAAATGAATCATTCCCAGGGCGCACGCACGGCACCCAGCCATCGCGGGGTGCTGGCCGGACAGGCGTGGGGTCCCCTGCCAGCCCCACCCCGACCCCCCAAAATAGCAAGCGAGTTACCCGAACCCGTGAGCTGGCTCCCTTCTTGCAGGAGCTCGAGGTCGGGGTGCCTCCGGGCCCCACCGCGCATGTGCAGTGGGAGCTGACTCACCCTCCAGACACACAGGGAAACCCAGCCCCCGGGGGTGTGGCTCAGTGGATAGAGCGTCGGCCTGCGGACTCGAGGGTCCCGGGTTCGAGTCCCTCAAGGCCCAGGTGGTGGACTCGACCTCCCCCCAACCAGCAGGGGGCGTGCGGGAGGCGGCGATGGTCCTATCCCTCTCTCCCTTCTCTGAAATCAATGGAAATATACACTTAAATCAATAAAATCAAGAAACAGAATTCCAAGCCAGCAATTGTCTTGGCTCAGTGGATAGCTTAAAAGAATAAATAAAATAAATTAAAAAGAGAATTCCAGTAAATGAAGAATTCCAGCCCCAGCCAGTGTGGCTCAGTGGATAGAGCGTCGGCCTGCGGACTCGAGGGTCCCGGGTTCGAGTCCCTCAAGGCCCAGGATGTGGCTCGACACCCCCCCCCCCCGTAGGGGTCGTGCAGTAGGCAGCCGACCCGTGATTGATTCTCATCATAAATGTTTCTCTCTCTTTCTCTCTGCCCCTCTCCTTTCTCCCTGAAATCATTAATAATTAATAATAAAATAAATGAACTCATTGCCACCATTTCTATCTCTGAAAACAATAAACAACATATATATATATATATGTATATATATATATGACTGTGTCTCCATCTCCCTTCCTCTCTGAAATCAATAAAGATATATTTTATAATATAACGAATAAAAAGCATGTTTTATCATCCATTAAAAATAAATTTTATAGTAGGATCAGTAAAATGTATTATTATAAAATATATTTTTGTTGATTCTATTATAACATATACTTTCATGGATGATAAAATGTTTTTATTGATTATAAATATGTTATTATATTATGAAATATATTTTTGTTGATGATATTATAAAATACATATTTTTAAATGTGTTTTTTATTGATTTAAACCAAACGAGAATTCCAGCCCTAGCCGGTTCGGAGCAAGCACCGCCCTGAGGCCTTAAGGGCCCCAGTTTAAAAGAAGAAATAAAACGAATTAAATAAGGAATCCCAGCCCCAGCCAGTGTGGCTCATTGGATAGAGCCCCGGCCAGCGGACGGCAGGGTCCCGGGTTCGATTCCCATGCTCGACCCCCAGCAGGGGGCGTGCCGGAGGCAGCCGACCCGTGATGCTCTCTCGTCACAGATGTTTCTACTCGTCTCTGAAATCAATAATAAAAAAAAAAATGTATTTTATAATATAACCCATAGAAAAGATGGGATTATAATTCCAGCAGCTGGCTTGGCTCCGTGGATAGCTTGAAAGGATAAATAAAACGAGTGAAACACAGAATCCCAATTCAATAAGGAATCCCAGCCCCAGGCAGTGTGGCTCAGTGGATAGCGCGCCGGCCCGCGGACGGCAGGGTCCCGGGTTCGAGTCCCGCCGAGGGCACCTACCTGGGTGGCCAGCAGGGGTGACCCCGTCCGTGGGTTTCCTCTCTCTCTCTCTCTCTCTCTCTGTCTGGTCCTCCCCCCCCTTCCACTCTCTCTCTTAAAATCCAACAGAAGAGAGAGAGCCGCTCAGGGGTGGGCGAAGGCGCTGGGCCAGGGAGGGAGGAAACACAGGATGAAAAATAAATAGAGAAACATTCAGTCCAAGGAAAAGGAAAGCAAACAAGGGCAGGATGAGCAGCAACAAGAAGGAGGAGCCAGAAGGGGGTTCTCCAGGCCCTGAGCGTCCGTCCCGGCGAAGGCCTGTGTCCGTCCCCCAGGAAAGGCCTGGACCACAATGGGCCCCTTATGCTCCCGGAGACGGAGCCGCCCAGCCTCCCTCGGCTGCAGGGGAAGGAAAGTAAATAAAAGATAAAAATAAAACAGCCTGGCCGGGCGCCCAACAGCCCCACAGAGACGTCGGCTCGGCCAGTGTGTGTGTGTGTGTG
>NC_138078.1:931608-1021608 GCF_964212035.1 Myotis nattereri
GTGTGTGTGTGAGCCTGGTGTCTGCAGGGCCACAGCTTCCCCTACGTGTGCGTGTGTGTGTGTGTGTTTGTGTGTGTGTGTGTGTGTGTGTGTGTGTGTGAGCCTGGTGTCTGCAGGGCCACAGCTTCCCCTACGTGTGTGTGTGTGTGTGTGTGTGTGTGCATCTGCTGTGATTTCTCATTTTCATTTCATTCATTTTTAAATTTTTCTCTCTGTTGATTTATTTTTTGTTTTATTTATTTTTCATTGATTGATTTCTTTTTTTCTTTTTAACTATAAAGACATTGAAAGCCCGGGGTGAGATAAGGGGGTTGGGGTGGCCAGAGAAAGCTCAATGGGGGGAAAAGGAGACGTAGACTTTTATTTATTTATTTTATTTTGGGGACGTTTCTTACTGAAATTGTTTTTATATATTTTATTTTTAAAATTTTATTTATTTTTTATTTAAAGAAAAACGGTTTTAAATATAATCATGTTACATGCAATAAACATTTACATTTTAAGAAAAATGATCTTAAATATAATCATACCTGCACTAAACATTAATATCTCAAGAAAAACGATTTTAAATATAATAATGTTACACGCAATAAATATTCATATTTTTAGAAAAGGGATCTTAAATGTTATAATACAAAACTTGCAGGAAATTTTAAAAATCTGCAAATCGCAGGTTTCCTTCTATTATATTCGGAAATATTTCCCCTCCTCTGGTTCTCTTCTTGTTCATCAGGTTGACCCATAGACTTTCAACAATAACAAATTTAAACTAAAAAACGAATGAGAAGAAATTATAAAAAAAAAAATTAAGACACAGAAGCCCCGGCCGGTGTGGCTCAGTGGATAGAGCCTCGGCCTGCGGACCGAAAGGGTCCCGGGTTCGATTCCTGCTCCAGGGCACATGCCCGGGTTGCAGGCCCCGTCCCCAACCAGCAGGGGGCGTGCAGGAGGCGGCCGACCTATGATTCTCTCTCCCTCTCCCTTCCTCTCTGACATCAATAAAAATATATATTTTTAAAAAATGCCTTAATTGGGGGCGGAGGGGTCCTATTTTTTCTTTTCTCTAATTTTTTTTTCTATTTTTTATCTAGAAAAGCTGTTTTGAACTTCATCGGCCACTCCCTGGTTTGGAAACAGGCCCCAAGGCCTTTTGCCAAAATGTCTGTGGTTTTTTATCTGATAACGGGCCGTCTTGGCTCCTATCTCGGGAACTTTATTTATTTTATTTATTTTTTTAAAAAAATATATTTTATTGATTTTTTTTTTTTTACAGAGAGGAAGGGAGAGGGAGAGAGAGAAACATCGATGATGAGAGAAACATTGATCGGCTGCCTCCTGCACACCCCCCACTGGGGATGTGCCCGCAACCCAGGCCCGTGCCCTTGACCAGGAATCGAACCCGGGACCCTTCAGTCCGCAGGCCGATGTTCTATCCACTGAGCCACACCGGCCAGGGCCCATCTCGGGAACTTTAAGTCCTCGTCCCTTTCTGAGTCCCCGGAAGCTTGTCTTGCCTTGTCTTTGGCTAAAGGTTTAAAAATATTGTTTCAGGCCTGGCTGGTGTGGCTCAATGGGTAGAGCCTCGGCCTGCGGACTGAAGGGTCCCGGGTTCGATTCCCGGTCAAGGGCATGGACCTGGGTTGCGGGCACATCCCCAGTGGGGGGCATGCAGGGGGCAGCCGGTCCATGATTCTCTCTCATCGATGGATGTTTCTCTCCCTCCCTCTCCCTTCCTCTCTGAAATCAATAACAAAATATTTTTTTTTAAAAAAAGAAAGAAAATAAATGAGTAGGCCCTAGCCAGTTTGGCTCAGTGGATAGAGCGTCAGCCTGCAGACCCATGGGTCCCGGGTTCGATTCCCGGTCAAGAGCACGGACCTCGGTTTCAGGCTCCTCCCCGGCCCGGGCCCTGGTCGGGGTGCATGCAGGAGGCACCCCTTCGATGTCTCTCTCTCTCCCTCTCTCTTTTTCTCTCTCTAAAAATCAATGAAAACATATCCTCAGGGGAGGATTCTGAAAACAAACAAACAATCCCATTATTTCAAGTCAGTGGAACCCCAAAAGGAGTGAAAATGAAGGGAGTTACGAGCTGTGAACATGTGCATACATTTTTTTTGGGGGGGGGGGAACCCTGTATTTCCTTCTTCCTTCCTTCTATTTCTGCTCCGTACGCCTGGGTTACTTTCCCAAACAATTATCTTGGCAGTAAACCCACTCCATGTTACGAAATCCCCGTAATGACACCTGTATGGGTGTCGTATTCGCCAGACGGCCGTGGAGGGAAACGACCTCGTCGCTAAATGACTATGTAGCTGCTGTCGGGGTGAGTGGGTGGGTGGGTGGGTGGGTGGTGTTGAACTAATAAAAAATGATTGACAGACGCTGGCCGGGCCTGAACCTGATCCTTTAATACGCGTTTAATTTTCATCAGCTGCGGACGGGAGCTCAGAGCTGCGGGACTGGAGTTTCACTGATGCCGGGGACGGACGGATAGCCGGTTTGAGTGAGTAAAGGTCTCATCTCCCCGTTCCGTGTGCGTGCGTGGTCTGTGGGGTTCAGCGTGGACAGGTGAGCGTTGGTTTTATTACTGATTAGAGGCCCAGTGCATGAAATTCGTGCACAGGGTGTGTGTGGGAGGGTGTCCCTCAGCCCAGCCTGCACCCTCTCCAATCTGAGACCCCTCAGGGGGTGTCCGACGGCCAGATCCGGGCCTAAGCCGGCAGTCGGACATCCCTCTTGCAATCCGGGACTGCTGGCTTCTAACTGCGCACCTGCCTGCCTGAATGACCCCCCCCCCCCCAAGCACTGTGCCTGTCTGCCAGATCCCCCTAACTGCCCTCCCCTGCCGGCCTGATCACCCCTAACTGCCCTCCCCTGCCGGCCTGATCGCCCCTAACTGCCCTCCCGTGCCGGCCTGATCGCCCCTAACTGCCCTCCCCTGCCGGCCAGATCCCCCTAACTGCCCTCCGCTGCCGGCCTGATCGCCCCTAACTGCCCTCCCCTGCCGGCCAGATCCCCCTAACTGCCCTCCGCTGCCGGCCTGATCACCCCCAAATGCCCTCCCCTGGTGGCAGTCGGACATCCCCTGAGGGGTTCCAGATTGGAGTGGGTGCAGGCTGGGCTGAGGGACACCCCCCAAGTGTATGAATTTCATGCACTGGACCTCTATTCTATCTATCTATCTATCTATCTATCTATCTATCTATCTATCTCCAAGATCAATTTATCATCTATTTATTTATGTATCATTTATCTCTCCATCTACCCTTCCATCCATCCATCCATCCATCCATCCATCCATCCATCCATCCACCCACCTATCATCTATCCCACATCTATCTGTCATCTACATATCTATCTATCTATCTATCTATCTATCTATCTATCTATCTATCTATCTATCCATCTATCTACATCTATCATCTATTTATCTTCTATCATCTATCCATTATGTGTTTATCATCTATGTATTTATGTAGCATCTATCCATTCATCCAACATGCAATTCATCCTTCCATGCACCACCTCCCTATCCATCATCTAGTTGTCATCTACATGTCTATCATTTATCTATCTATTTTCTTCAATCATTTATTGTCTGCTGTCTATCCATTATCTATCATCCATCTATCCATCCTTCCATCCATCCCTTCACCCATCCACCCATCCATCTATCATTTATCCATCTTCTATCTGTGATCTACATATCTATCCTTTATCTATCTATCTATCTATCTATCTATCTATCTATCTATCTATCATCTATCTATCTAGCTATCTATCATCTATCTTATATCTATCTATATATGTATCTAATCTATCATCTATCTCTATCTATCTATCTATATATCTATCTTCTATTATCTATCTATCTGTCTATCAACTCTGTCATATCTATCATATGTATCTATCTATCATGTATCCATCTATCTACCTACCTATCTAACCTGTCATCCATCTATCTATCTATCTATCTATCTATCTATCTATCTATCTATCATCTATCATCTATATTATATCTATCTATATATGTATCTAATCTATCATCTATCTTATATCTATCTATATATGTATCTAATCTATCATCTATCTTATATCTATATATCTATCATCTATTATCTATCTATCTATCTATCTGTCTATCAACTCTGTCATATCTATCATATGTATCTATCTATCATGTATACATCTATCTACCTACCTATCTAACCTGTCATTTATCTATTTATCTATCTATCATCTATATCTATCTATCTATCTATCTATCTATCTATCTATCTATCTATCTATCTATCATCTCTATCTATCTATCATCTATATCTATCTATCATCTATCTATCTATCTGTCTATCTATCTATCTATCTATCTATCTATCATCTATATCTATCTATCTATCTATCTATCTATCATCTATATCTATCTATCTATCTATCTATCTATCTATCTATCTATCTATCATCTCTATCTATCTATCATCTATATCTATCTATCATCTATCTATCTATCTGTCTATCTATCTATCTATCTATCTATCTATCTATCTATCTATCTATCATCTATATCTATCTATCTATCTATCTATCTATCTATCTATCTATCTATCATCTATCTATATCTATCATCTATCTATCTATCTATCTATCTATCTATCTATCTATCTATCTATCTATCTATCATATCTATCTATCTATCTATCTATCTATCTATCTATCTATCTATCTATCATCTATATCTATCTATCTATCTATCTATCTATCTATCTATCTATCTATCATCTATATCTATCTATCTATCTATCTATCTATCTATCTATCTATCTATCATCTATCTATCTATCTATCTATCTATCTATCTATCTATCTATCATCTATCATCTATCCATTATCTACACTTGGGGTTGGTGTGTAATTGCCCGTTTTCTATGAGTGGAAGGGAAGACAGAAGAGTCGCTTCTATTGGGAAAACGTAGGGGTGACCCCGGCTGCCTTCCCCGGCCGGACTCCCCGAGGCCACCGGTCTGAACAGAGAGAGCTCATCTTCCCCGACGGGCAGGCTGGCTTCAAGTTTATCCGTGTGGCTGGAAGCGACAGCCCACTCCTGGGGCCCATGGGATCCGGTCACAGCAGGGCAGACGGTGTGAGGACCGCCCTTCCCGGGGGAGACTCGGGGACCCCCCGGGACACAGACACCCCGGTGGCCTCCCCGCATCCTGGGATGAAAGGGCCCGTAAACGTAATGACTGTTTGGGTTCCACCCACGGCTGGGAAACCAGCTGGTAGAGTTCAGAGAGTGTTGTCATCAAAGGGACCTAGGCGACGGAGGAAGCCATCGTCGTCCTGATTTTATTTAATTTAATGTTTACGCAGTTCCTAGGGGCCCAGTGCACAAATTCGTGCACAGCTGAGGTTGGGCCGGGCGCGCCCTGATGGGGCCCCATTGGGATGGGCGGGCAAGGGGAGGGGCCACAGGCGGTTGACAAGCCGGCCCTGCCCCCGGGCTGATCGCTCCCAAGTGCTCACCTGACTGGCCTGGTCGCCCCTAACTGCCCTCCCCTGCCGGCCTGATCGCCCTTAACTGCTCTCCTCTGCTGGCCTGATCATCCTAACTGCCCTCCCCTGCTGGCCTGATCACCCCCAACTGCTCTCCCCTGCTGGCCTGATCGCCCCTAACTGCCCTCCCCTGCCGGCCTGATCGCCCCTAACCGCCCTCCCCTGCCGGCCTGATCGCCCCCAACTGCCCTCCCCTGCCGGTCTGATCGCTCCTAACTGCCCTCCCCTGCTGGCCGGATCGCTCCCAACTGCCCTCCTCTGCCGGCCGGATCGCCCCCAACTGCCCTCCCCTGCCGGCCTGATCGCCCCTAACTGCCCTCCCCTGCCAGCCTGATCGCCCCCAACTGCCCTCCCCTGCCGGCCTGATCACCCCCAACTGCCCTCCCCTGCTGGCCTGATCGTCCCTAACTGCCCTCCTCTGCCGCCCTGAACGCCCCTAACTGCCCTCCCCTGCCGGCCTGATCGCCCCTAACTGCCCTCCCCTGCCGGCCTGATGGCCACCAACTGCCCTCCCCTGCCGGCCTGATGGCCCCTAACTGCCCTCCCCTGCCGGCCTGATCGCCCCTAACTGCCCTCCCCTGCCAGCCTGATGGCCCCTAACTGCCCTCCCCTGCCGGCCTGATGGCCCCTAACTGCTCTCCCCTGCCAGCCTGATCGCCCCTAACTGCTCTCCCCTGCCGGCCTGATCGCCCCTAACTGCCCTCCCCTGCTGGCCTGATGGCCACCAACTGCCCTCCCCTGCCGGCCTGATCGCCCCTCACTGCCCTCCCCTGCCGGCCTGATCACCCCTAACCGCCCTCCCCTGCCAGCCTGATGGCCCCTAACTGCCCTCCCCTGCTGGCCTTACCCCAGCAGCAAGCCAACCTACCAGCTGGAGCATCTGCCCCCTGGTGGTCAGTGCACGTCATAGCCACTGGTCGACCGGTTGACTGTCTGTCCCCTGGTGGTCAGTGCACGTCACAGCAAGCGGTTGAGCAGCCTTAGCATATCATTAGCATATCACACTTTGATTGGTTGAACGGCCGACCGGACGACCGGACGCTTAGCCTATTAGGCTTTTATTGTATAGGATTAGATTCCACCAATTGAGCGCGATCACCGGATGTTTATCTTTCTCAGACCGGCTGATTTCACTCAGCATCACGCTCTCCAGGTCCCTCCGTGCGGTTGCGAATGGTAAGAGCCCTTCCTTTTTCAGGGCTGTGTAGTATTCCACGGTGAAGACGTACCACCGTGTTTTAAGCTATTGATCTGCTGATCTGTTAGTGTCTGGGGTGAGAAAAAAACGATTTTTTTTGCCGATGTACTGAGTTCATTCGTTTCTCCGGCAGATAACAGAATCGGAAGCTATGACACAGCCCTCCTGTGACCGGTGAGTGGACAGCGTCCGAAACCTTTATCACTCTTTCTAACGACGGAGATGGGGGGGGTCTCGGTCTACTTCCTCTCCATCCCGGCTGGCGTGGGGTCCGCTTGAGCTACGGGGCATGGATAAGGGGGGTGGAGGCGGCAGGGGGGGCGGGGGCGGGTGTGAGCGGACGGGGTCGAAGAGGATGGCTTTCTGTTGGGAGGAAATGACGTGTATCTTGGGAAGGGCAGCTGCCCATGTGGGAGTTTTTGGGGCCAAAGGCGGGAGGAATTCCAAAGAGGAGGCCACACAAGATCCAAAATCATGGGTCACGGTCGGAATTTTTAGGACGCCCACGGAGGGGCCAGTTGTTTAGGAGCGCGGAGAGCGTACGACAGGATTGCTGTGTGAATGTACGGAAGGTTAAAAATAAAAACCAGTCGACTGTCTGCCCCCTGGTGGTCAGTGCATGTCATAGCGATTGGTCGACCGGCCGACTGTCTGCCCCATGGTGGTCAGTGCACGTCATAGCGACTTGTCGACCCGTCGACTGTCTGCCCCTGGTGGTCAGTGCACGTCATAGCGACTGGTCGACCGGCCGACTGTCTGCCCCCTGGTGGTCAGTGCACGTCATAGCGACTGGTCGACCCGTCGACTGTCTGCCCCTGGTGGTCAGTGCACGTCATAGCGACTGGTCGACCGGTTGACTGTCTGCCCCTGGTGGTCAGTGCATGTCATAGCGACTGGTCGACTGATTGACTGTCTGCCCCCTGGTGGTCAGTGCATGTCATAGCACCTGGTTGATCGGTTGACTGTCTGCCCCCTGGTGGTCAGTGCACGTCATAGCGACTGGTCGACCAGTCCACTTCTGCCCCCTGGTGGTCAGTGCATGTCATAGCGACTGGTCGACCAGTCCACTGTCTGGCCCCTGGTGGTCAGTGCATGTCCTAGCGACTGGTCGACCGGTCGACTGTCTGCCCCCTGGTGGTCAGTGCATGTCATAGCGATTGGTCGACCAGTCGACTTCTGCCCGCTGGTGGTCATTGCATGTCATAGCGATTGGTCGACCCATCGACTTCTGCCCCCTGGTGGTCAGTGCACGTCATAGCGACTGGTCGACCCATCGACTGTCTGCCCCCTGGTGGTCAGTGCACGTCATAGCGACTGGTCGACTGGTGGAACGGTTGGACAATTAGCATATTATTATATTATTAATTAATGAATATATCATATTATTATATAGAATGCTATCTATTCACGCATTCATCCATCCATTTATTCATGTAATCCTCACCAGAGGGTATTTTTTCCCATTGATTTTAATTGTTAACTTAAAAAATATATCTTTATTGATTTCAGAGAGGAAGAGAGAGAGAGAAACATCCATGATGAGAGAAAAACCATGGGTCAGCTGCCTCCTGCCCGCCCCCTGCTGGGGATCGAACGTGCAACCTGGGCGTGTGCCCTTGACCGGGAATCGAACCCGGGACCCTTTGGTTCCGCAGGCGGACGCTCTAGCCACTGAGCCACACTGGCTAGAACCACAGTAGGAATTTTAAAGAGGCCCATGGATTGGGCCAATAGGAGCACAGGACAGATGAGTTGTGTAAATAAATGTACCAAAGATCTAAAAAAATACATATATTTTTTATTTTTTAATGATATCTTCTTATTTATTGATTTATTCATTTAATCCTCCCTGGAGGGTAATTTTCCCCATTGATTTTTAGAGAGAGCGGAAAGGAGAGAGGGGTTGGAGAGAGAGAGAGAGAGGGAGGGAGGGAGGGAGAGAGAAACATTGATGGGAGAAGGAACCACGGATTGGTTGCCTCCTGCGTACACTCTGACCAGGGCCGGGGATCAAGCCTGCAACCCAGGTATGTGCCCTTGACCGGGAATCGAACCCCCAAACCTTTGGTCTCTGGGCCGACGCTCTAACCGCTGAGCTAAACTGGCCAGGGCTCTATATCTGTTTATTGATTTTTCAGAGAGAGAAATCGAGAGAGAGAGAAAAAAAGATCCATGATGAGAGAGACTCATGGACCGGCTGCCTCCTGCACGCCCCCGACTGGGGATGGAGCCCGCAATACCCCGGGCAAGTGCCCCGACTGGGAATCGCACTCGGGACCTCTGGGTGCTCAGAAAAGTTCACCAACCAACTGAGCCACCCTGGCATAGGGCTTTCTTAAGTTGCTTCAAATGCAAACATGAATGGATATGGGTTTTTTGGGGATTTTTTTTGGTTGTTTTGATTATTTGTGTGTTGTTTTTTTTCCCCCAAAAAAATTACTTTTCAGGAAACTTCGGATGTGGGTGTCACTGTGCGGCCTCTTTGGGAGCCTCCGGGGGGCGTTGGTGACCAGGAACTCGAGGCCCAATATTGTCCTCTTGATGGCGGATGACCTTGGGATTGGAGATCTCTGTTGCTATGGCAACAACACAGTCAGGTAAAGGATGGGTTGCAACCTGGGGGCGTGGTGCCTCTGGGGCCGCCCGCCAGCTCCCTGCAATTTCTCCACCCGACCAGCAGAGGGCGCGCGAACACAGCATTTTGCATTTCTATGCAGCCGGCACTTTTTAAAAATTTTTTTAAATATTAAAAAATAATATACTTTATTGATTTTTTGCAGAGAGGAAGGGAGAGGGATAGAGAGTTAGAAACATCAATGATCAGAGAGAAATATCGATCAGCTGCCTCCTGCACACCCCCCATTGGGGATGTGTTTGCAACCAAGGCACATGCCCTTGACAGGATTCGAACCCGGGACCCTTGAGTCCGCAGGCCAACACTCTATCCACTGAGCCACACCGGTCAGGGCAGAATTTTTATTTCATTATTGTGCAAAAAAGAAATAGATAAAAAACAGCATATAACACCAATGTCACCTTTTTTTAACCCGTTGAAAGCTGGCATTTCAGAGGCGTTGGGTCCACCCACAGGGTCTCAGGCCTTCAGCTCTGTCTGGTTCTGGGGTTTTCCATCGTCCCCCAAAAGGCCCGCAAAAAAAGTATTTATTAAGGCTCATTCCTGCTCTGGCCGGTGTGGATCAGTGGGTAGCGCGTCGGCCTGCAGAATGAAGGGTCCCGGGTTCGAATCCCGGTCAAGAGCATGGACCTTGGTTGCGGGCACATCCCCAGTGGGGGGCGTGCAGGAGGCAGCCGATCCACGATTCTCTCTCCTCACGGATGTTTCTATCTCTCTCTCTGTCCCTTCCTCTCTGAAATCAATAAAAATATATTTAAAGAAAAAAGAAATATGGGAAGATCCCATAGGCCGGCCTTTTGCATTGAAATGCATAGTAACTCCGATTAGCAATACCTTAATTATAATACCACAGATCAGTGTGCAATCATTTCTTAAAAGTTGTAGTTTTGTGGTTGTTAAGATTTATATATATATATATATATATATATATATATATATATATACAATTTTTTTAAAAATATATTTTATTGGTTTTTTACAGAGAGCAAGGGAGAGGGATAGAGAGTTAGAAACATCGATGAGAGAGAAGCATCGATCAGCTGCCTCCTGCACGCCCCCCACTGGGGATGTGCCCGCCACCAAGGTCCATGCCCTTGACTGGAATCGAACCCGGGACCCTTGAGTCTGCAGGCCGACGCTCTACCCACTGAGCCACACCGGCCAGGGCTGATTTTTTTTTTTAAATATTTATACATTTTTTGAGTTGCTGACTGTCCGTCCGCCTGCAGCACCCCCAACATCGACCGCCTGGCCACGGAGGGAGTGATGCTCACCCAGCACCTGGCCGCCGCCTCCATGTGTACCCCAAGTCGGGCTGCCTTCCTGACCGGCCGGTACCCCATTCGATCAGGTGAGCCTGGGTAATTCAATCTCAATACAGAGCCCTCTCTCTCTCTCTCTCTCTCACTCTCTCTTCTCTCCCTTCCTCCCTTCCTATTCTCTCTTCTTTCTTTCTTTCTCCTTTAATTTAATAGCCCTGGCTGGTGTGGCTCAGTGGATAGAGCGTCGGCCTGCAGAACAAAGGGTCCCGGGTTCGAATCCTGTCAAGGGCACAGAGCTCGGTTGAAGGCTCCTCCCCAGGCCTGGGCCCTGGTCGAGGGGTACGTGGAAGAGGCAACCCATCCATGTGTCTCTCTCACATCGATGTTTCTCTCTCTCTCTCCCTCTCTCTTCCGCTCTCTCTAAAAATCAAAGGGAAAATGTCCTCGGAGGAGGATTAAGAAGAACAAATTTAATATGTTTCTGTTGAAGTCAGAGAGAAAGGTCTGGAATTCGGCACCCCCTCAATCGATGGCAGTTGCATCACTATTTTGTTAGTTTATCAATATTGTTTTTAATTTTTTTTTATTGATTTCAGAGAGGAAGGGAGAGGGAGAGAGAGAGATATAAACATCCATGATGAGAGAGAATCATGGACCGGCTGCCTCCTGCACGCCCCCTACTGGGGATCGAGCCCACAACCCGGGCATGTGCCCTTGACGGGGAATCGAACCCTGAACTCCTGGCTCCGAGGTGGATGCTCAACCACGAAGCCACTCTGTCCAGGCGCTGTTATCTAGTCTTCCCTCTCTTTCTTCCCCATCCTGTATAATAAAAGCCTCATATGCTAAGTGGCCGCTTGTCTGGGAGGCCATTCAACCAATCAAAGCGTAATATGCTAATGATATGCTAAGGCCGCTCAACTGCTTGCTATGACATGCACTGACCACCAGGGGGCAGACTGTCAACGGGTCGACCAGTCGCTATGACGTGCACTGACCACCAGGGGGCAGACAGTCGACCAGTCGCTATGACGTGCACTGACCACCAGGGGCATACTGTCAATGGGTCGACCAGTCGCTATGACGTGCACTGACCACCAGGGGACAGACGGTCGAAGGGTCGACCAGTCGCTATGACGTGCACTGACCATCAGGGGCCAGACAGTCGAAGGGTCGACCAGTCGCTATGACGTGCACTGACCACCAGGGGCAGACAGTCGACCGGTCGACCAGTCGCTATGACGTGCACTGACCACCAGGGGCAGACAGTCGACCGGTCGACCAGTCGCTATGACGTGCACAGACCACCAGGGGCAGACAGTCGATGGGTCGACTAGTCGCTATGACGTGCACTGACCACCAGGGGCAGACAGTCAATGGGTCGACTAGTCGCTATGACATGCACTGACCACCAGGGGCAGACAGTCGACCGGTCGACCAGTCGCTGTGACGTGCACTGACCACCAGGGGCAGACAGTCGACCGGTCGACCAGTCGCTATGACGTGTACTGACCACCAGGGGGCAGACAGTCTACGGGTCTTCCAGTCGCTATGACGTGCACTGACCACCAGGGGGCAGGCGGTCCCACCAGTAGGTGAGCTTGCTGCTGGGGTCCGGCCGATCGGGACTGAGCGAGACGAGCCGGACACGCCCTGGAGCCCTCCCGCGTCCCTCCCCGGCCCCGATCCTGCACCCGTGGGGTCCCTCGGCCTGGCCTGCACCCTCTCGCCATCCGGGACCCCTCGGGGGACGTCCGAGAGCCGGTTTCGGCCCGATCTCCGCAGGCCAGGCCGAGGGACCCCACTGGTGCACGAATTCGTGCACCGGGGCCTCTAGTTAAACGATCACCAGGTGATTCATAACCATGTCAATGGTAGTCAGCTGTTCTTTGCTTCTGTGCCCGTCAGGGATGGCGTCGGCCTTCAACATGCACCGCGGCCTCGTCTGGCTGGGGGGCTCCGGCGGTCTCCCCACCAACGAGACGACGTTCGCCAAACTCCTGCAAGATCGCGGCTACCGCACGGGACTCATAGGTACGCCCTGGGGAGCTCCGGACACGGACACAGGGTCAGACGGACTGGACTTCCTGTTCTTGTAGCTCAGTCTTCATGGGGGATTTGGCTGGGTCCCATCCCCCCCCAGCCCCCCTCAATGTCTTGTTGAGAGGAGTCCATGGGGGAAGAATTTAATATATATTTTTTATTGATTTCAGAGAGGAAGGGAGAGAGAGAGAGAGATAGAAACATCCACGATGAGAGAGAATTGTGGATCGGCCGCCTCCTGTGCGCCCCCTGCTGGGGATGGAGCCTGCAACCCGGGCCTGTGCCCTTGACTGGGAATCGAACCCTGACCTCCTGGTTCCTAGGTCGACGCTCAACCACTGAGCCACACTGGCCAGGCAGGAGTGAATATGTATTTACTTATTTATTTATCTTTCCTTTTTTAATTTTTTAAGTATGATTTTTATATATTTTAGACAGGAAGGGCGAGGGAGAGAGAGAGAAACATCCATGATGAGAGAGAATCGTGGATCGGCCGCCTCCTATGCGCCCCCTGCTGGGGACGGAGCCCGCAACCCGGGCCTGTGCCCTTGACCGGGAATCGAACCCGGGACCTCCTGGTTCATAAATCGATGCTCAACCTCTGAGCAACATCTGCTGGGTAGACGCCACTGTTGATAGATATGTATTTATTGCCATGTTATTCATCATTTTTAAAATATACATTTTATTGATTTTTTACCGAGAGGAAGGGAGAGTTATAGAGAGTTAGAAACATTGATGAGAGAGAAACATTGATCAGCTGCCTCCTGCACGCCCCCCACTGGGGATGTGCCCGCAACCAAGGTCCATGCCCCTGACCGGGAATCGAACCCGGGACCCTTCAGTCCGCAGGCCGACACTCTACCCACTGAGCCACACCAGCCAGGGCCCCCATGGACACCCCTCCCCCCTTTTCATTTCCCCGCAGGAAAGTGGCACCAGGGCCTGAGCTGTGCCTCCCGGGGCGACCACTGCTACCACCCCCTGAACCACGGGTTCGACTACTTCTACGGGATGCCCTTCGGGCTCCTGAGCGACTGCCGGCCGTCCGAGACGCCGGAGCTGCACCGCCAGCTGAGGATCACGCTGGGCGTCTCCACGGCGGCCCTGGCCCTGGTCCCCGTCCTGCTGCTCATCCCCACCTGCGCCCGCTGGTTCGTGGTCCCCTGGGGGCTCGTCCTGGCCATTGCCCTCCTGGTGCTGCTGTTCTTTCTGGGCTGGTACTCCAGCTATGGGTTCGTCCGGCGCTGGAACTGTGTGCTCATGCGGAACCACGACATCGTGCAGCAGCCCGTGAGGGAGGAGCGGGTGTCATCGCTGCTGCTCCGGGAGGCGCTGGCCTTCGTCCGCAGGTGGGGAGCGTCCGGCAGGATTCTTTTTTAAATTTTTTTTATTTCTTTTTCATTATTATTATATATAGACTAGAGGCCCGGTGCACAAAAATGTGTGCACTTGTGGGAGGGAGGTCCCTCAGCCCTGCCTGTGCCCTCTCGCAGTCTGGGACCCCTTGGGGGATGTCCGCCTGCTGGCTTAGGTCCACTCCCCGGGGTATTGGGGCTAAGGTGGCAGTCAGACATCCCTCTGGCAGCGTGGGAGCCCTCTGGGGATGTTCGTCTGCTGGCTTAGGCCTGCTCCCCGGGGGATTGGGCCTAAGCTGGCAGTCAGACATCCCTCTGGCAGCCTGGGACCCCTCGGGGGTTGTCCGTCTGCTGGCTTATGCCCGCTCCCTGGGGGATTGGGCCTAAGATGGCAATCAGACATCCCTCTGGCAGCCCGGGAGCCCTCAGGGGATGTCTGCCTGCTGGCTTAGGCCCGCTCCCTGGGGGATTGGGCCTAAGCTGGCAGTCAGACATCCCTCTGGCAGCCCGGGAGCCCTCAGGGGATGTCCAACTGCTGACTTAGGCCTGCTCCCCGGGGGATTGGGCCTAAGCTGGCAGTCAGACATCCCTCTGGCAGCCCAGGAGCCCTCAGAGGATGTCCACTTTCCAGTGGGGACCAGGCCTAAGCTGCAGTCAGACATCCTTAGCGCTGCTGAGGAGGCGGGAGAGGCTCCCACCACCACCGCTGTGCTGGCAGCCGTCAGCCTGGCTTGTGGCTGAGCAGAGCTCCCCCTGTGGGAGCGCACTGACCACCAGGGGGCAGCTCCTGCATTGAGCGTCTGCCCCCTGGTGGTCAGTGTGTGTCATAGTGACCAGTGATTCGCAGTCATTCTGCTGTTAGGGTCAATTTGCATGATACCCTTTTATTATATAGGATAGAGGCCCGGTGCACGAATTCGTGCACAGGTGGGGTCCAGCTGGCTGTTCTCAATGGGGGTCGATCGGGGCCGGGCCAGCAGGGAGGTTTGCTAGCTGGACCCTCCCCCGATTGGGGTGGGGTGGCCAATTGGGGCTGGGTTGGGCAGGGAAGGGGGGTGAGGCCGTGACTGGTTTGGGGGGGGGACTGATTGGGGCTCCCATCTGGCCTGTTGGCCACCACAGTGCAGGTCATAGCGACTGGTCGTTCCAGTTGTTCCACCATTCTGGCCGCTTGGCTTTTATCTATATAGATTATTATTATTGTATTTTGTTGTTGATGTTGTTATTGTTGTTAATCCTCACCCAAGGATATTTTTCCATTGATTTTTTTATTTTTAATTTTATTATTATTTTTATTCTTTTTGAAAATTCATTTTTTGAAGAACGATCTTAAATATAAAAGTGTTACATGCAGTAAACAGGGACATTTCAAGAAAGACGATCTTAAATATAATAACATCACATACAATAAACATTAATATTTTTTAAAAATATATTTTCTTGATTTTTTTACAGAGAGGAAGGGAGAGGGAAAGAGAGTTAGAAACATCAATGAGAGAGAAACATCGATCAGCTGCCTCCTGCACGCCCCCCCACTGGGGATGTGCCTGCAACCCAGGTACATGCCCTTGACTGGAATCGAACCTGGGACCCTTCAGTCCGCGGGCCGACGCTCTATCCACTGAGTCAAACCAGTCAGGGCTAGAAAAACAATTTTAAATATAATGTAGCATGCAATAAGCATTAAGATCTCAAGAAAAATGATTTTGAGTAGAATAATGTTGCACGCAATAAACAATAGTTCGAGAAAAAAAATTTAAATATAATCTGACACGCCATACACATTAATAGTTCAAGGAAAGAAATATTTGAAATATAATCATGTTACCCCAACTACACTCACAGAGTACGCTATCACAAAAGTTGTAAGAACCATGAAAACATCTGCCAATAACAGGATTGCTTCTATCATCGTCTGAAGTATTTTTTCCTCCGGCTCTATTTTTGTTTATCGGTTTATGTTGTTTATTAGATTCCACACATGAGTGAGATCATGGGATATTTGTCTTTCTCCGACTGGCTCATTTCGTTCAGCACCACGCTCTCCACGTCCCTCCGTGCTGTTGCTAATAGTAAGAGTTGGTCCTTTTTCAGGGCTGCGTAATATTCCACGGAGTTGATGCACCACAGCTTTTTTTATCCACTCGCCTGTGGATGGGCACTTGGGCTGCTTCCAGATCTCAGCGCTTGTCAATGGCGCTGCTATGAACATAGGGGATGCATACGTCCGCTCTGATGGGTGTTTCTGGTTTCTTGGGATATATTCCCAGAAGCGGAATCATGGAGTCCTAAGGCCGTTCCATTTTTAATATATATATATATATATATATATATATATATATATATATATATATTTTTTTTTTTTTTTTTTGGAGAAAACTCCGTACAGCTCTCCACGGCGGCTGCACCCGTCCGCATCCCCTCCCTCCCCACCCATCGCCTCTCTTTGCAAAGATAACCGAGCTTTCCCTTTGACCCTTAGGAATACGGGGGGACCCTTTCTCCTGTTTGTGTCTTTTCTGCACGTCCACACGCCCCTGATCACCAAGGAGACGTTTGTGGGGCACAGCAAGTACGGTCGCTATGGCGACAACGTGGAGGAAATGGATTGGATGGTGGGTAAGTCATCCGGACAGGAAAATTATTTATTAATTTTCTAGAGGCCCGGTGCACGGATTCGTGTACCAATCAGGGGGGTGGGGGGTGGGCGTCTCTCGGCCTGGCCTGCGGGATCGGGCTGAAACCGGCTCTCCAACATCCCCCGAGAGCACCCGGATTGCGAGAGGGCGCCATCTATACTCTATAATCTATAATGCGTTATCTATAATCTATTCACATATATATCGTGTAGTGTATGTTACGTAGATCATATATCTATTAGAATCCTCGACAATAAAGAGTGATTGATTTCGTAATCCCATACAATCCTATATAATAAAAGGCCAATATGCAAATCGACCAAAAGGCGGGACGACCGGTCGCTATGACACGCACTGACCACCAGGGGGCAGACACTCGATGCGGGAGCTGCCCCCTGGTGGTCAGTGCGTCCCACAGGGGGAGCGCCACTCAGCCAGAAGCCGGGCTGATGGCTGGCGAGCGCAGTGGTGGTGGCGGGAGCCCCTCCCATCTCCACGGCAGAGCTAAGGATGTCTGTCTGCCGACTTAGGCCCGCTCTCTGGGGGACGTCCCCCAAGGGTTCCCGGACTGCAAGAGGGTGCAGGCTGGGCTGAGGGCCCCTCCCGCGTGCATGAATCTCGTGTACTGCGCCTCTCGCCGATACTAATGATAGAGGAATATGTGAATTGTCCAGGATGCCGTCACAGTAACGGTAACGACCTAACAGCAGGCTGTGTGGGGCAACCAGGCAGGCAGGGGGGGCAGTTGGGGGTGATCAGGCCGGCAGGGGAGGGCAGTTAGGGGCAACCAGGCAGGCAGGGGGGGGCAGTTGGGGGCGATCAGGCAGGCAGGGGAGGGCAGTTGGGGGCGATCAGGCCGGCAGGGGAGGGCAGTTGGGGGCGATCAGGCCGGCAGGGGAGGGCAGTTAGGGGCGATCAGGCCGGCAGGGGGGGGCAGTTGGGGGCGATCAGGCCGGCAGGGGAGGGCAGTTAGGGGCGATCAGGCCGGCAGGGGAGGGCAGTTGGGGGCGATCAGGCAGGCAGGGGAGGGCAGTTAGGGGCGATCAGGCCAGCAGGGAAGGGCAGTTGGGGGCGATCAGGCCAGCAGGGGAGAGCAGTTGGGGGCGATCAGGCCAGCAGGGGAGGGCAGTTAGGGGCGATCAGGCCGGCAGGGGAGGGCAGTTGGGGGCGATCAGGCCAGCAGGGGAGGGCAGTTGGGGGCGATCAGGCCAGCAGGGAGGGCAGTTGGGGGTGATCAGGCCGGCAGAGAGGGGCAGATGGGGGCGACCAGGCCAATAGGGGGGACAGTGAGTGGTGACCAGGCTAGCGGGGCAGGGCAGTTGGGGGCCGACAGGCTGGCAGAGAGGGACAGTTGTGGGCAACCAGGCCAGCGAGGGAGGCAGTTGGGGATGACCAGTTTAGCAGGGGGGCAGTTAGGGGCAACCAGTCTGGCAGAGGGGGCAGTTGGAAGCACCAGGCCAGCGGGATGGGGGAGCATTTGGGAGCGACCAGGCAGGCGGGGGGAGGGGGGCAGTTAGGGGCGATCAGGCCGGCAGGCTGGTGAGCGGTTAGGAGCCAGCGATCCCAGATTGGGAGAGGCATGTCCGACTGCCGGTTCAGTCCCGAACCCTAAACCGGCAGTCGGACACCCCCCGAGGGGCCCTGGATTGGAGGGAGGGCAGGCCGGCCTGAGGGATACCCCCCTCCCCCATACCAGTGCACGAATATCATGCACCGGGCCTCTAGTCCATTATAAACTCTCATCCGATGACGCTGTGATGCGTCGCTAACGGATCACAGTGACCCCAGGATTAACAGCGCCGGTCCCCGCGAAAAGGCGACCGGCCGACCGCCTCCTCTCTCCACCTGCGGCAGGTAAGATCCTGGAGGTCCTGGACCAGGAGGGCCTGGCCAATCACACGCTGGTGTACTTCACCTCGGACCATGGGGGCAGCCTGGAGGCGCAGGCCCGCGGGGCGCAGCTGGGCGGCTGGAACGGGGTCTACAAAGGTGAGGCACAGGGGCTGGGGCGCTGCTGGGGGTGAGGCTGGGCTTGCTCCCACCTCGATGCATGAGCAGGTTTATTCCTTTTTCTTTTTCTTTTTCAATATGTTTTATTGATTTTTTACAAAGAGGAAGGGAGAGGGATAGAGAGTTAGAAACATCGATGAGAGAGAAACATCGATCAGCTGCCTCCTGCACGCCCCCCACTGGGGATGTGCCCGCAACCAAGATACATGCCCTTGACTGGGAATCGAACCCGGGACCCTTCAGTCCGCAGGCCCAACCTCTATCCACTGAGCCAGTTAGGGCTCATATTGTTACTATTATTTTTAACAATTTCCTAGCGATTTCTTCCTCAGTACTTCTACTCTCCGTTCATTCTTTTATTTTTCTCTTTCATGGATGCCTGGTTGTCAATCACTGAATAGAAAGACAGATAGATGATAGATAGATAGATAGATAGATAGATAGATAGATAGATAGAGATAGATAGATAGAGATAGATGATAGGTAGATAGATAGATAGATAGATAGATAGATAGATAGATATAGATAGATGATAGATTGATAGATGATGGGTGGATGGATAGATGATAGAGATCGATAGATAGATAGATAGATAGAAAGATAGATAGATAGATAGATTGATAGATGATGGGTGGATGGATAGATGATAGAGATAGATAGATAGATAGATAGATAGATAGATAGATAGATTGATTGATAGATGATAGATTGATAGATGATGGATAGATGATAGATACATACATAATACATAGACAATAGATAATAAATTGATACAAAGATGGATGATAGATACATAGACAGATAGATGATAGAGTGATACATAGATGGATGATAGATCCATAGACACACACAGACATACATAGATGAGAGATAGATACAGAGACAGCTAGATTAGATAGATATCGGGGATCCAGCCAACAACCCGGCCGTGTGCCCTGACTGGGAATCCAACCTTTGACCCCGTGTGTTCATGGTTCAACGCTCAACCACTGGGCCACCCTGGCCGGACGAGAGTTCACTTGTTGAGGGCAAGAAGCATAGCTCACGCTCACTTGTATCTCACTCTCCTTGAGGCTAGCTCGCTGCCGTCAATACAACAAGCCCAACGTTTCATCTCAGTTTCATTTCCCGTTGAGACGCCCAGGATACGGTTGCGTAAAATTTCCATCGTCTTCCCTCTGTGCTTCCAGGTGGGAAAGGGATGGGCGGATGGGAAGGGGGCATCCGCGTCCCCGGAATATTCCGTTGGCCGCCCGTGCTGGAGGCTGGGAGAGTCGTTGACGAGCCCACCAGCCTCATGGACATCTACCCAACGCTGTCTTACGTCGCTGGAGGGATTGTGCCCGTGGACAGGTAGGAAACCACAGGGCTGGCTCCAAATCTGTGGCGATAGATTTGAGTTGCGTGGGGGGGGGGGGGCATCCTATATAATAAAAGGCTAATATGCAAATCGACCGAATGGCGGAACGTCCGGTCGCTATGATGTGCACTGACCACCAGGGGGCAGACGCTCAATGGAGGAGCTGCCCCCTGGTGGTCAGCGTGCCAGAAGCCGGGCTCACAATGGGCAAGCACAGCGGCAGTGCTGAGGATGTCCGACTGATGGTGGGTAGGCCGATGCTCTGACCACTGAGCCACACCAACCAGGGCTATGCTAATTCTTTTTTTTTTTTTTAATTTTATTGATTTTTTACAGAGAGGAAGGGAGAGGGACAGAGAGCTAGAAACATCGATGAGTGAGAAACATCGATCAGCCACCTCCTACACACCTTCCACTGGGGATGTGCCCGCAACCCAGGTCCATGCCCTTGATCGGAATCGAACCCAGGACCCTCAGTCCGCAGGCCGATGCTCTATCCACTGAGCCAAACCAGTGAGGGCTATTCTTATTTTTTTAAATATACTTTTATTGATTTCAGAGAGGAAGGGAGAGGGAGAGAGAGATAGAAACATCGATCATGAGAGAGAATCATGGATCGGCTGCCTCCTGCATGCCCCCTAATGGGGATTGAGCTTACAACCCGGGCCTGTGCCCTTGACCAGGAATCAAAACTTGACCTCCTGGTTCATAGGTTGATGCTCAACCACTGAGCCATGCCAGCTGGGTCTGGGTTTAATTTTATGATTTAAGGGGGGGGGGGGGGAGAGAGAGAGAGAGAGAGAGAGAGAGAGAGAGAGTTCCACTTATGGATGCATTCATTAATTGACAATTTTTTATAAAATAATGTGAAGCTTTAGCTTCCTCCTCCTCATCTCCTCCTTCTCTTCCTCCTCCTCCTCCTCTTCCTCCTCCTCCTCCTCCTCCTCCTCCTCCTCTTCCTCCTCCTCCTTCTTCTCCAACTCCTTCTCCTCCTTCCTCTCTCTCTTCCTCCTCCATCTCCCCCTCCTATTCTGCCTTCCGTTATAAGACAGGAGACTTGCCCTAACCAATGTGGCTCAGTGGATAGAGTGTCGGCCTGTGCACAGAAGGGTCCCGGGTTCGATTCCGGTCAAGGGCATGCACCTTGGTTGCGGGCACATCCCCAGTGGGGAGTGTGCAGGAGGCAGCTGATCGATGTTTCTCTCTCATCGATGTTTCTAACTCTCTACCCCTCTCCCTTCCTCTCTGCAAAAAATAATCAATAAAATATATTTAAAAATAAAATGAAATTATATAAAAAAAGACAGGAGACTAAACCCCAACTCCCTCGCCACCTTCTGCCTTTTCCTCAGAGTGATTGACGGCCAGAACCTGATGCCATTGCTGGAGGGCCGGGTGCGCCACTCGAACCACGAGTTCCTCTTCCACTACTGTGGGGTGTACCTGCACGCCGTCAGGTGGCACCAGAAGGACTGTGAGTACCAAGACGGGAGACGCATGGGTGCGTGACAGAGACGTAGTCCTCTCTCCTTTTAATCTTGAACGATGGCCCTGCTGGATAGAGTCATCTTGGTCTCAGATCCTTGCCTTCCTTTCCCTTCTGGCCTGTGGAGTTCCTGATGAGAAATCAGGGAACAGCCTTATGGGAGCTCCTTTGTATGTAACCGCTTGCTTTCCTCCTGCTGCCTTCAAGATTCTTTTTAAAATTTTTTTATATATGTTATTGATTTTTTACAGAGAGGAAGGGAGAGGGATAGAGAGTTAGAAACATCGATGAGAGAGAAACATCGACCAGCTGCCTCCTGCAGGCCCCCCACCGGAGATGTGCCTGCAACCCAGGTACATGCCCTTGCCTGGAATCGAACCTGGGACCCTTCAGTCCACAGGCCGACGCTCTTATCTACTGAGCCAAACCGGTCAGGGCTCTTTTTAATTTTTAAATATATTTTGTTGACCTTTCTCAGAGAGGAAGGGAGAGGGACAGAGAGCCAGAAACATCGATGAGAGAGAAACATCGATCAGCTGCCTCCTGCACACCCCCCCACTGGGAATGTGCCCACAACTAAGGTACATGCCCTTGACCGGAATCGAACCTGGGACCCTTGAGTCCGCAGGTCGACGCTCTATCCACTGAGCTAAACTGGCTAGGGGTGCCTTCAAGATTCTTTCTTCGCCTTCAATTTTTGGCATTTTCATGACGATGTTTGGGCCTGTTTGGGTACTTCTTGTTCGGGATTCTCCGTGCCTCCTGAACGTGTGTGACTTTTTCCTTTACCAGGTCAGGCAAGTTTTCCGCCATTATTTCTTCAAACTCGTTCTCTATTCCTCTCTCACTTTCTGCCTCTTGTGGAACTCCTGCTATTCAAGCATTGTTATGTTTCATCGGCGAAGGGAGAAGGGGGGCAGAGCTATGCCATATTCACAATAACACCCAGCTATGAAGACTCTTCTCCTTAGGAAAATTATGTAAGCAGCCATCATACTACAGTAAGATTATAGAGGTATGTGTCTGTCTGTCTGTCTTCCTCTGTGTGTATTAGCTCCTATGCATGAATACGGGGGAGAGAGAGAGAGAGAGGAGAGAGAGAGAGAGAGAGAGAGAGAGAGAGAGAGAGAATACAAATGTTCACAATGAAGAACATTGAAAAAAAAATGAGCATCAGGGAGTGAACTTTATTCTTCATCCATCACTAACTTCCTCTGTAATTTTTTTTTTTTGAGTAATCCTCATCCAAAGATATTTTTTCCCATTAATTTTCAGAGAGGGTGGAAGGGAGGGAGAGAGACACAGAGAGAGAAACATCGATGTGAGAGAGACAGATTGATTGGTTTCCTCCTGCACACACCCCCCCAAATGGGACTGGGGATTGAGCCTGCAACTGAGTTACATGCCCTTGACTGGAATCGAACATTGCACAATGGCAGATATCTCAGTCTGCTGGCTGACTCTCTATCCACTGAGCCAAACCATCTAGGGCACTGGCTCTTTTAAAAATATTGCTTTTCAAAAAGAAAAACATACATTATAAAATACACCCCAAAAAAACAGTTCGATTCCTGGTCAGGGCACATGCCCAGGTTGCGGGCTCAATTCCCAGTAGGGGGCGTGCAGGAGGCAGCCAGTCAATGATTCTCTCTTATCATTGATGTTTCTCTCTCTCTCTCTCTCTCTCTCTCTCTCTCTCTCTCTCTCTCTCCCTCTCCTTTCCTCAATGAAATCAATAAAAATTATTTTTAAGAAGGGGGTAAGAGATCAACCAAAGCACTTGTATACATGCATATGAACATGACCCTTGGACACAGACAGTATGGGGGTGTGGGCATGTGCTGGGGGGTTGGAGTGGCTGGGGAGAGATCAATGTAGGGGAAAAAGGAGACTCGGGTAATACTTTAAACAATAAAGAATTTAAATTAAACCAAAGAAAAACACAAAAAATTGAGCAAAGTGATGTATTTAAAAGATTGTGTTAGATAGGACCTGATCCTATATAATAAAAGCCTAATATGGTAAGTGTTTGGTGTCTGGTTGTCCGTTCAACCAATCAAAGCATAATATGCTAATGATATGCTAAGGCTGCTCAACCACTCGCTATGATGTGCACTGACCACCAGGGGGCAGACACTCCGAATGGTAGGTGAGCTTGCTGCTGGGGTCCGGCCGATCGGGACTGAGCGAGATGAGCCGGACAGCCCTGGAGCCCTCCCGTGGTCCCTCCACAGCCCCGATCGTGCACCAGTGGGGTCCCTCAGCGTGGCCTGCGCCCTCTTGCAATCCGGGACCCCTCGGGGGATGTCGGAGAGCCAGTTTTGGCCCAATCCTACAGGCCAGGCCGAGGGACCCCAATGGTGCACGAATTCGTGCACTGGGCCTCTAGTAAGAATATAATGCTCAAATTACACATAATTGGTGTTCAGTAAATTTGGAGGATGAGTACATTAATAAAGAATATTCGTGCCCCCCCCAAAAAAAAAATGCTAAAACAATCACAAATATGGCATGCCTGCCCTGACCTGTGTGGCTCAGTGGATAGAGCATCGGCCTGCAGACTGAAGGATCCCGGGTTCGATTCCAGTCAAGGGCATGTACGTTGGTTGCAGGCACATCCCCAGTCGGGAGTGTGCAGGAGGCAGCTGATCGATGTTACTAACTCTCTGTCCCTCTCCCTTCCTCTCTAAAAAAATCAATAAAATATATTTTAAAAAAATTACGGCATCCCCATGGGTCTCTGTTCTCTCCAGGTGGCACCGTGTGGAAGGTTCATTATGTGACGCCCAAGTTTTCGCCAGCGGGAGCCGGCGCCTGCTATGCCCGTGAGATCTGCTCCTGCACGGGAGACGTCACCTTCCACGACCCTCCCCTGGTCTTCGATATCTCGAGAGACCCCTCCGAGAGCCAACCTCTTAGCCCGGACAACGAGGCGTTATTTGACTCCGTGGTCCAGAAAGTCGAGGAGGCCGTCCGCGAGCACCGTCGCACGCTCGCCCCGGCCCCCCAGCAGCTGTCCGTGTTCAACTCCCTCTGGAAGCCGTGGCTGCAGCCCTGCTGTGGGAACTTCCCCCTCTGTGGGTGCGACAAGGAAGACGACGGGGAACCCAGTGTGTGAGGAGCAGACTGGGGATGCTTGTTACCAAGCGGCAACGCGCTGTTGCAAAGGTCGGCGGGAGCCGTGCTCGGCTGACTCGCTCGATCCGTTTGAAATTGAGGATGATGCCCTAGCCCTGGCCGGTGTGGCTCGGTGGATAGAGCGTCGGACTGAGGGCCAAAAGGGTCTCGGGTTCGATTCCGGTCAAGGCCATGTGCCTCGGTGGCAGGCTCTTCCCCGGCCCGGGCCCTGGTCGGGGCGTGTGCAGAAGGCAACCAACCAATGTGTTTCTCTCACATCGACGGTTCTCTCTCTGTCTCTCCCTCTCTCTTCCACTCTCTCTAAGAAAACCAATGGAAAAAATATCCTCAGATGAGGGTTAAAAGAAATAAATTTATAATAATAATAAAAGTGTCATATGCTAATTAGCCCGGCAGCCGAACGACCTTCTGGGCGCCATTCCGGACATTATTCTGGACGAAGCTGCAGTGGTGGGGGCTGAGGCAGAGGCAGTTAGGGGCAATCAGGCAGGCAGGCAATTGGTTAGGGGCGATCAGGCAGGCAGGTGAGTGGTTAGGGGCGATCAGGCAGGCAGGTGAGTGGTTAGGGGTGATCAGGCAGGCAGGTGAGCAGTTAGGGGTGATCAGGCAGGTGAGTGGTTAGGGGTGATCAGGCAGGCAGGTGAGCAGTTAGGGGAGATCAGGCAGGTGAGTGGTTAGGGGTGATCAGGCAGGCAGGTGAGCAGTTAGGGGTGATCAGGCAGGTGAGTGGTTAGGGGTGATCAGGCAGGCAGGTGAGTGGTTAGGGGTGATCAGGCAGGCAGGTGAGTGGTTAGGGGTGATCAGGCAGGCAGGTGAGCAGTTAGGGGTGATCAGGCAGGTGAGTGGTTAGGGGTGATCAGGCACGCAGGTGAGTGGTTAGGGGCGATCAGGCAGGCAGGCGAATGGTTAGGGGTGATCAGGCAGGCGAATGGTTAGGGGTGATCAGGCAGGCGAGTTGTTAGGGGTGATCAGGCCAGCAGGGGAGAGCAGTTAGGGGTGATCAGGCAGGCAGGAAAGCAGTTAGGGGCGATCAGGCAGGCGAGTGGTTAGGGGCGATCAGGCAGGCGAGTGGTTAGGGGTGATCAGGCAGGCAGGTGAGTGGTTAGGGGCGATCAGGCAGGCAGGCGAATGGTTAGGGGTGATCAGGCAGGCGAATGGTTAGGGGTGATCAGGCAGGCGAGTTGTTAGGGGTGATCAGGCCAGCAGGGGAGAGCAGTTAGGGGTGATCAGGCAGGCAGGAAAGCAGTTAGGGGCGATCAGGCAGGCAGGCAAGTGGTTAGGAGCCAGCAGTCCTGGATTGCGAGATGGATGCCTGACTACCATTTTAGGTCCGATCCCCTGAGGGGTTCCTGATTGTAAGAGGGTGCAGTACCGGCTGAGGAACCCCCCCCCCATGCACGAATTTTGTGCACTGACCTCCTGGTTTATAGGTTGATGCTGAATCACTGAGCCAAACCAGCCAGCGCTGTTTTTTTTTTTTTTTGTTTTGTTTTTTTGGTTTGTTTGTTTGTTTTTAACACTCCGCCAAAGTAGGGGAGGCAGGTCTCATCGCCCCCATTTTCGTAAAAGGAAAAATGGGTTCCACGGCAGTGAAGTAAGAGCCTGAACTGATCCAGACGATAAGGCCACGGCGGGAGTTTAAAAGGCATCATCGCTTCTCCGATCCGTGGATGCCAAAGCACGGAAAGATTTCTCCGGAATGAGAAAGGGGGGGGCCTGGGCCATGATGTCATAGCGTTCATACTGGTGGCTGCAGATACCATGCTGTCGGGCTGGTGTCTGTAAAGAGTTCCCAGGAAATCTCGTCACCAGCAATGTGAGATATCTCGTCTGCGTTTTTATTAAAAAGAAAGAAAGTGGAAACCTATTTTTTTTTTCACAGACACCTGTAACTAAAAAAAAAAAAAAATTGATGTTGAATGGAAAGTGTCCTTGGGCCCTAGCTGGTGTGGCTCAGTGAATAGAGCATCGGCCTGTGGGCTGAAGGGTCCTGGGTTCGATTCTGGGTCAAGGGCACAACCTGGGTTGCAAGCTTGATCCCCAGCAGGGGGAGTGTAGGAGGCAGCCGATCCATGATTCTTTCTCATCATGGATGTTTCTCTTTCTCTCTCCCCCCTCTCCCTTCCTCTCTGAAATCAATACAAATATATATATATATTTTTATTTTTATTTTTTTATTTTTTATTTTTTTTAAATATATTTTATTGATTTTTTACAGAGAGGAAGGGAGAGAGATAGAGAGTTAGAAACATCGATGAGAGAGAAACATCGATCAGCTGCCTCCTGCACATCTCCTACTGGAGATATGCCCGCAACCCAGGTACATGCCCTTGACCGGAATCGAACCTGGGACCTTTCAGTCCGCAGGCCGACGCTCTATCCACTGAGCCAAACCGGTTTTGGCTATATATATATTTTTAAAAAGTGTCTTTGAAACAGAAGCAAACAAGCCATAGCCGGTGTGGCTCAGTGGATAGTGTCGGTCTGCAGACTGGAGGGTCCAGGTTCGATTCCCGTCAAGGGCACATGCCTGGGATGGGGCCTCAATCCCCAGTGTGGGGTGTGCAGGAGGCAGCCGATCCATGATTCTCTCATCATTGCTCTCTCTCTCTCTCTCTCTCTCTCTCTCTCTCTCTCTCTCTCTCTCCCTCCCACTGTATGTGAAACCAACAGAAACAATACCCTCAGGTCGCGATGAACAACAACAACACTATGAAGAAGATATTTAAAACAGTTCAGCTCTTTGCAAGCTATTTGGAAAGGAGCCGTGGGACCTTAATCCCGTCCCCGAACCGCGTACCACAATCTGACCTCATTTTGAAACAGCGTTCTCTTGCACCTGTGACCTGGCCGGGATCCGCTCCCAGGACACCCGTTGCCACCTGAACCCCATGTACTGGGCCAGCACGGCCAAGGGTGAGCCTGGAGGGGCCAGTGAGGGGTGCGAGAAAAGACCGACAGAGAGAATACAGCTGGGGCTGGGTGGGTCTCCCGTGCCTGGATGAGGACACCAAAGACCCAGCCTGCAAGTGATCGTCCGATTAAAACAAGGGTACGATGAACACGTCTGCAGATGTGCTTGTGTTGGCAGCCCTGGCGGCACCACCCACAGCCCATTCGCTACGTAGGAGGGAATTCGGGAGGCTTACAAGGTCAGGCTGCATCGTGCCAGGAGAGCTCTGGGCTGGGACTCCAGGCTGGGACTTGTCTCAGGCCTCAGGTGGCCTGAGGTGCCTACGGGCCAGGCAGCCATCGCCAAGGATGGCCAAGGAAACCGCAAGAGCCCGGGAGAGAGAGAGAGATGTGGGACGGATGCTCGCTCGGAGCTCCCGGGAAGAAAGCCCCCCTGCCCAGGTCTCCAGCTCAGACCTCCCTTGCAGCTCACCGTCCAGAAATCCATCTGGCCTCCCTTATCTGCGTCTGAGTTGGATTAGGAAATGTCTGCGCCAGGCTCTGAGCTAAGCTCTTCAGCATGTGGCCCTGGTTTGCTTAACAGGAGCTGTTGGGTTTCCCCCGAGGTCATGCAAGAGAATGACATGACAGCCCTGGCTGGTGTGGCTCCGTGGATAGAACGTCGGCCTGTGGACTGAAGGGTCCTGGGTTGGATTCTGGTCAAGGGCATGCACCATGGTTGTGGGCACATCCCAAGTGTGTGTGGGGGGTGTGCAGGAGGCAGCTGATTCATGATTCTCTCTCATCGTGGATGTGTCTATCTCTCCCTCTCCCTTCCTCTCTGAAATCAATAAAAAAAAATATTGAACTGACTTTCCTATGAAAGCCAGAAGAGCAGGAAGTTGTGTAGGTTGAACTACTGGGTATGAAAGCCAGGATTACAGGAAGCTGAGTGTCTTACCTGGGTGGGTACAGTTGTCCTTGAACTGCCTGTAGCCATTCAAACGAGGACTCCAGGAAGTTGGGTTGAGTGTGTCACTTGGGCGGGTAGAGACGTTCTTGACTGACTGTTGGTATGAAAGCCAGACTTCCAGGGAGTTGGGTTGAGACCCCACTTGGGTGGGTGTATACGACCTTGAACGAATTGTTGGTATGGAAGCCAAGACTACAGGAAGTTGGGTTGGATGTCAACATCCTTGAATGGCTGTTGGTAGACGTCATTGAACTGATTGTTGGTATGAAAGCCAGGGTTACAGGAAGTTGGGTTGAGTGTTTCACTTGGGTGGGTTGAGTGTTTCACTTGGGTGGGTGGAGACATCCTTGAATGACCATTAGTATGGAAGCCAGGACTCCAGGGAGTTGGGTTGAGTGTGTCACTTGGATGGGTACAGTTTCCCTTGAACTGGCTGTTGGTATAGAAGATGGGACTACAGGAAGTTGGCTTGAGTGTGTCTCTTGGGTGGATGTAGACATCCTTAAACTGACTATTGGTATGAAAGCCAGGACTCCAGTAAGTTAGCTTGAGTGTGTCACTTGGGTGGGTGTATACGACCTTGAACAAATTGTTGGTATGGAAGCCAAGACTACAGGAAGTTGGGTTGAGTGTGTCACTTGGGTGGGTGTAGGCGTTCTTGAATGACTGTTGGCATGGATGCTGGGACTACAGGAAGTTGGCTTGGGTGTGTCACTTTGGTGGGTATACACATCCTTAAACTGACTGTTGGTATGAAAGCCAGGACTACAGGGAGTTGGGTTGAGAGCTGACTTGGGTGGGTGTATACGACCTTGAACGAATTGTTGGTATGGAAGCCAAGACTACAGGAAGTTGGGTTGGATGTAGACATCCTTGAATAGCTGTTGGTAGACGTCATTGAACTGATTGTTGGTATGAAAGCCAGGGTTACAGGAAGTTGGGTTGAGTGTTTCACTTGGGTGGGTGGAGACATCCTTGAATGAGTGTTGATATGGAAGCTGGGACTACAGGGAGTTGGGTTGAGTGTGTCACTTGGGTGGGACCAGTAGCCCTTGAACTGGCTATTTGTGTGGAAGCCTGGACTACAGGAAGTTGGCTTGAGTGTGTCTCTTGGGTGGATGTAGACATCCTTAAACTGACTATTGGTATGAAAGCCAGGACTCCAGTAAGTTAGCTTGAGTGTGTCACTTGGGTGGGTGTATACGAACTTGAACTAATTGTTGGTATGGAAGCCAAGACTACAGGAAGTTGGGTTGAGTGTGTCACTTGGGTGGGTGTAGACGTTCTTGAATGACTGTTGGCATGGAAGCTGGGACTACAGGAAGTTGGCTTGAGTGTGTCACTTTGGTGGGTATACACATCCTTAAATTGACTGTTGGTATGAAAGCCAGGACTACAGGGAGTTGGGTTGAGAGCCCACTTGGGTGGGTGTATACGACTTTGAATGAATTGTTGGTATGGAAGCCAAGACTACAGGAAGTTGGGTTGGATGTAGACATCCTTGAATGGCTGTTGGTAGATGTCATTGAACTGATTCTTGGTATGAAAGCCAGGGTTACAAGAAGTTGAGTGTTTCACTTGGGTGGGTGGAGACATCCTTGAATGACTGTTAGTATGGAAGCCAGGACTCCAGGAAGTTGGGTTGAGTGTGTCACTTGGATGGGTACAGTTTCCCTTGAACTGGCTGTTGGTATAGAAGATGGGACCACAGGAAGTTGGCTTGAGTGTGTCTCTTGGGTGGATGTAGACATCCTTAAACTGACTATTGGTATGAAAGCCAGGACTCCAGTAAGTTAGCTTGAGTGTGTCACTTGGGTGGGTGTATACGTCCTTGAACAAATTGTTGGTATGGAAGCCAAGACTATAGGAAGTTGGGTTGAGTGTGTCACTTGGGTGGGTGTAGACATCCTTAAACTGACTGTTGGTATGAAAGCCAGGGTTACAGGAAGTTGGGTTGAGTGTTTCACTTGGGTGGGTGGAGATATCCTTGAATGACCGTTAGTATGGAAGCCAGGACTCCAGGAAGTTGGGTTGAGTGTGTCACTTGGATGGGTACAGTTTCCCTTGAACTGGCTGTTGGTATAGAAGATGGGACTACAGGAAGTTGGCTTGAGTGTGTCTCTTGGGTGAATGTAGACATCCTTAAACTGACTGTTGGTATGAAAGCCAGGACTCCAGTAAGTTAACTTGAGTGTGTCATTTGGGTGGGTGTAGACGACCTTGAACAAATTGTTGGTATGGAAGCCAAGACTACAGGAAGTTGGGTTGAGTGTGTCACTTGGGTGGGTATACACATCCTTAAACTGACTGTTGGTATGAAAGCCAGGACTACAGGGAGTTGGGTTGAGAGCCCACTTGGGTGGGTGTATACGACCTTGAACGAATTGTTGGTATGGAAGCCAAGACTACAAGAAGTTGGGTTGGATGTCAACATCCTTGAAAGACTGTTGGTAGACGTCATTGAACTGACTATTGGTAAGAAAGCCAGGGCTACAGGAAGTTGGGTTGAGTGTTTCACTTGGGTGGCTGTAGATGTCTTTGAATTATTGGGTATGAAAGCCAGGACTCCAGGAAGTTGCAGTGAGATCCCACTTGGGTGGCTATAGACTACCTTGAGCTAATTGTTGGTATGGAAGCCAGGCCTACAGGAAGTTGGGTTGAGTGTCTCACTTGGGTGGGTATAGACGTCCTTGAATGACTATTAGTATGAAAGCCAAGACTATAGAAGTTGGGTTGGATGTAGTCGTCCTTGAATGACTGTTTGAGAGCCAGGACTATAGGAAGTTGGCTTGAGTGTGTCACTTGGGTGAGTACAGACTTCCTTGAACCGACTCATTCATATAAAAGCCATGACTACGCCTCAAAGCCAATCCTTACCCGTGAGCATGTCCTGACTCAGCCAGCTCATCGGGCGTCTCGAGCGTTTAGAACAGTGGTTCTCAACCTTCTGGCCCTTTCCGTACAGTTCCTCATGTTGTGACGCAACCGTAAAATTATTCTCGTGGCTACGTCATCACGGTCATGTTGCTGCTGTTAGGAATCGTCATGGAAATATCTGATCTGCAGGATGGTCTTAGGCGACCCCTGTGAAAGGGTCGTTCGACCGCCCAAGGGCTCGCGACCCACAGGTTGAGAACCGCTGATTGAGAAGGAATCAAAGCTTCTACGGACCACGGGACACTTCCAGATGGTCCCTTGAGGGATCCCTGGCCTCAAGCATGTCTCCTTTGAGGGATTATCCCTTTGCTTCATTGCCCAATGTCTCTTTTTGGAGGCGAATGTGGCGGTTTTGCAACAAAGAGCACCTGGTGTTCCCTGCCCACACCTCCTCTTATCTTTGCTCTCAGATTGCGTTTATAATCCTCTCTCTCTTTGCCCCAAATGTATTTGTGTCCAACACAAGCCAGGGCATACCCACCACCAGGTGTGTGTGAGTCCCCGCGTAGCCTTCTGGGGCTGTGAGCTAAAATGCAAGTTATTTTTCTATAAAATATGTATATTTTTATTGATTTCAGAGACGGAGAGAGAGAGAGAGATAGAGGGTGTCCCAAAATTCACGCAAGATTTGAATTCTGCGTGAGCATTAACAACAGAAAACAAAAGCCTGATTTGACTCGGTTGATTGAATCAGATTCTAATATCTGTTGCCCTTTGATTGCAATCCCTTCAATTCGATCAGCATCACCAAGGACCAATGATGGCCCAGGAGCAGGGACAAGGAAGACCAATGGAGACCGCGGCTTTGCGTCTGTGCCAGCAAAGCCGTGGAGGCCATGGACCCGATGGGCTATTCCATCCATAAACCCTAGACTGTGTCCTTTATGAATCTATAAAACATTCACAATTTTTAATGATAAACCTGTGTTTTCTATCAAAATTACTTCTTGCGTGGATTTTGGGACACCCTATAGCAACATCAACGAGAGAGAGAATCATGGATCGGCTGCCTCCTGCACGCCCCCCACTGGCAGTCGAGCCTGCAACCGAAGCATGTTCCCTGACCGTGAATCGTACCATGACCTCCTGGTTCCTAGGTTGAAGCCTGCGCAGCCATCCTAGCTGGGATATTTATCTTCCAAAGTCATTTCCACAGTGGCTGCCCCCGTCTGCATCCCCCCCAGCAGTGCACAAGGGTCCCCTTTTCTCCACATCCTCACCAGCACTTGCTGTTTGTCGATTTGTCAATAGCTAGAGGCCTGGTGCACGAAATTCGTGCATGGGGGGGAGGGGGTCCCTCAGCCCAGCCTGCACCCTCTCCAATCTGGGACCCCTTGGACATCCCTCTTGCAATCCGGGACCGCTGGCTCCTAACTGCTCACCTGTGGCCGGCCTGATTGCTCCTAACCAGTCTTTCCTGCCAGCCTGATCTCCCCTAACTGCTCTCCCCTGCCGGCCTGATCGCCCCTAACTGCTCTCCCCTGCCGGCCTGATTGCCCCTAACCACCTCTGCCTTGGCCCCCGCCACCATGGCTTTGTCCTGAAGGATGTCCGGAAGACATCTGGTCTCGTTAGCATATTGCCCTTTTATTAGTATAGATAACCATTCTGCCTTGCTGGTGTAGGTCAGTGGATTGAGCATCATCCCATGGACCTAGAGGTCCCAGCTTCTCTTCCTGGTCAGGGCACACTCCAGGTTGTGGGCTCGATTCCCCAGTAGCGGGCACGCAGGAGGCAGCTGATCCATGATTCTCTCTCATCATTGATGTTTCTCTCTCTCTCCCTCTCCCTTCCTCTCTGAAACCAACAAAAATATATATTTTTTAAAAAGTCATATACCCTTTGTAAGTCTTACTCTGAAGAATGTCCTTGAAACTTGACATGTTTTTTCGATGTGTCTATAAAATTCCAAAGGAAAGTTCTCTTCCAGGTAAGTCCACCTGGGGAGGCACCTGTATCTTTGGTGTCACCATCCAAGACTGATTTCAGAGAGGAAAGGAGAGAGAGAGAGAGAGAGAGAGAGAGAGAGAGAGAGAGAGAGAGAGAGAGAAACATCCATGATGAGAGAGAATCATGGATCGGCTGCCTCCTGCTCTCCCTTTACTGGGCATCGAGCCTGGGCCCCGGGCATGTGCCCTTGACTGGAATCGAACCATGACCTCCTGGTTCATGGGTCAACGCTCAACCATTGAGCCACCCAGTCAGGCGTTTGTTCCTTCTTTAGTAGAAGCATGGTGTTGAGAACTAGCATATCCCTTCCTAAGCCCTTAAATTCTTCCGCATCCTCCATCTTGCTGGACACAATTCAGATGTAATTCTGGAAGAGAGGATGTATTTTCTCTCCTCTTCTAATTTTATTTTTTGTTTTAATATTTTTCTTTGCTTTTTTTAAAAAAAAATATTTTTTATTGATTTCAGAGAGAGGAAGGGAGAGAGAGAGAGAGAGAAACATCCATGATGAGTGAGAATCATGGATCGGCCGCCTCCTGCACGCCCCCTACTGGGGATGGAGCCCACAACCCGGGCATGTGACCTTGGCCGGGAATCCAAGGGTGACCTCCTGGTTCTAAGGTCGACGCTCAACCACTGAGCCACACCAGCCGGGCTATTTTAGCTCCTTTAGTTCGGGGCCGAGGTCACCCTGAGTCCTCAGATTGTCGGGGATGAGAATCTCAGCCATTGCCTCAGGTAGGAGCTCCAGCCTTCACTTCCTTGCACTGGATGAATCATTTGCTGGTGGGCACACAGGTGAGAGCAGTCAGCCAGGGCGAGCAAGTCTGCAGATGTTTCACTGAAGGATTTCCTTTTTTTTTTTGTAACCTGGATTTTCAGGACATGCAAATCAGGGGGAGCGGACGGCCTCATTTGCATATCCCAAAGGTGAGCCTCCTGGGTGAGCTCCTTCTACCTGCGTGGACCAGCCTCCCCAGGGGGACACGGCGGAATTCCACACAGGCTGCAGTTTGGGGACAGGTGGCAGCCAGGAGAGTCCCATGTCCCAGAATCAGGGAGACACCACCACGGACAGGTGAGGCGGGCAGGTGAGTCGGACAGGTGAGCCGGGGAAGGTGTTTTGTGCCGAGCTCAGCCTATCCAGTCAAGTCTATCCATGCCTGATCTTGTGTTGGGACTGGCCCTAGGGGTTCTGATGGTGACGGTAAGACACCCTTCCGTGATACCCATCAGGAAATTTTGATAGAATAAAGGTTGATTATTCTTCATTCTTCATGGGACCTGGAAATTGAGGCAATGCACCTTACGGTACACAGTAAGCTTACCAGCAGACAGAGAGGAGAGAGAGAGAGAGAGAGAGAGAGAGAGAGAGAGAGAGAGAGAGAGAGAGGAGGAAGAGAGAGACACAGAGACAGAGAGAGACACAAGAGAAAAGAGAGAGAGAGATTGGGCATGGGGCTGGGGTCTTGCTTTTATTGGGGTCTCCTCACTTAGTTTAGGTGCATTTAAATTTGAAGATGGGAATTTATTTAAAGTGTCGTAAAAGGTAAAACAAGTAGCAACCATGACCATTCATGGGAACCAACCAAGATCACTGGTGTGTGACTGGCAGTGTGTGAATTCCGGATAGCTGCTGCCTCTGAAATAAAAGTTTAAACCACTGCCAGGGCTCACACAAGCAAGACGTATGAATAGATATATGAATAGATGTATGAGTAGATATGTGAATAGATGTATGAATAGATGTATGAGCATATGTATGAGTAGATATATGAACAGATGTATGAATAGATATATGAGTACATATATGAACAGATGTATGAAGCGATATATGAGTAGATATATGAATAGATGTATGAGTAGATGTTTGAATAGATGTATGAACAGATGTATGAGTAGATATATGAGTACATATATGAGTAGATGTATGAGTAGATGTATGAGTACATATATGAATAGATGTATGACGAGATATATGAGTAGATGTATGAGTAGCTGTATGAACAGATGTATGAAAAGATATATGAGTAGATGTATGAACAGATGTATGAACAGATGTATGAACAGATGTGTGAACAGAGGTATGAGTAGATGTATGAGTAGATGTATGAGTAGATGTATGAATAGATGTATGAATAGATGTATGAACAGATGTATGAGTAGATGTATGAGTAGATGTATGAATAGATGTATGAATAGATGTATGAACAGATGTATGAACAGATGTATGAGTAGATGTATGAACAGATGTATGAACAGATGTATGAACAGATGTGTGAACAGAGGTATGAGTAGATGTATGAATAGATGTATGAACAGATGTATGAACAGATGTATGAGTAGATGTATGAACAGATGTATGAACAGATGTATGAGTATATGTATGAGTAGATGTATGAATAGATGTATGAATAGATGTATGAACAGATGTATGAACAGATGTATGAACAGATGTATGAATAGATGTATGAGTAGATGTTTGAGTATATGTATGAGTAGATATATGAACAGATGTATGAACAGATGTATGAGTAGATGTATGAACAGATGTATGAGTATATGTATGAGTAGATGTATGAGTAGATGTATGAATAGATGTATGAACAGATGTATGAACAGATGTATGAGTAGATGTATAAACAGATGTATGAGTATATGTATGAGTAGATGTATGAGTAGATGTATGAATAGATGTATGAATAGATGTATGAACAGATGCATGAACAGATGTATGAGTAGATGTATGAGTAGATGTTTGAGTATATGTATGAGTAGATATATGAACAGATGTATGAATAGATATATGAGTACATATATGAATAGATTTGTGAGTACATATATGAATATATGTATGAGTAGATGTATGAGTAAATGTATGAGTAGATGTATGAGTAGATGTTTGAGTATATGTATGAGTAGATATATGAACAGATGTATGAATAGATATATGAGTACATATATGAATAGATTTGTGAGTACATATATGAATAGATGTATGAGTAGATACTTGAGTAGATGTGGGTAGAGACGTTTTTGGCCCTCTCTTTTAAAAAAAATACATTTTTATTGATTTCAGAGAGGAAGGGAGAGAGACAGTGAGAGAAAGAAACATCCATGATGAGAAAGAATCATGGATTGGTTGCCTCATGCACAGCCCCTATGGGGATGGAGCCTGCAACACGAGCACGTACCCTGACTAGGAATCGAACCATGACCTCCTGGTTGAGCCACTGCGGTCAGGTTGCTGTTGACACTACAGTATTATAGATGACTCCCATTTCCTTACCTCTGTCCTACTTCATCGAGCCCCGACCCCTCCTCAGATCTCCTCCACAGTATTGTCTGTGTCCACAGGCTACCCATATGTGCACATTAATTCTTTGGTTCATCTCTTCCCATCCCCTCACCCACTCCCTTCCTTTTGAGATTCGTCAATGTGTTTCTTGTATCCAACTCTCTGGTTCTATTATTCTTTCCATCAGTTTATTTTGTTCATTGGATTCCACATAGGAGTGAGATCATGGGATACGAGTCTTTCTCTGATTGGCTTATGTCACTTAGCATCATGCTCTCCGGGTCCCTCCGTGCTGTCCCAAAGGATACGAGACCCTCCTCCTTTTTCAGGGCTGCATACTATTCCACGGTGTCGCCGGACCCCAGCTGTTTTATCCACTCGTCCGCTGATGGGCACTTGGGCTGTTTCCAGATCTTAGCGATTGTAAATCGTGCAGCTATGAACAGAGGGGTGCACATATTCTTTCTGACGGCTGTTTCGGGGTTCTTCGGATGGATGTGTGAAGGAGGCGATTAGCATGAAGTACCTAGTTGAATTTAAAGGTTCAAACACGGGTAGTGACTTACCGATGGAATTTCATTTTTTTGTTCCTTTTCTTTCACGGCAATGACTTTTGCTATCATGTCCCTTGGTCATCGCAGCGCACCCCCCAAATGTGTAACAACACCTAGCTTTCCTAAAATCGCAAATTAATGGTCTCCCTTTGGACTAATGGCCAACCACAGAAGGAGATAAAGACATCGCGTCTTTTCAGGGGATCCGAGTTCATTCCGCGTAGATGTGGTGAGATTAAACTCCGAGTTTCTGCCTCTTCTTGAGGTTATGTGCTCACGAGGCCTGTCTGAGGGTAGGTTTAGGGACGGAGCCAAGTAACTCACACCCCACAAAGGACCTGGATGGCCCCAGAACTTGGCACAGCTCAAGCTCTTCCTTAACGGGCCAAGAGATACAAGTAATTGAGAGCTTGGGGCTTATGCCATGAGCGTGTCAGAAAACCAGTTTTTAATTGCTGGAAGTAGAGATAGGATCCCCAAATTCAGGGAGCATTTCCAAACGGGAGCTGACTGAAGCAACCCAAAGATGACACACTTTTCTTTCCAGGAGCTTTGATCTTCGGCCAAAGACAATAAGAAGGTACTCAGATCTCCAAGATGACGCTCAGGTATGGGAAGTAATACGCCACCGGGCAAACGCACTGATGCTGCTGGGTAATTTTGTGGTATTTGTGAAGTCAGCTCGATAGCTAGAGGCATGCACTATTGTGCATTCATTATGTGGTTAGCTGTCAAAGTCTACATTGATCTTCCGGGTTCAGTAAGTCCACAATGAAAAAAGGAAGTAGGAGAGATATAGACAATTGAAACAAATAGAAATGGCCAATTTCCAACACACTTATTTTATTTTATATTTATTGATTGAGGAGAGAGAGAGAGAGAGAGAGAGAGAGATATTTGTGGTTCCACTTACTCATGCACTCATTGGGTGATTCCTGTGTGTGCCCTGACCAGGGATCGAACTCGCAACCATGTCATATCAGGACAATGCTCTAACCATCTGAGCTACCTGGCCAGGGTCTGTATTATTTTGAAATGTTGTACAAACAGGAATTGAGATAAACAACGCAATCATTTTGGTGAAGATGAAAGCATTTCTGGAATTATCATGGTTTGTCCATAGACAAAGTCCTGGCCGTAGACTTCTTGTTAACAGTTTTGGCGGGGGTGGAAAGTTTGGGAAAAGCAGAGTTTCAATATTGAGTCAACAGTTGTATCAGAGGATTTATAAAGGGTCTGGGAACAGATGGAGTCAGGGAATCTTTCTATCCTCCTTCCCAGAGTAAATATTTAACGATGGTTTTACATTATGAAGAAAGACAGCATGGAGATGGAACCAATGGATCCAATATCCATTACCTGATATCTGGTAGAGACCCAATAGGAAGAGAAATCCTATATAATAAAACTCTAATATGCTAAGTGTCCAGTCGACTGGCCGCCATTAAAGCAATCAACGGGTAATATGCTAATGATATGCTAAGGCCACTCAACCACTCCCTATGACATGCACTGACCACCAGGGGGCAGATGTTCCGACTGGTAGGTGAGCTTGCTGCTGGGGTCCGGCCGATCCGGACTGAGCGAGACAGGCCGGACACGCCCTGGAGCCTTCCCGTGGTCCCTCCCCAGCTGGCCAACCTCCTGCGTCCTTCCCCGGCCCCGATTGGCGTGGCCTGTGCCCTCTCGCAATCTGGGACCCTTTGGGGGATGTCAGAGAGCCAGTTTTGGCCCGATCCCGCAGGCCAGGCCTAAGAACACCACTGGTGCATGAATTCGTGCACCGGGCCTCTAGTGTGATATATTTCTTAGAAATCGAGACTTGAGCTGGGACTGAACACAATTAGGAAGCGCACTAAATCCGTGTCCAGATTCCAGGATTCAATTTTCTTCCACACCGTCCTTTTAGTTATTTTGGGGCGCCTTTTTCTTTGTGTTTCTGGTCTTCTACCAATTTTTTTTTTTTCCAGCAAAGCTGGTATGGCCACACACAATTACATTTTCACGTGAGGGGAGTCAGCAACACAACCAGTAACACGACCTTATACGTCTTAGCCATGTGACCTTAACCATGAGTCAACAAATTAACCGGGAGCACAAATGCATTAGTCTGTGCAATATCACCATAACACATGTCAGAAATCAGGAAATCGTAAGCACAAGTCAGCAACATAACCACCAACACCACCTCCTCCGACGTAGCGCCTCTCACCCGAGGAGTAGATGCTTCGTCTCCGAGCAAATTTACGATTTCGGATTCCACCTCCTAGAACAGCAATGCGTTTGAGCGTGTTGAGAACCCAGGAGAGCCGGCCCCTGAGCAGGGTGGGTACCGTTCAACAGCCATGAGCGGCATGGACCTGGAGAGAGAAGCCCGTAGGCCCTGTCCCGGGACATGTGCCTGGCGTCCCACCTACCCTGTTGCCTTCACAGAAGGTGACCTCGGCATGGGACATGGACCCTGGAACCATCCAGAAGAGGCTGTTTCCTTACAACCCGTGCTTGTTTTTCAGGAGGCGCTGGGCGTCCCTGTCCTGGATGTGGTTACTCCTCACCGTGGGCCAGTCGCAAAGGGCGGACGATGACAAGCCGAATATCGTCCTGATAATGGCCGACGATTTTGGGATCGGAGACCTGGGCTGCTATGGAAACGACACCATCAGGTGTGTCCTCGAGCCTGGGAGGGTGGATGCCTCTCATGACACCTTCTCCCGTTGCAACGGCAACGTTATTTTGTTGGCGTCGTCTTTGAGGACGAGGTCATAGTAAATGCATGTGCATTTGAGTCTTGATTCTGGACTCATGGTTGTGCAACCTCGGACATGTTGTCTCACCTCTAGTGCCTTAATCTTCTTCTTCTTCTTTTTTTTTTTTCAGTTGATCAGCAGCCTAGCCAGGTTCTCTAGCCAGGATCTCTGTGTTTTATTGTCTTGTTACATCTGTATTTATACCAGTTGATTGCCTTAATCTTCTTATTATCTGTTGAGTGAATAGTACTGGACCCGTGAGTTCCTTCATGAAGAGCACCCACTTAGCCACCTGTCTTGTAGGGAGCCTTCTGTCATGTAGACCAGTGGTCGGCAAGCTCATTAGTCAACAGAGCCAAATATCAACAGTACGACGACTGAAATTTCTTTTTAAACTTAAACTATATAGGTAGGTACACTGTGATTCACTTAATTAGGGCGCTCCTAAGCTGGCCTTTGTTAAAAAACGTCCTCCATCTGATGGAGGTACGTTCGCTGAGGTTGACCCCTTCCAACTCTCCCATCCACACGCGTCTTGTAGACTTGTCTCGTCTATCTCTTTTCGTTCATCCTCTCTCTGCGTCCAAACCATCTCAACATACCTTTCTCCAACCTCGACACTACATCTTCTCTTACCCCACAACGTTCCCTAAAATGAGCTTCATAAACTTCAAGTTTTAAGTCAATTTCGCACTGTACGCGTGCGTATTTTGCAGAAGAGCCACACTCAAGGGGCCAAAGAGCCGCATGTGGCTCGCGAGCTGTCGTTTGCCGACCACGGATGTAGACTATTTCAATGAGTGGTGATGCTTATGTGTATTAAGAAACATTATTGGGTGACATCCTATATCATAAAGAGGTAATATGCAAATGGTCGTAACGTGTAACGACCCATTAGCAGGAGGGTGGGGCAGTGAGCTATGAGCCATGGAGAGCTACAGGAGGGTGGGCCAGAGAGCTGTGGGCAGAGCTGGGCCGGACGACCAGCGAGCTGTGGGCGGAAGCAAGCAGCATCGAGCTACTCGTGCACGAATTCGTGCGCAGGGCCACTAGCTGGTTAAGAAAATGACGTAGGTTCCAGGCCTACAACCCCATAAAACACCATCTGTTTATCATAGTGTGTGTTCATCACCCCAAGTCCAGTATCCTTCTATCACTGTATATCCTCCCTTTCCCCTCTTCTGTCTCCGCCAACCCCTTTCCCTCCTATAATCACCGCACTGTAGTCTGTGAGTTTTTTTTTTAATCTATTTTTAAAATATAGTTTTATTGATTTCAGAGAGGAAGGGAGAGGGAGAGAGAGAAACATCCACGATGAGAGAGAATCATGGATCGGCTGCCTCCTGCACGCCCCCGACTGGGGATGGAGCCCGCAACCCGGGCCTGTGCCCTTGACCAGGAATCGAACCATGACCTCCTGGTTCATAGGTGGACGCTCTATCCACTGAGCCACGCTGGCCAGGCTGTGAGTGTTGCTTTTTTTAAAAAATTATCTTTTCTTAATTCCTTTACCTTTTCCACCCAATCCCCCCAAACGCCTCCCCTCCGACAGCTGTTAGCCGGTTTTCTGTGCCTATGAGTCCGCTTCTGTTGATTTCAGTGAGATGTGAGATCCTATGGCACCTGTCCTCCTTGAATGGCTGGTTTCACTGAGTGTATTTTTACTGGGCAGAATCGTTCAGGTCCTGCGTCCTGATTTGGGGAGCCCAGCGCCCCCCCTTTTTTTTTTTTTGCAAAAGGCGACGTGTTTTAACAAGGGACGTTCTGAGAGAGGGGCGTCGAACCGGAGACGGGACCTCAGAGCTTCCTGGTGGGTCCTGAAAGCCGTCTCCCTCAGCCACGGCTTTCCCACGCTCAGCAGTCCATCCCGATAAGGCGATTGGCTGGGGCTCTTTTGTTCTCTTTCACCCTCTGGCTGTTTTGTGACCTGAGTGTAGAGAAGGGATATTTATCTACCGAATACTCAGCCTTAGGTCTCTAAGTAGGTAGGCATAGCTAAGGTCTCTGAGCCAAAGGCCCTTAAATATACATGTGTACATATATGTATATATATGTATATGTGTGTATAGCAAAGATGTCTAATCCAAAGACATATCTCTCTCTCTCTCTATATATATATATTATATATAATATAATATACATATTATATTATATATAATATATATATCTTTATATATGCACACACATACATATATATATTTAAGTGTCTTTGATTTAGAGACTATATATCTACCCATCTATCTATATCTATCTATCTATCTATCTATCTATCTATCTATCTATCTATTTCTAGCCATTTTGGCTCAGTGGATAGAGCATTGACATGTGGAATGAAGGATCTCAGGTTCGATTCCGATCAAGGGCATATGCCCAGGTTGCGGGCTCGATCCCCAGTCGGGGGCATGCAGGAGGCAGCCGATCCATGATTCTCTCTCGTCATGGATGTTTCTATCTCTCTCTCTCATTTCCTCTCTGAAATCAATAAAAAAATATTTGAAAATCTTTATATATAACTGTAACTATAACTATAACTATAACTAATATAACTATATAACTATATAACTATATAACTATATAACTATATATATATATATATATATATATATATATATATATGGCTAATGTCTCTAAGCCAAATATACTTAAATATATATATGTATATATATATATATGTATGTGTGTGTATATATATATATACACACACACATTCATATATATGTATATATATATATATATATATATATATACACACATATGGCTTCTAAGCCAAAGACAATCTAAGGTCTCTAAGCCAAAGACACTTAAATATATATAGATAACATAACATATTATCTATATATATAAAAGGCCAAGTGACTGAACTACCGAACGAACGGATGACCGAACGACAGTTCGACTGGTCGCCATGAGCACACCGACCACCAGGGGGCAGATGCTCGATGCCGGAGCTGCCCCCTGGTGGTCAGTGCACTCCCACAGCCAACCTCCCGCAGCCCCTCCCCCCAGCCAGCAGCTCTGATCGCTGGGCCGGCCAAGGGACCCTACCCACGCACAAATTTGTGCACCGGGCCTCTAGTGTTATGTATAATATAAATTATATAATATATATCATAATATCGATCTCTATCTCTATCTCTATCTCTATCTCTATCTCTATCTACATCTATATCTCTATCTCTATCTATCTATATATCTATATCTCTATATCTCTCTATCTCTCTATCTCTCTATCTCTATCTCTATATCTCTATATCTATATCTATATCTATATCTATATCTATATCTCTATATCTCTATATCTATCTCTATCTCTATATCTATATCTCTATTTTCTCCCACCCCAATTCTTCACTGTCCCCTCCATCTCTCTTTCCAGGACCCCCAACATCGACAGCTTAGCCAGAGATGGTGTCCAGCTGACCCAGCACATCGCCGCCGACTCCATGTGCACCCCAAGCCGGTCCGCTTTCCTCACGGGAAGGTACCCGATCCGAACAGGTGTGTGAACGGGGGACCCCCGGCCCCGCTCTGCTGTCGTGGTGGAATCAGGGGGCGTGGGCCTTGTGGCTTGACCACGGTGACAGGTTTCAAGGTGCAATCACACACCCCTTCTTGGGTGGGCAGCTCCGGAGGTCAACACCTGAAGCCCCTGGCTCCTCAGGGACCCACATCACCTTGGGTGGCCAAGGGATGTCTTCACCTTCAAATGGCGACCTGAATATCGGTAATATTAAAAGCATAATATGCTAATTAGGCTGGACAGAAAAAAGACCTTCCGGACGTCATTCTAGACGTCCTTCCAGAGGAAGCCATGGCAGCGGGGGCTGAGACAGAGGTGGTTAGGGGTGATCAGGCAGGCAGGTGAGTGGTTAGGGGCGATCAGACAGGCAGGCGAGTGGTTAGGGGCGATCAGGCAGGCAGGGGAGTGGTTAGGGGCGATCAGACAGGCAGACAGAGGCAGTTAGGGCGATGGGGCAGGCAGGCAGGCCAGCGGTTTGGAGCCATAGGTTCCAGATTGCGAAAGGGCTGTCCGACTGCCAGTCCGACTGCAGGGATCCGGCCTAAACTGGCAGTTGGACATCCCCTGAGGGGTCCTGGCTTGCGAAGAGGGTGCAGGCTGGGCTGAGCGACCCCCCTCCACACACACACCCAGTGCACGAATTTCATGCACCGGGTCTCTAGTGTATATATATTAGAGGCCCAGTGCACGAATTCATGCACCAGTGGGGTCCCTCGGCCTGGCCTGCAGGATCGGGCCAAAACCAACTCTCCGACATCCCCCGAGGGGGTCCCGAATGGTGAGAGGGCCCAGGCCAGGCCTAGGGACCTCCCTGGTGCATGATGGGGGCCGGGGAGGGACCCGGGAGGTTGGCCAGCCGGGGAGGGACCCAGGAGGGCTCCAGGGTGTATCCTGCCCTTCTAGCTCAGTCCCGATCGGCCAGCCTCCAGCAACAAGCTAAGCTACTGGTCGGAGCATCTGCACCCTGGTGGTCAGTGCACGTCATAGCGGGCGGTTGAGCATATCTTTAACATATTACACTTTGATTGGTTGAATGGCCGACGGGTCGACAGGATACTTAGCAATTTAGGCTTTTATGATATAGAACTAGAGAAAGAGGAAGGGAGAGGAAGAGAGAGAGAGAAACATCCACGATGAGAGAGAATCATTGATAGCCTGCCTCCTCCACTCCCTCCACTGGGGATTGCGCCCACAACCTGGGCATGTGCCCTGATCAGGAATCAAACAGGTGACGGCTTGGTTCATGGGTCAGTGGTCAACACAGCTGAACCACACCGGCCAGGTGAGATGACGACTTTGTGTGTGTGTGTTAATCCTCACCTGAGGACATTTTTTCATTGATCTTTAAAGAGATTGGAAGAGACAGAGATACACACACACACAGAGAAACACTGATATGAAAGGAATGCTCAAAAATGTTCAATACACCCAGGATCCTAGCATCACTGGAATTGAGCAAAGTCTCGCCACCAGGGGACCCCTGTTGGCAATCTTGGGGTGTTCTTCTGCTCCTGAATCCTTCGAAAACTTCCTTGGCTTTCTTCTGTTCCTTGCCCATGAATGATGAGTTTTTAGTCTCAGGGTGAATGGTCCCACCCACCTACTGGACATCAACGCTAGTCATGAGGGGTTCAAAACCAACGTGTCTACTCTCCCGAGATGCCCCAACTTCAGGTTCTGGCCACGGAATGAGCTAACACATCTGTCCTACAAATAGAACTAGACTCTATTGTCAGGTAAAAAAAAAATTAGTAGGAACACAAGAGTTTGAAGTTCTTATAAGATTTAATTATTTTGTTTTTTTTAAATATATTTTTATTGATTTTTAGAAAGAGAGGAGAAGGGAGAGAGAGATAGAAACATCAATGATGAGAGAATCAACGACTGGCTGCCTCTTGCACACATTCTACTGGGGATCGAGCCCACAACCTGGGCATGTGCCCTGCCTGGGCATCAAACCAGGACCTCCTGGTTCATGGGTCCACGCTCAACCACTGAGCCACACCAGCCCAGCAAGATTTCACTTTTCAACTTCTTTTCTGAGGCATAGAGGCCCCAGTTGAGGGCAGGTGCAGGTTAGATGTTCCATCAGCCATTGTCTATGGGAGCGGGGGACAGTGGGTTGGGGTGTATCTGAAGGTGTCATGGGTGTGTGTGTGTGTGTGTGTGTGTGTGTGTGTGTGTGCACAAGGGTTTAAAGGGGTTTTGCATTAGGGACCCGTGTGAGTTTTGTCTTTGGAGAACACCATCTCCTCCCCCACACCTTGACACCTCTGCCCCGTTCATCCTCTGTCCACCTTCCGAGCTCCCCACCCTCCAGGCAGGACTGTGATGAGCACCTACCTACCCATGGTGTCCACCTGGGTCGTGTGTCTCCGTCCCCTTTAGGAATGGTTTCCGACGGGAACTACCGTGTCCTCATGTCCCTCGCGGCCCCTGTTGGACTCCCGCGTAACGAGACCACATTTGCACACTTGGCCAAGGAGCAAGGATACAGCACAGCGACGATCGGTAAGCAGCCATTGATTGCTCGCTGCCTCCTCCAGGACTCTCTGTCATCATTGCGCTTGGCTCATGGGCGACCTGCAATGAACGAAGCTCCCTACACACACCACACACACACACACACACACACACACACACACACACACACACACAGTGTGTCCTAAATGATATAAACCCATCCATTGCAGACGTAACTCGAGCATGAGGCAAGACCCCTTCCCACCTCACCCCCAGGTCTTTCCAGATGTTCATCGCACATGTTTCGGGATCACCCCGTGTGTCCTTCATCTTTGCACAGGTCAAGATGCTCTACAATAAAGATTTAGGATGGTTCTCTCTCTCTCTCTCTCTCTCTCTCTCTCTCTCTCTCTCTCTCTCTCTGTTATTCTTTGCAGGCTCTGAAATCTCCCAGGGACACACAAATAGTGTGAGCATCATTCGCGTTTTACGGAAGGTCCAGTTTTCTGATTCTGTTAAAATATCTAGACCCTAAAGCAAAATACGAACGGGGTATGTTGCTCCGAAATTTCCAGGTGTCCCGGCCCAATCCCTCTGTCTCAGGTCCTCCCTCATGAAGGTTAATCCACAAGAGAAAACCAAGCTACTCCTTTGCGCCAATGGCCATGGTCTCGGGCTCATTTCATTTCAGGGACACGGCCTCCCACACCGACTGAAACACTGATATTCACGGGCGGAAGGGATGTCAACAATATCACGCACCCCCCCCCCCCCACCTAATTTCAGAGACAAGGAACTTGACCCTTTGCCACGCTGAGTGTCATATGGGATGAGTTAGAACCAGGGTCGTTCAACATTCAAGATGTGTCAAGTTTTCCTGAATCAATCTCTTAGGTCAATGAACTCTAGTGGGAGATCTTTGGATTTCCAATCAGCCAGATATCCATTCATCTATTCCTCTATGCTCAATATATCCTCCATCATTTATCTATATCCATATCTATATCTATATCTATATCTATATCTATAATCTATCTATCTATCTATCCATCTATCTATCTATCATCTATTTGTCCATCCATCATCTACATATCTATCCATCATATATCATCTATCTTCTCTCTATCATTTATCAATCTTTGTGTCTATAACTTATATCTATCTATCTATCTATCTATCTATCTATCTATCTATCTATCAATCTATCCATCCATCTATCTATCATCTCTCCTTCCACTCACATAGTCATCCATTCACCACTCTCTGTCTGTCTCTCTATCATCTATCTATCTATCTATCTATCTATCTATCTATCATCTATCTATCTATCTATCTATCTATCTATCTATCTATCTATCTCTTCTAGCTGACCATCCATCATCTATGTATCTATCTATCACATATCATCCACTTCTCTCTATCATTTATCAATCTTTGTGGCTATAACTTAGATTATCTCTCACCTATCGATTTATCTATCATCATCATCATCTATCCCTCCACTCACTTAGTTATCCATCCACCACTCTCTGTCTGTCTGTCTGTCTCTCTATCTACCCACCCACACAATTCTTTCATCCACTTATTAATCCATCATATCTGTCTATCCATCTATCTACCCATTCACGCATCATCGATATTTCTATTTACCTGCTATCTCTATGCTGTCTTTATTATTTATCTATATCTGTGGCTATAATTAACATCTATCTGTTTATCTATCTATCTGTTTATTGATATGTCCATCGATCAATCTATCCACCCATCCACAAATACATAAATATATCTACTACTCATCTATCATCTATCTCTCTATCGATGTATCTATCTAATCTATCTGTCATCTATCACTTTTCTCTCTATATATCCATTCATTCATCCACGTGCTCATCCATCTACCTTCTATCATATCTTTCTCACTATCTAATATCTATCTACCTACTTACCTACCTAGCCGTCCATCATCTATACTCTACCCTGGCTCTATCATGCACCTATATCGTGACTATTTCTCATTCTCTCTGTGAATGAGAAACCAGATTTTCAGACAAATACCTACAAACTACGGAAGACCCAAAAGTGAGTCTGTGCTGAACGTCAATGTTGAAGGAAAAGAAAAACATGTGCTACTCCATTTTTGTGCGCTGGCTTAGTGTTTCAAATGAAAGATGATCTCATGGTCTTTGTCATATGTGAGCATGTTATGTGTTATCTGTGTGTGTGTGTGTGTGTGTTTAATTTCAGGGAAATGGCATCAGGGCTTAAACTGCAACTCCCGAAATGACCACTGCCACCACCCGTCTCACTACGGGTTCGATTACTTCTACGGCATGCCATACACTCTGTTCGACACGTGCTGGCCCGACCTTTCCCGGGACGCGGAATTAGCCATCAGCAGCCGACTCTGGATCTGTGTGCAGCTGGTCGCCCTGGCCGCGCTCACGCTCGCTCTCGGGAAACTGACTCGCACGCTCTGCGTTCCCTGGGCCCTCATCCTCTTCCTGGTTCTGCTCATCCTTCTCTTGGGCCACTTCTGGTTGAACAGTTACCAGTCGAGCCTGTACTGGGATTGCCTCCTCATGAGGGAGCAGGAAATTACCGAGCAGCCCATGAAGGCGAGAAGAGCTGGGTCCATCATGGTGAAGGAGGCGATCTCGTTTTTAGAAAGGTAAAGATGATTTTTTATTTGTAGATTCATGAAAAGATAAGGGAACGAGTATCTATCTATATATATAAAAGGCTAATTGACAGATCGTCCTGTCCGACAGACCGACCGTCCAACCAACCAACCAACCAACTGACCGGCCAGCTGGTACATACGATGCGCACTGGCAATTTAAAAATAAATGTGGGCTCGCGCGCGTGCGAGATGCATATAAAGTGTTTTTACTCTTAATGTGGTAAACAGGAAGACATTAGAATACGTTGAATCAATTTATCAGTCATTGTTTTCATCCATGTTGCTTTTATACCATGTTTTGGTTATTTTTATATCATAATTTGTTGTTCTTATATCATGGCTTTGTTGTTATATTATGTTGTTATTGTTTATTTATTAGTCATTTCATATATTATCTTCATATACATTTTACTAATTTTCTTTCATCTCTGACACCTCTATTATAGAGAAAGGACAAATAGCAATATTAACATATTTCTTCTAATTAATTTCCTTTCAATGTGCATGAATCCGTGCACCAGGCCACGAGTATATATATATTTTCTGGTGGGTGGAAGTTTATTTTGTTTTTGACATATTTTTGTTGATTTCACAGAGGGAGGCAAAAAGATAGAAACATCCATGATGAGAGAGAATCATTGATCGGCTGCCTCCTGCACACCGCACACTGGAGACCAATCCCGCCAACTGGGCATGTGCCCTGACTAGGAATCAAACTGTGACCCCCTGGTTCGTAAGTTGATGCTCAACCTCTGAGCCATGCTGACTGGGCCAAACTCTTTTTTTTTTTTTTAAATTTAATTTATTCAGGTGACATCCTATATAATAAAAGCCTAATATGCTAAATGTCCGGTCACGCAGTTGGCCATTCAACCAATCAAAACGTAATATGCTAATGATATGCTGAGGTCGTTCAACTGCTCTCTATGACCTGCACTGACCACCAGGGGGAAGATGCTCTGACCAGTAGGTGAGCTTGCTGCTGGGGTCCAGCCCATTCAGACTGAGTGAGACGGGCTGGACACACCCTGGGCCCCTCCCACGGTCCCTCCCCAGCTGGCCAACCTCCCAGATCCCTCCCCAGCCCTGACCAGGCACCAGTGGGGTCCCTCGGCCTGGCCTGCGCCCTCTCGCAATCCAGGCTGAAGGAGACCCCCACCCCAATGCCAAGTGCACAAATTTTGTGCACCGGGCCTCTAGTTGATTAATAAAATTATACAGGGTTCACCCTTTACCTCCTCCCTCCCCCTTCCCATACTGCTGCCTGTACCCATGAGCTTTCTTTGCTTAATCCCTTCAAGTTCTTACCCAATCCTCTCCCTCCTCCCCTCTGACAGCTCTCGGTCTGTTCTCTGTATCCATGCGTCTATCTCCACTCTGTTTGTTGGTATTTATTCATGAGATTCCACCCATAAGTGAGATCCTGTTGGACTTGTCTTTTCTCTGACTGGCTTATTTCACTCAGCACCAACTCTGAAGGTTGGACTAATTCATCTGCAATGCATACACCTTCCGTATATTCATGCACACTGAGAACTGTATTTGCTGGAACTAAGATCTGCAGAAAGAGTTGGCCATCTCATGGCTTCCCTGGGAGGGGAGACAGCGACCGGAGAAATTATAAATCAGAGGGCTTGTCCGGGAGTAGGTGACATGTCAAAAAGGTTGTTGGGTCATCATTAAGCTCGAACTAGAAACGAGCCAAGGAAGACACACCTTCTCTTTGAGTTAAAGGCGTTGAGCACGTATTTCTTTTTTTCCACTTGCTCTTGTGACATGAATCGGGGTTTTATCTTTCTTCGATCGGCTGCTACCCTGATTTCTGGACTTCACAGATAACTTGCGACACATCGAGGGCAGGCTATCTGTATGAGCATGTGATGAGAAAGATTCCAGGTCCATGGTCGGCAAACTCATGAGTCAACAGAGCCAAATATCAACAGGACAACGATTGAAATGTCTTTGGAGAGCCAAATTTTTTTAAACTGAAACTATATAGGCAGGTACATGGTTATTAACTTCATTAGGGGACTCCTAAGGCTTAGGAAGAGCCACACTCAAGGGGCCAAAGAGCCGCATGTGGCTCGCCAGACTCAATTTGCCGGCCACAGGTCTAGGGCCATACCCGTCTCTACTGTAGGGACTTTCCAAGAAGGCATTCTTGAGGAAACAGTATCTTGCCTAAATCTTCAGCCATCAGTAACAGCAAGCTGAAGGGAGGCATTACGGGCAGAAGTGAAAGCTTACGGGAAAAGAGGTGTTTGCCAGCAACGGTGAGCAATTTGATCTTGAAAAGCGATACGCCCGAGGGAAAGCCGGCGTCTTTGATTGTTACGTAAACTTGATTAAGGACATAAAGGATTTTTTTTTTTTTGGTTTTGTTTTGTTTCAAATATCAAGGTCTATCGTTTTTAATTTTTTTAAATATATATATATTTTTTTATGGATTTCAGACAGGAAGGGAGAGGGAGAGAGAGATAGAAACATCCATGATGAGAGAGAATCACGGATCGGCTGCCTCCATCATGGCCCCCACTGGGGACCGAGCCTGCAACCCGGGCCTGTGCCCATGACCAGGAATCAAACCTGGGACTATTCAGTCCACTGAGTCAAACCGATTGACCTGTTTCGGTCTTACTTATCTTTTTAAAAATATATTTTATTGATTTTTGTTTTACAGTGAGGAAGGGAGAGGGATAGAGAGTTAGAAACATGGATGAGAAGGAACCATTGATCAGCTGCTTCCTGCACGCCCCCCACTGGGGATGTGCCCGAAACCGAGGTACATGCCCTTGACCGGGAATCGCACCTGGGACCTTTCAGTCCGCAGGCCGACACTCTATCCACTGAGCCAAACTGGTCAGGGCTTACTTGTTTTATTATTATTATTATTGTTGTTATCATTTGGTTTTTTAATTCTACATCTAAGTGGAATCACGTGATGTTTGTCTTTCTCCGTCTGACTCGAGTCACTTAGCACAATACCCTCTCGGACCATCCGTGCGGTCGCCAATGGTTAAGATTCCCTTCTTCGTGTTTTAGGGCCAACTCACGTTCCATTGAGTATAGGCACCACTTCTCCTTTATTCAGGGACCTGGAGGAATCTGATCATTAGCATCGTCTTTACCCCACAGCCCAGGTGGAGACGACACCCAGGGAGCGTGTGGGAGATGTAGGACCTTATTTGCCTTGGAGATGCGGCTCTTTCTACGGCTGGTTTCACGTCGGGGCAACTCCTCCATTGCCTGGCGCCCTGGCCAAGTTCTAGAAGGACTGACCAAAAGCACCTCAGCTAACCCTTTAGATAGATCAGATGGAAACGGGTGTGGCCACATTCCTCTTCGGCATGTATATTCCTTTCCTAGGAATGCCCGAAAAATGCACCCAGCACAGGGTGACGTAAACCAGATATAAAATGTATAATGGTTCTGGAGCCCAGAGGTCCCAGTCAGACTGTCTGGGTGGGCGGGACGCTAGGCTGAGACGTCTGAGTCAGGGCAAAGTGTGCTGAGCACAGCAGGGATTCTGTTTAGCTCCGTGGAGATTTTTGAGTGCATAGGGGCAAACTCTAAACCTAATCCCAACTCTAAGTCGAACCCTAACCCTAACCCTACCCCTAATCCTAACTGTAACCCTAAACCTAACCCTAACCCTAACCCTAAACTTAACCCTAACCCTAACCCTAACCCTAACACTACCTCCTCTTCTGGCTTCCATTTTTTGCCAAAAATTTCTGGTTATCTTGCCTAGTGGCCACATACTCCTATTTCTCCCTCCATCTTCACAAGTCCTTTCCCCTCCGTGTGTTGGTGTAGCTCCTCACAGCCCTCTTCCTATGAGGACACCCATGGACTCTGAGCCCACCCTACCCCAGTTAACCTCTTCTTAAGGAATTCTATCCCCCAAGACCCTATATGCCCCATAAGATCACATTCTGAGTTTCTATGTGGACCACCTTGGAGGGACACCCTTCCACCCAGTCAACCATGGCCACACTCCTTCTTGTCTTTCTTTCTAGCTTATGTTTTCACCCAGTCTTCACACATTGATATCCTACCAGATAGTAGAAATTTCCCCAAGACTGGGATGGTGTTGTACGCTGCCCTGGTCAGCTGAGGACCTATCCTTCCTGCAGACCAATTGCCAGGACTTGAAGGATTCAACCTCGTTCCCTGTGTCCTCAAATAGAAATCAAAGGTGTGTGGACAGATTGCCAAGATCTATCTGTCCGTGCTTGCTCTGGGGTTGTGAAAGCGCTGATGTTTCTGAAGAACCACTCCGATAAGACCGTATCTTGTGTGTGTCTTGGGGTGTGACGGTAGGCTGAGATCTGGTGAGCCCTGGGAAAGTGCTCCGAGCAGAGCTGGACTTGAGTAATAACCCTGTGTGACCGCTGAGAGCAGTAGGACCCACCCACGTCCTGGCACCTGAGAGGTGGCATCACCCCAAGATGAGAGGCCGAGTCTGGAGGCTGGAGGACTCTGGAATCCATTCCAACCAGGAGAGGGGCTGCCTTTTGCGTGTGTCCCCTCTCATGGGCCGTGACACACACTGGGTCTGTGTTTCGGAGAACAATGTGGCTCCCACTCACGGAGGTTGGGAACTCACTCGCGATGGGCTCGATGTCTTCTCAGGCACCGCGAAGGACCTTTCCTCCTCTTTTACTCGTTTCTTCACGTCCACACGCCTCTCCCCACGACCGACGACTTCATTGGCACCAGCCAGCACGGCTTATACGGGGATAACGTGGAGGAGATGGACTTCTATGTGGGTAAGTGTCAGGATGGAACGTAGAAACGTCAGCATGGGCGTAGCAGGAAGTCCATGTTCACCCTGACTTGACCGTAATCACCTCTTCAACATGGGATGCTGATGGGGAAGCAATGGGCTCACATAGGATTCTCTTTAAAAAAAAAAAAAAAAAAATATATATATATATATATATATATATATATATATATATATATATATATATATATATTATTGATTTCAGAGAGGAAGGGAGAGGGAGATAGAAACATCAATGATGAGAGAGAATCATGGATCAGCTGCCTCCTGCTTTCCCCCTGCTGGGGATCGAGCCATCCACCTGACAGCGAATCAAATTGTGACCTCATGGTTCATAGGTCAATGCTCAACCAACTGGGTGCAAACACGATTCTTGGGGTGTAAGATTTGGGGCATCGTAGAAGAGAAACATTTTTGCAACGAATCCCAAAGGAATGTGCATGCATTGGGACTAACACAGATACCCAAAGCTTCTAATTTTATTTGTTTTATCGGTCCGTTTTCATTGTTTCAGGCAAACTCCTTGCTGCCATTGATGATCTGGGGCTGAGGAATCACACGCTTGTCTACTTCACGTCAGACCACGGGGGACATTTGGAGGCCAGGCTGGGGCACGCCCAACTCGGTGGATATAATGGGATATTCAAAGGTGAGCAGGGAAGATCGTACCTGGGGTGTCCTTGTGACTAGGGTAACTTGTTCATTGTAACACAAGATCCGTGGCATGAAACACGAGACGAATGATGCATGAAACACTCAACAAGATGATTGTTTATTGGACGCTTGGTCAAAACGAAAGCGTAGGGTCCCAAACCCAAGGATATTGACCTTAAATTGCTAACATTTCTAGAAAATATTCTAGACACGGGCCTCCCTGATAGTCCTATGCATGAAAGAGTGTTCACATCAGCAGATGGCTGGAGGGAGGCATTAAATTAGTTGAATATCTGATCATCAATTCCATCCACAAGATGGAATAAGAATAAGAAGAAATATGGTCTACAGAGAGGGCACATAGACGTCTTCTTGGACGTTAAGAAAGCTTTGGGTGCCTTTCCAAGAGATATGGTCTAGCTTCGCTGAGGTTTTTTAATATATATTTATTGATTTCAGAGAGGAAGGGAGAGGGAGATAGAAACATCAATGATGAGAGAGAATCATTGATTGGCTGCCTCCTTCCTGCCCCCTACGGGTTATCGAGCCCACAACCCGGGCATGTGCCCTCACTGGGAATTGAACTGTGACCTCCTGGTTCATAGGTTGACACTCAACCACTGAGCCACGCTGACCAGGCTCAGGTTTTATAATGAAACTCACAACGCCGATTCCAGATCGTGGTGGAACACGTCATCCGTGGAAACATATCCGTGAGCCACCACATTGGCCTGGTCTAGTAACCTGTTTCCTGAGGTTATGAGAAGATTACCTGCAACCTGTTCAGCCCATTTGAACCTCTGATCTGATGGAGACTCTACAGCACTTTGTAGAGACACATGGATTATTAGTCATGCAAATGTGGGTTTTATCGTGTTGCATCCAGTAGGAAATGATTCCTGTGTGAACGAGATGACATCTTTGTGTCACTCTCCCCAAAGGGTGTGAGTGTCTGCAGCTTAGGGCTTGTGCCACCAAACGGTGAGCCTAGGAAGGGAATAAATAAATCATTAGGAGAATTTTACAGTTTTGCTTAGGAGTCCTTTAAAAAAATATTTCCAGACCTGGCTGATTTGGCTCAGTGGATAGAGTGTCGGCCTGCAGACTGAAGGGTCCTGGGTTCGATTCCCGGTCAAGGGCACATGTCTGGGTTGTGGGCTCGATCCCAAGTAGGGGGCGTGCAGGAGGCAGCTGGTCCATGAGTCTCTCTCATCATGGATGTTTCTATCTCTCTCCCTCTCCCTTCCCCTCTGAAATCAATAAAAAAAATAAAATAATAAAAAAAGAATGCTTAAAAAATATTTCCATGTCTGCTTTGAGTAATGTAATGTACAGGTTATTTATAAGAGTTTATTCGAACCCAACGGACGATGCATATTGGGGAGCAAGACCTCAAATGCAGCTTCATGTAGGCATTTGAAATGAAACGAAGCAAACGTTACATTTTCTTTTTAAAAAAATATATTTTATTGATTTTTTTTACAGAGAGGAAGGGAGAGGGATAGAGAGTGAGAAACATCGACGAGAGAGAAACATCGATCAGCTGCCTCCTGCACACCCGCCACTGGGGATGTGCCCGCAACCAAGGTACATGCCCTTGACAGGAATCGAACTCGGGACCTTTCAGTCCGCAGGCCGACGCTCTATCCACTGAGCCACACAGGTTAGGGCGAACGTTATATTTTCAAACACTCTTATCACCGTGAGTATCTTCACTGTGACTTCATTGCTTTGCCCCGTAGGAGGAAAAGGCATGTCCGGCTGGGAAGGCGGGATCCGAGTGCCGGGACTTTTGCGATGGCCCGGAAAATTGCCCGCCGGAAACGTCATTGATGAACCTACCAGCCTGATGGATATCTTGCCAACGGTAGCAGCGATGACGGGAGGCATCGTCCCTCAGGACAGGTGACGTCATGTAATCTGTTCACGAAGCTTCTCTCTACCTTTGTCTTGAGAAGATTCAGGTCCAGGGAGATAAACTCTGTCCTAATGGGTACACTTTCTCTGCGGAACCCAGGTAATTTCAGCCTTTGTCTAAGCCTAAGTCTATTGACAGCTACTCATACGCCGGACATCAATGTTGTAGTTCTACGAGAGGCCCGGTGCAGGGGCCTAAGCCAGCAGTTGGACATCCCTCTCACAATCTGGGACTGCTGGCTCCCAACTGCGTGCCTGCCTGCCTGCCTGATTGCCCGACCACTCCCTTGCCAGCCCAATGGACGCATAACTGCCCTCCCCTGCCAGCCCGATCACCCCCAACTGCCCTCCCCTTCTGGCCTGATCGCCCCCAACTGCCCTCCCCTGCTGGCCTGATCGCCCCCCAACTGCCCTCCCCTGCCGGCCTGATCGCCCCCAACTGCCCTCCCCTGCCAGCCTGATCGCCCCCAACTGCCCTCCCCTGCAGGCCTGGTCGCCCCCAACTGCCCTTCCCTGCAGGCCATCTTGTGGCTGTGGGCACCGCCATCTTTGAAGGCATGGCAGTCAATTACCATATTCCCTCCTTATTGGCAGTGGACGTCGCCATCTTTGCGATGGCGTGAGATGGTCAATTAGCATATTCCCTCTTTATTAGATAGGATGGCCCATCTTCGTCACTTTGTAGTCTTTATTTGGAAGGAAGGTAGAGACAGGAAGGCTTGGAGGTGGGAATATGGCCAATCAAACTCACTCATCCACATAAGAGGAAGAATAATTCCCTACTGTCTGGTGTCCCAGGTGCAGAAGGCTGGGGTGAAGGTCAGACCTTCGGTGGGCATTTTGAACTCTCTCACAAATGTTTTAAACTAGGGGCCCAGTGCACAAAATTGGTGCACAGAGAGAAAGAGTTCCTCAGCCCCGCCTGCACCCTCTCCAATCCAGGACCCCTCGGGGGATGTCCGACTGCAGGTTTAGGCCCGATCCCTCTCACAATCCAGGACTGTAGGCTCCTAACTTCTCGCCTGCCTGCCTGCCAGCCTGATCGCCCCTAACCACTTCTGCCTGCCGGCCTGATCGCCCCTAACTGCTCCTCCCTGCTGGTCTGATCACCCTTAACTGCCCTCCCCTGTCAGCCTGATCACCCCTAACTACCCCCCACCTGCTGGACTGATCGCCCCTAACTGCTCCTCCCTGCTGGCCTGATCGCCCTTAACTGCCCTCTCCTGCCAGGTTGATCACCCCTAATTGCTTTCCCCTGCTGGCCTGATTGCCCCCTAACTGCCCTCCCCTGCCGGCCTGATCACCTCCTAACAGCCTCCCCCCCCCCCCCGCCTGCCTGATCACCCCCTAACAATTCCCCCCTGCCGACTGATCGCCCCTACCCACCTCTGCCTTGGCGCCTGCCACCATGGCTTTGTCCGGAAGATGTCCAGCCTAATTAGCATATTACCCTTTTATTAATATAGACGGAATTATATTGCCTTCTTCCCCTCTCTGGTCACTGTTGACCTAGGTAGGTTTGAAGCTGCTTTTCTGGTTCTTCATGGATAACAGCTCTAAAAGGGAATTCAGTAGATTCAACCGACCCTCACTTCACCCTTCTAAGCCCAAAGAGTTATGTTAATGTTTCTTTCTTTGTATCTTAAAGACGACCTACTTTTGAAAAAAAAAAGACTAGAATCCCAAGCTCATTAGAATAAAAAGGAGGCCTCTATGATTTTTTTTAACATCGGTTTCAGCCAATAATAGAATATACAGGGAGTTCGCCTAAAATAACTGAATAGAGCTCCCCGCTTGCAACAGTATTTATCAAGTTGAGCTAAAAGATCCGTTAAAAAAAGACAATAATGTTAGTGCAAATGTAGTTTTTACTAAGTTCCTAAGCCAATCGGAGTCAGAAAAATAATTGTCCGAGATATTCACGGGGTGCGTTGGTTGACTCTGGGGCAATGGTGGTTCCTGCCTACTCAGCACACTGTTCTCCGGGCCCACGGAAGGTCACGGAAGGTCATGGGATGCGCTGAGCATCCTTCCAACAGCCCCATGACCAAATGCCTTTGCCTCACCTTCTTCCTGGGTGTCTACACTCTACAGGGTGATTGACGGCCGGAACCTCCTGCCATTGCTTCAGGGCGAGACCCAGCGTTCAGAGCACGAGTTCCTGTTTCACTACTGCAGTCAGTTCCTCCACGCCGCCCGTTGGCGCCCAAAGGACAGTAAGTGTACCCCCGCCCGTGAGCCCAACAGATGCCCAGAGTAGGGTCCCTGTAGTCTTGGCAACTTCCTCATTTTTATACCTCGAGTCCAGTCCTCTGCGTCTAGCATCAGCGCTGAGAATACCTTCTCTGGAAAGTTTCTAAGAATTGCTCTCCTTCAGAAAGACAGAGAGACCACTTTCAGAAATATCAACTTTGAGAAATGCTCTCTTTTTTATAACTTTTTTAAATATAATTTTTTTAAATTGATTTCAAAGAAGAAGGGAAAAGGGAGAGAGAGATAGAAACATCCATGATGAGAGAGAATCATGGATCGACTGCCTCTTGAACGCCCCCTACTGGGGATCGAGCCCACCACTGGGGCATGTGACCATGACCGGAATTGGACCCAGGACCCTTGGCTAAGTTGAGACAGACTCCCAGATACAGAGACCAGACAGACAGCTGTCAGAGATGAGAGGGTTGAGGGCTGGGTGAGACGGGTGAAGGGACTCAGCAAAGAAAAAAAGAAAGAAAAACTCATGGAAATGGACCACAGCAATGGGATTGGCTGGCGTAAGTGGTGTGGAGGGAGGTAGGAGAAGGTAGAGGAGGCGTAAATGGTGATGGAGACTTGAGTTGGGGTGGTGAACACACAATACAATATACACATGACGTTTTATGGAATTGTGCACGTGAAACCTCGTAATTTTATGAACCAACTAGAGGCCCGGTGCATGGAGTCATGCACAATAAAAGGGAATGAATTAGAAGGAATATTTTAGAGGCCGGGGAGGGACCACGGGAGGGCTCCAGGTCATGTCCGGCCCATCTCACCCAGTCCCGATCGGCCGAACCCCAGCAGCAAGCTAACCTGCCGGTTGGAGCGTCTGCCCCCTGGTGGTCAGTGCACGTCATAGCGATTGGTCGACCAGTCGGTTGTCTGCCTCCTGGTGGTCAATCAGGGCACATCATAGCAACTGGTCGTACTGTCGAATGGTAGGAGGGACATTTAGCATATTAGGCTTTTATATATATACATGTCACCCCAATACATTCAATTAAAAAAAAAAAAGGTAAGACTCATCAATGTTGAGTCCTGGGACATTATTATCCTAAGGCAGTGGTTCTCAACCTTCCTAAGGCCGAGGCCCTTGAATACAGCTCCTCATGTTGTGGTGACCACCCAACCATAAAATTATTTTCGTTGCTGCTTCATCACTGTCATGTGGCTGCTGTTATGAATCGTCATGGCAATATCTGATCTGCAGGATGGATTTTCATGGTGACACATTGAACATCATTAAAGCATCGTGATCAATCACAAAAGCAATATGTAATGATCTATGTGTTTTCCGACGGTCTTAGGCGACCCCTGTGAAAGGGTTGCTCGACCCCCAGAGGGGTCGCGGCCCACAGGTTGAGAACCACTGTCTAAGGGATTCTGATGTTCCGATGCTCTGAAGATTGGCTGGTATTTGAGTTAACGTGTGTGCAAAGAGAAAGAGCAGAGAATGCCCACGAAGGCAGAAGACGACCAAGTCGATGGGCACACAGGCTGGGTGCCTCAACGGGCACAGGGGCTGGGTGGCTCAATGGGCACACAGGCTGGGTGCCCTGACATCTCCTTTCCTCTCCAGGCGATGCCATGTGGAAGGTTCACTACGTCACCCCCATCTTCCAGCCGCCGGGAGCCCAGGCCTGCTATGAGACCGACTACTGCCAATGTATCGGGGAGAACGTCACCTACCACGACCCCCCCCTGCTCTTCGACCTCTCCAAGGACCCCTCCGAGTCCACCCCGCTGACCCCGGACTCGGAACCGCTGTACGACCTGGTCATCCAGACGGTGGCCGACGCCGTCAAGGAACACAGGAAGACCATCACCCCGGTCCAGCAGCAGCTGGGGCCCGAACGGAACCGGCAATTCGTGTGGTTGATGAGCTGCTGTGGGGTCTTTCCGTTCTGCTTTTGCGACAAGGAGGGTGAGGAATCAGCCAGGCAAGCAGCCATTTGATGGACAGCCGGCCACCAAAGGCCGCCAAATGCGGCCGACATAGGTCCTTTGAAATAGGCAAGGAATGGATGTGAAAGCCAATAAAATTCTCCACCGTTCTCGATGATGAAACACCCATTGGTTGTAATGCCATCCATAACGTTTTGCGGGGGGATTGTTGGTGCTCAATGTTTATCTCATTTCCAACTGTTTGTTTTTTTAAGAATATATTTTTATTGATTTCAGAGAGGACGGGAGAGGGAGAGAGAGAAACATCGGCGATTAGAGAGGATCATGGATCCGTTGCCTCCTATGGGATCGGGCCGAAGCTGGCAGTGGGACATCCCCTGAGGGGTCCCGGATTGGAGAGGGTGCAGACCAGGCTGAGGGTCCCACCCCAAACCCCTTGCACGAATTTCATGCACTGGGCCTCTAGCATATATATATTAATATATATATATTTAATATATATATTAAAACCCACAACTTTTTAAATGTATACATTCCTTGCGTTTTGGTGAAGGTATCATAGGTTGAAACTCCAACCCTTACAAAGAAATTGGCAAGCGACAGACGCCCTGTTCAACGTATCCCCTTGACTTGATCAAGAAACTCACCCCACCTTCCATTAGCGTCTTAAAGGGAATTCCTTCATAGATGCCCCTGAAACAGTAAACGACTTTAGTGGGGAAATAATTTTCTGGTAGAAATAGCTGAGCACAAAAATTAGACAAAGTCAGACAAGCAGAGAGGGAGTCATTCAAGTATACATAGGTTATTACCTGAAGTTTTAAAAGTATATTTTTATTGATTTCAGAAAGAGAGAGAGAGAGAAACATTAATGATGAGAGAGAATCACGGATCGGCTACCTCCTGCACGCCCCCCACTGGGGGTCAAGCCCACAACCCGGGCATGTGCCCTTGACCGGGAATCGAACCCTGACCTCCTGGTTCATGGGTCGACGCTCAATCACTGAGCCACACTGGCTGGGGCCATCTGAATTTTTCTCAACAAGAATACATGAATCACCATTCGTATTTATGATTTAACTAGAGGCCTGGTGCACAAAATCCATGCACTGGGGCGGGGGTTCCATTAGTCCAGCCTGCACCCTCTCACAATCCAGGACCCCTGGCTCCTAACCACTCGCCTGTCTGATTGCCCCTAACTGCCCTCTCCTGCCGGCCTGATCGCCCCTCAGCGCTGCCCTGTCAGCCTGATTGCCCCCAACTGCCCTCCCCTGCCGGCCTGATCGCCCCCAACTGCCCTCCCCTGCCGGCCTGGTCGCCCCCAACTGCCCTCCCCTGCCGGCCTGGTCGCCCCCAACTGCTCTCCCCTGCTGGCCTGGTCGCCCCCAACTGCCCTCCCCTGCCGGCCTGATTGCCCCCTAACTGCCCTCCCCTGCCGGCCTGGTCGCCCCCTAACTGCCCTCCCCTGCCGGCCTGATCGCCCCCTAACTGCCCTCCCCTGCCGGCCTGATCGCTCCCTAACTGCTCTCCCCTGCCGGCCTGGTCGCCCCCTAACTGCCCTCCCCTGCCACCCTGATCGCCCCTAACTGCCCTCCCCTGCTGGCCTGGGCGCCCCCAACTGCTCTCCCCTGCCGGCCAACTTGTGACAATGTGAGGGCATTGCGTGAGGGCGCGAGGGCCACCTCTGGTTTTATTAGTATAGATTTACTCATCCCTTGGGTCCATGATAAGCTGGAACTGGGCGGCCAGCATGATCCAGGGGCTGAGTGGAATGTGGAGCAAAGATGTCTATGTTTTTCTGTCCTGAGACAGTATTGTTTCAGCAAAAGAGAGAGAGAAGAAAAGAGAGAGAGAAAGAGAGAGAGAGAGAGAGAGAGAGAGAGAGAGAGAGACATCAATGTGAGAGAGACACGTTGACTGGTTGCCTCCCGCATTCGCACTGACCAGGGTCGGGGATCCAACCAGGAACCGAGGTACATGCCCTTGACTGGGAATTGAACTGGGGACCCCCTTTCGGGGCACAGGCTGGAACTCTAACCATGAGCCACACTGGCCAGGGCCACCCCCACTCTTTGGATCCTGGATATAACTGCTCTGAGGAAACGATGCATCTCGCTGAAATGGCCTTCTGAGGTTTAAACATTTGATGACATCAGGGTTTACCGATGAAATCTATCCATTCTCGTATCTGGAGACCAAGCGTCTGAGATCCTGGTGTCCCCAGGGCCACACTCCCTCCTGTGGATCCTGGAGAATGGGTGTCCCAGGGCCCTGCTCCCTCCTGTCCATCCTGGAGACCGGGTGTCCCCAGGGCCCTGCTACCTCCTGTCAATCCTGGAGACCGGGTGTCCCCAGGGCCCTGCTCCCTCCTGTCCATCCTGGAGACCGGGTGTCCCCGGGCCCTGCTCCCTCCTGTCCATCCTGGAGACGGGGTGTCCCAGGGCCCTGCTCCCTCCTGTCCATCCTGGAGACCGGGTGTCCCAGGGCCACACTCCCTCCTGTCGATCCTGGAGACGGGGTGTCCCAGGGCCCTGCTCCCTCCTGTCCATCCTGGAGACCGAGTGTCCCAGGGCCCTGCTCCCTCCTGTCCATCCTGGAGACCGGGTGTCCCAGGGCCCTGCTCCCTCCTGTCGATCCTGGAGACCGGGTGTCCCAGGGCCCTGCTCCCTCCTGTCCATCCTGGAGACTGGGTGTCCCAGGGCCCTGCTCCCTCCTGTCCATCCTGGAGACCGGGTGTCCCAGGGCCCTGCTCCCTCCTGTCGATCCTGGAGACCGGGTGTCCCAGGGCCCTGCTCTCTCCTGTCGATCCTGGAGACGGGGTGTCCCAGTGTCCTGCTGCCTCCTGTCGATCCTGGAGACCGGGTGTCCCAGGGCCCTGCTCCCTCCTGTCGATCCTGGAGACCGGGTGTCCCCAGGGCCAGGCACCCTCCTGTCGATCCTGGAGACCGGGTGTCCCCAGGGCCCTGCTCCCTCCTGTCGATCCTGGAGACCAGGTGTCCCCAGGTCCCTGCTCCCTCCTGTCGATCCTGGAGACCGGGTGTCCCCAGGGCCCTGCTCCCTCCTGTCCATCCTGGAGACCGGGTGTCCCCGGGCCCTGCTCCCTCCTGTCCATCCTGGAGACGGGGTGTCCCAGGGCCCTGCTCCCTCCTGTCCATCCTGGAGACCGGGTGTCCCAGGGCCACACTCCCTCCTGTCGATCCTGGAGACGGGGTGTCCCAGGGCCCTGCTCCCTCCTGTCCATCCTGGAGACCGAGTGTCCCAGGGCCCTGCTCCCTCCTGTCCATCCTGGAGACCGGGTGTCCCAGGGCCCTGCTCCCTCCTGTCGATCCTGGAGACCGGGTGTCCCAGGGCCCTGCTCCCTCCTGTCCATCCTGGAGACTGGGTGTCCCAGGGCCCTGCTCCCTCCTGTCCATCCTGGAGACCGGGTGTCCCAGGGCCCTGCTCCCTCCTGTCGATCCTGGAGACCGGGTGTCCCAGGGCCCTGCTCTCTCCTGTCGATCCTGGAGACGGGGTGTCCCAGTGTCCTGCTGCCTCCTGTCGATCCTGGAGACCGGGTGTCCCAGGGCCCTGCTCCCTCCTGTCGATCCTGGAGACCGGGTGTCCCCAGGGCCCTGCTCCCTCCTGTCGATCCTGGAGACCGGGTGTCCCCAGGGCCAGGCACCCTCCTGTCGATCCTGGAGACCGGGTGTCCCCAGGGCCCTGCTCCCTCCTGTCGATCCTGGAGACCAGGTGTCCCCAGGTCCCTGCTCCCTCCTGTCGATCCTGGAGACCGGGTGTCCCCAGGGCCCTGCTCCCTCCTGTCCATCCTGGAGACCGGGTGTCCCAGGGCCCTGCTCCCTCCTGTCGATCCTGGAGACCGGGTGTCCCAGGGCCCTGCTCCCTCCTGTTGATCCTGGAGACTGGGTGTCCCAGGGCCCTGCTCCCTCCTGTCGATCCTGGAGACGGGGTGTCCCAGGACGACACTCCCTCCTGTCCATCCTGGAGACCGGGTGTCCCCAGGGCCCTGCTCCCTCCTGTCCATCCTGGAGACCGGGTGTCCCCAGGGCCCTGCTCCCTCCTGTCCATCCTGGAGACCGGGTGTCCCCAGGGCCCTGCTCCCTCCTGTCCATCCTGGAGACCGGGTGTCCCAGGACCCTGCTCCCTCCTGTCGATCCTGGAGACCGGGTGTCCCAGGGCCCTGCTCCCTCCTGTCCATCCTGGAGACCGGGTGTCCCAGGGCCCTGCTCCCTCCTGTCGATCCTGGAGAACGGGTGTCCCAGGACCCTGCTCCCTCCTGTCCATCCTGGAGACCGGGTGTCCCAGGGCCCTGCTCCCTCCTGTCCATCCTGGAGACCGGGTGTCCCAGGGCCACACTCCCTCCTGTCGATCCTGGAGACGGGGTGTCCCAGGGCCCTGCTCCCTCCTGTCCATCCTGGAGACCGGGTGTCCCAGGGCCACACTCCCTCCTGTCGATCCTGGAGACGGGGTGTCCCAGGGCCCTGCTCCCTCCTGTCCATCCTGGAGACGGGGTGTCCCAGGGCCCTGTTCCCTCCTGTCCATCCTGGAGACGGGGTGTCCCAGGGCCCTGCTCCCTCCTGTCCATCCTGGAGACCGGGTGTCCCAGGGCCCTGCTCCCTCCTGTCGATCCTGGAGACTGGGTGTCCCCAAGGCCGAGCTCCCTCCAGAGGCTCCAGGGAGGGTCCCCCCTGCTCTCCCAGTGCCTGGGGCTCCAGACGTCCCTGGGCTGGTGGCCGCCACCCTCCCTCCCGTCTCTGCCTCCCTCCGTCTCCACATGGCTTCTCCTCTGTGTGTGCGTCCCCTCTTCTGTGTCCGACAAAGACCCTGTCCCTGGAGGGAGGCCCCTCCCTGACCCAGGACGGCCTCGTCTCCGAGCCTTCCCTTCATCCCGTCTGCAAAAATAATTTCTTCCGAATAAGCACGCACTCAGATCACCACACCTTTCCTTTGCGATATTTTCCAGCCGCCCCTGAATTCGTCTGGCTCTCTGCGTGTTTTCAAGGACGGCCCAACTGGCCGCCATAAAGCTTGTATTCTTGACGCGCCACCTGGTATCGTCGCAAAATAAAAATGCCTTAGGGTTGATTCATGAATCTTTACGGGAAGCAGCCAGGGACCCGCTGGGACCGGCCTGGCTGCCATCTGGGATAAAGTTGGAAACGGGTAGCGTCTCGCGAGCCTGCTGCCGGCTCACAGGACACCTTTTATGCGGTAGGAGCCGCCCAAGAAATGAAATTTCAGAGAGAGAGAGAGAGAGAGAGAGAGAGAGAGAGAGAGAGAGAGAGAGAGAGAGGAATTCCACGTCCAGGCCGACGTCAATGGAAAAAGGGGGGTGGGTCGGAAAAGCCAAGAGAATGAGGCGAGGAGTCATTTTCTAGGTTTCCGTTCAGAGAGAAAGAACATTGTCGAGCATTTCTTCTTCTTTTCATTGAAAACGGAAGAATCGTAAGATTCAGACGAAACCCACGGAGATTGGCAGCAACGGAATCACAGACGCCACCTCTAATAATAAAATCACAGACTATATGATATATAATATATGATATAGGATATATGATATATAATGTATAATGTATAATATATAATATATAATATATAATATATAATATATAATATATAATATATAATATATAATATATATGTATTATATATAATAATAAAAGTGTCATAGGCTCATTAGACCAGACAGCCGAATGACTTTCCGGCAGCAGGGGCTGAGGCAGGGGCAGTTAGGGGTGAGCAGTTGGGGTGATCAGGCAGGCAGGCAGAGTGGTTAGGGGCGATCAGGCAGGCAGAGTGGTTAGGGGTGATCAGGCAGGCAGGTGAGTGGTTGGGGTGATCAGGCAGGCAGGCGAGTGGTTAGGGGTGATCAAGCAGGCAGAGGGGTTAGGGGTGATCAGGAGGGCAGGCAGAGGGGTTAGGGGCGATCAGGCAGGCAGGTGAGTGGTTAGGGGTGATCAGGCAGGCAGGTGAGTGGTTAGGGGTGATCAGGCATGCAGGTGAGTGGTTAGGGGCGATCAGGCAGGCAAGCAGGCGAGCTATCCAGAGCCAGCAGTCCCGGATTGCGAGAGGGATGTCCGACTGCCGGTTTAGGCTGTAATTGGGCCTAAACCGGCAGTCAGACATCCCCCGAGGGGTCCCAGATTGAGAGAGGGTGCAGGCCAGGCTGAGGGACGCCCCTAAACTCCCCCTCTGTGCATGAATTTCATGCACCGGGCATCTAGTCATAGTAGAAAACATGACGTCTAAAACATTAGTACTCTTCTTACCACCTTCTAAATTCTTCTAGTGGCTCCGTGGTTGAGCATCGACCTAGGAACCAGGAGGTCAGGGTTCGATTCCCGGTCAAGGGCACAGGCTCGGGTTGCGGGCTCGATCCCCAGTAGGGGGCGTGCAGGAGGCAGCCGGTCTATGATTCTCTCTTCTCATGGATGTTTCTCTCTCTCTCTCCCTCTCCCTTCCTCTCTGAAATCCATAAAAAACATATACATATATATTTTTAAAAGACTCTCTTTGTCGTAAAAAAAAAAAAATCAATATGGAAATTCCACTCCCCGGTAAAAATTCTTCCACCTCAAATGCTATACACTCGACGGGCGATTTGGAAACAGTAGGAGGAACAGGAGGTGGATAGTAGAACCATCCACCCTGGAGTTAAAACACCCACAGAAATTGTTAAAAATGCTGGAAAAAATGCCCCAACCATTGGGTGGACCCTCACGCCCAAGGCGCCAAGGACCGCTACCGATGGGATGCGAGAGTCATTTGAATAAATGGACGATGAGTCTGCCTTTGGATCTCACACACACACACACACACACACACACACACACACACACACACACCAGGAATAATGGGCTACGGCGAGTTTTATTCATGCCGGACAGATGTTGAATTCATCACCGCCTTCCCGCTAATGCGTATACCAGCTCCAGGGACGCCGGGGACGAAATCTAGACTCGCTTGTTATTTTTGAGGAGTTCCTTGGAATTATTATTATTTTTTATTATTTTGTTTTCAGTCCAGATGGAATCCCAGGCTCGCTGGCTGTGGTGGCCAAGGGCGGGGGGGGGGGGGGGTAGGGGGCGTACAGGAGGCAGCCGATCCGTGATTCTCTCTCACCATGGATGTTTCTATCTCTCTCTCCCTCTCCCTTCCTCTCTGAAATCAATAAAAAAAATATATATATATATATATATATATATGTATATATATATATATATATATATATATATATATATATATATATATATACATACATATATTGAAACAAAAAGTACGGACTGGTCCCCGGCCCTAGCTGGTGTGGCTCAGTGGATAGAGCGTCGGCCTGCGGACGGAAGGGTCCCGGGTTCGATTCCGGTCAAGGGCACATGCAGGAGGCAACCATTCATTTTGTTTCTCTCACATCGATATTTCTCTCTCTGTCTTCCTCTCTCTCTAAAAAAAATCAATGGAAAAATATCCTTTGGTGAGTATTAAAAATAAAAAAAAAAAGAATGTATTGATCCCCAAAAAGAAATTGACTGAAAATAGAATTAGGTTTGAATAGAGTAGCTTAATTTTTAAAAAAATATGTTTTTTATTGATCTCAGGGAGGAAAGGAGAGAGAGAGAGAGAGATCCATGATGAGAGAGAATCATGGATCTTCTGCCTCCCGTACGCCCCCTATTGGGGTTCGAGCCCACAACCCGGGCCTGTGCGCTTGACCGGGAATCGAACCCGTCCATGAATGTCGAATTACTGTCATGCACTTGAAGCGGATCTAATACTGTCTGTCCGTTATAAGTGAAAATAAATGGAAAACGTGCCCACAAAGCCAACATCGGTTTGGCCCAGATTCCGCCAGCCACCCATACAGTAGAGTTCTACCCACTGGCCGCGGTTCTCAACCTGTGGGTCGCGGCCCCTTTGGGGGTCGGACGCCCCTTTCCCAGGGGTCGCCTCAGACCGTCGGAAAACACATCGATAATCACATATTGGTTTTGTGATTGATCACTGAGCTTTCATGGTGTTCGATGTGTCACCATGAAAATCCATCCTGCCGATCAGAGGTTTCCATGACGATTCGTAACAGCAGCCACATGACAGCGATGACGTAGCCACGAGAATAATGTTATGGTTGGGGGTCCCCACAGCATGGGGAGCTGCGTTCAAGGGTCGCGGCCTTAGGAAGGTTGAGAACCACTGATATAGATATAGATATAGATATATAGATATACATAGATATATAGATGATATAGATATAGATGATATAGATATAGATATAGATATAGATATAGATATAGATATAGGTATGTATAGGTATAGGTATAGATATAGATATAGATATAGATATAGATATAGATGTACATATAGATATAGATGATATAGATATAGATAAGATATAGATATAGATATAGATATAGATATAGATATAGAGATAGAGGTATAGGTATAGGTATAGGTATAGATATAGATGATATAGATATGGATATAGATGATATAGATATAGATATAGATGATATAGATATAGATATAGATGATATAGATATAGATGATATAGATATAGATGATATAGATATAGATATAGATGATATAGGTATAGATGATATATAGTGATGAAGTAGCAACGAGAATAATGTTATGGTTGGGAGTCCCCACAGCATGAGGAGCTGTATTCAAGGGTTGCGGCCTTAGGAAGGTTGAGAACCACAGATATAGATATAGATATAGATATAGATATAGATATAGATATAGATATAGATATAGATATAGGTATAGGTATAGATGTAGATATAGATATAGATGATATAGATATGGATATAGATGATATAGATATAGAAATAGATATAGATGATATAGATATAGATATAGATGATATAGATATAGATGATATAGATATAGATGATATAGATATAGATGATATAGATATAGGTATAGGTATAGATATAGATATAGATATAGATATAGATATAGATATAGATATAGATGATATAGATATAGATGATATAGATATAGATGATATAGATATAGATGATATAGATATAGATGATATAGATATAGTGATGAAGCAGCAACGAGAATAATGTTATGGTTGGGGGTCCCCACAGCCTGAGGAGCTGTATTGAAAGGCCCAGAAGGTTGAGAACCACTGACCTAAGGGACTGAGAGAAAGAATAAAAATGCACATTTCCCCAACCATTGCACGGTTTGAAAGGAAACGTTAGGGCAAGGGATGTATTTCATTTTCCGAGGTTTCGCGTGACTTCCTCAACATTTGAATCCTTGTCGGTTTATCACAGCAAGAGAGCAAGTTATGTGGCCTGGGGGAGGGGGCGGTCATACCCGTTCCTGCCTTTTTTTTGTTTGTTTTTTAATCTTTATTGTTGAAAGAATTCAATATATTTCTTTTTTTTTTCCCCCATCGACCCCCGCTATCCCGTCCACCCCCCCACCAATACCCTCCCCCCTTCCGCCATTGTCTGCATCCACGGGTGACGTATAGATGAATACAAGGCCTTTGGTTGATTATCTCCCACCCACCCACCCACCCACCCACCCACCCTCCCCCGCCTGCCGTCTGAGATTCCACACTCTGTTCCTTGCTTCCATGTCTCTGGATCCACTCGGTTCATTGGTTTATTTTGTTAATTTCTCTGCCCGGTTTTTGCATGGCCCATGAGCTAAGAATCGTTTCTATAGTTTCAAATGTTAATTTTTTAAAAATATATATCGTATTGATTTTTTTACAGAGAGGAAGGGAGAGGGATCGGGAGTTAGAAACATCGATGAGAGAGAAACATCGATCAGCTGCCTCCTGCACACTCCCCCCCACTGGGGATGTGCCCGCAACCAAGGTCCATGCCCTTGACCAGGAATCGAACCCGGGACCCTTCGGTCCGCAGGCTGACGCTCTATCCACTGAGCCACACCAGTTAGGGCTAAAAATGTTACTTTTTAAAATATGTATTTTTATTATTGACTAGAGGCCTGGTGCATGAAATTCGTGGCTCAATGGGCACATGGGCTGGGTGGCTCAATGGGCATATGGGCTGTCCCTCGAGGGATGTCTGGTGGGATTGGGCCTAAATAGGCAGCCGGACTTCCCTCTCATAATCCTGGACTGCTGGTTCCTAATCGCTCACCTGCCTGCCGGCCTGGTCACCCCTAACTGCCCCTTCCCTGCCGGCCTGGTCACTCCCAGATTCCCCACCCTCCCCACCCGCCTGGTAGCCCCACGCAGACGGCTGTTCAATGGTTTGGCCGTCCCTCACTAACCCCCTTGGCAGCCTGGTCATAAGCAGCCATCTTGTGAGGGCGTGATGGTCAATTTGCATATTCCTGCTTTATTATGTCGGATCTCAGAGAGGAAGGGAGAGGGGGAGAGAGAGAGAGAAACGTCCATGATGAGGGAGAATCATGGACCGGCTGCCTCCTGCACGCCCCCGACTGGGGATCGAGCCAGTAACGCAGGCCTGTGCCCTTGTCCGGGATTCGAACCCGGAACTCCTGGTCCTTAGGTCGATGCTCAACCCCTGAGCCACGCCGGCCGGGGCCAATGGCTGCTTCTCACGACGCGTCCTCACCCTCCTTGTCGCAAAAGCAGAACGGAAAGACCCCGCAGCAGCTCATCAACCACACGAATTGCCGGTTCCGGTCGGGCCCGAGCTGCTGCTGGACCGGGGCGAGGGTCTTCCTGTGTTCCTCGACGGCGACGGCCACCGTCTGGAGGACGAGGTCGTACAGAGGCTCCGAGTCCGGGGTCAGCGGGGTGGACTCGGAGGGGTCCAGGGAGAGGTCGAAGAGCAGGGGGGGGTCGTGGTAGGTGACGTTCTCCCCGATGCATTGGCACAAGCCGGTCTCGTAGCAGGCCTGGGCTCCCGGCGGCTGGAAGATGGGGGTGACGTAGAGAACCTTCCACAGGGCGTCGCCTGGAGAGGAAACGAGACGGCAGGGCACCCAGCCCGTGTGCCCATTGAGCCACCCAGCCCGTGTGCCCGTTGAGCCACCCAGCCCATATGCCAACTGAGACACGCAGCCCGTGTGCCCATTGAGCCCCCCAGCCCATATGCCCTTTGAGCCCCCCAGCCCATATGCCCATTGAGGCACCCAGGCTGTGTTCCCATTGAGGCACCCAGCCAATATGCCCATTGAGACACCCAGCCCATAGGCCCATTGAGGCACCCAGCCCATATACCAATTGAGACAACCAGCCCATATGCCCACTGAGACACCCAGCCCATATGCCCTTTGAGCCCCCCAGCCCATATGCCCATTGAGACACCCAGCCCATATGCCCATTGAGGCACCCAGCCCATATGCCCATTGAGGCACCCAGCCCGTGTGCCCATTGAGCCACCCAGCCCGTGTGCCCGTTGAGCCACCCAGCCCATATGCCAACTGAGACACGCAGCCCGTGTGCCCATTGAGCCCCCCAGCCCATATGCCCTTTGAGCCCCCCAGCCCATATGCCCATTGAGGCACCCAGGCTGTGTTCCCATTGAGGCACCCAGCCAATATGCCCATTGAGACACCCAGCCCATAGGCCCATTGAGGCACCCAGCCCATATACCAATTGAGACAACCAGCCCATATGCCCACTGAGACACCCAGCCCATATGCCCTTTGAGCCCCCCAGCCCATATGCCCATTGAGACACCCAGCCCATATGCCCATTGAGGCACCCAGCCCATATGCCCATTGAGGCACCCAGCCCATATACCAATTGAGACAACCAGCCCATATGCCCACTGAGACACCCAGCCCATATGCCCTTTGAGCCCCCCAGCCCATATGCCCATTGAGACACCCAGCCCATATGCCCATTGAGGCACCCAGCCCATATGCCCATTGAGGCACCCAGCCCATACACCCATTGAGGCACCCAGCCCATATACCCATGGAGCCACCCAGCCCATATACCCATGGAGCCACCCAGCCCATATACCCATTGAGCCACCCTGCGCATATACCAATTGAGGCACCCAGCCCATATACCCATTGAGCCACCCAGCCCATATACCCATTGAGCCACCCTGCCCATATACCAATTGAGGCACCCAGCCCATGTACCCATTGAGCCACCTAGCCCATATACCCATTGAGCCACCCTACCCATATACCAATTGAGGCACCCAGCCCATATACCCATTGAGCCACCCTGCCCATATGCCCATTGAGCCACCCAGGCCGTGTTCCCATTGAGGCACCCAGCCCATATACCCATTGAGGCACCCAGCCCATATACCCATTGAGGCACCCAGCCCATATACCCATTGAGCCACCCAGACCCTGTGCACATTGAGCAACCCAGCCCATATGCCCATTGAGCAACCCAGCCCATATGCCCATTGAGCAACCGAGACCCTGTGCCCATTGAGGCACCCAGCCCATGTGCCCATTGAGCCTCCCAGCCCGTGTGCCCATTGAGCCACCCAGCCCGTGTGACCATTGACACACCCAGCCCATGTACCCATTGTCACACCCAATCCATGTGCCCATTGACACACCCAACCCATGTGCCCATTGACCCACCCAGCCCATATGCCCACTGAGACACCCAGCCCGTGTGCCCATTGAGCCACGCAGCCCGTGTACCCAGTGAGGCACACAGCCCATATGCCCATTGAGCCACCCAGCCTGTGTGTCCATTGAGGCACCCAGCCCATATGCCTGTTGAGGCACCCAGCCCGTGTGCCCATTGAGCCACCCAGCCCGTGTGCCCATTGACACACCCAACCCATGTGCCCATTGAGCCACCCAGCACATATGCCCATTGAACCACCCAGCCTGTGTGTCCATTGAGGCACCCAGGCTATATGCCCATTGAGGCACCCAGCCCATGTGCCCATTAAGCCACCCAGCCCATGTGCCCATTGAACCACCCAGTCCATGTACCCATTGACACACCCAACCCATGTGCCCATTGAGCCACCCAGCACATATGCCCATTGAGCCACCCAGCCTGTGTGTCAATTGAGCCACGCAGCCCATATGCCCACTGAGGCACCCAGGCCATATGCCCATTGAGACACCCAGCCCATATACCCATGGAGGCACCCAGCACTTAAACCCATTAAGGCACCCAGCCAATATACCCATTGAGACACCCAGCCCGTGTGACCATTGAGCAACCCAACCCATATACCCATTGAGGCATTCAACCCATGTGCCCATTGAGCCACCCAGCACATATGCCCATTGAGCCACCCAGCCTGTGTGTCCATTGAGTCACCCAGCCCATATGCCCATTGAGCAACCCAGCCCATGTGTCCATTGAGCCACCCAACACATATGCCCATTGAGAAACCCAGCCCGTGTGCCCATTGAGCCACCCAGCCCGTGTGCCCAGTGAGGCACCCAGCCCATATGCCCTTTGAGCCACCCAGCCCGTGTGCCCATTGACACACCCAACCCATGTGCCCATTGAGCCACCCAGCACATATGCCCATTGAGCCACCCAGACCATGTGCCCATTGAGCAACCCAGCCCATATACCCATTGAGCCACCCAGGCCATATACCAATTGAGGCACCCAGCCCATATACCCGTTGAGCCACCCAGCCCATATACCCATTGAGCCACCCTGCCCATATGCCCATTGAGCCACCCAGGCCGTGTTCCCATTGAGGCACCCAGCCCATAAGCCCATTGAGCCACCCGGGCCGTGTTCCCATTGAGACACCAAGCACATAAACCCATTAAGGCACCCAGCCAATATACCCATTGAGACACCCAGCCCGTGTGACCATTGAGCAACCCAACCCATATACCCATTGAGGCATTCAACCCATGTGCCCATTGAGCCACCCAGCACATATGCCCATTGAGCCACCCAGCCTGTGTGTCCATTGAGGCACCCAGCCCATATGCCCACTGAGGCACCCAGCCCATATGCCCATTGAGACACCCAGCCCATATACCCATTGAGACACCCAGCCCATATACCCATTGAGCCACCCAGACCCTGTGCCCATTGAGCAACCCAGCCTGTGCCCTTTGAGCCACCCAGACCCTGTGCCCATTGAGCAACCCAGCCCATATGCCCATTGAGCCACCCAGACCATGTGCCCATTGAGCCACCCAGACCCTGTGCCCATTGAGGCACCCAGCCCCTATGCCCATTGAGCCACCCAGCCCCTATGCCCACTGAGGCACCCAGCCCCTATGCCCATTGAGGCACCCAGCCCATATACCCGTTGAGCCACCCAGCCCATATACCCATTGAGCCACCCAGCCCATATACCCATTGAGCCACCCTGCCCATATGCCCATTGAGCCACCCAGGCCGTGTTCTCATTGAGGCACCCAGCCCATATGCCCATTGAGCCACCCAGGCCGTGTTCCCATTGAGCCAACCAGCCCATATGCCCATTGAGCCACCCAGGCCGTGTTCCCATTGAGGCACCCAGCCCATATGCCCATTGAGACACCCAGCCCATATACCCATTGAGGCACCCAGCACATAAACCCATTAAGGCACCCAGCCAATATACCCATTGAGACACTCAGCCCGTGTGACCATTGAGCAACCCAACCCATATACCCATTGAGGCATTCAACCCATGTGCCCATTGAGCCACCCAGCACATATGCCCATTGAGCCACCCAGCCTGTGTGTCCATTGAGGCACCCAGCCCATATGCCCACTGAGGCACCCAGCCCATATGCCCTTTGAGCCACCCAGCCCGTGTGCCCATTGACACACCCAACCCATGTGCCCATTGAGCCACCCAGCCCGTGTGCCCAGTGAGCCACCCAGCCCATATGCCCATTGAGCCACCCAGCCCATATGCCCATTGAGGCACCCAGCCCATGTGCCCATTGAGCAACCCAGTCCTTATGCCCATTGAGCCACCCAGACCCTGAGCCCATTGAGGCACCCAGCCCGTGTGTCCATTGAGCCACCCAGCCCGTGTGACCATTGAGCCACCCAACACATATGCCCTTTGAGAAACCCAGCCCGTGTGCCCATTGAGCCACCCAGCCCATGTACCCATTGTCACACCCAATCCATGTGCCCATTGACACACCCAACCCATGTGCCCATTGACCCACCCAGCCCATATGCCCACTGAGACACCCAGCCCGTGTGCACATTGAGCCACCCAGCCCGTGTACCCAGTGAGGCACACAGCCCATATGCCCATTGAGCCACCCAACCCATGTGCCCATTGACACACCCAACCCATGTGCTCATTGAGCCACCCAGCCCATATGCCCATTGAGCCACCCAGCCTGTGTGTCCATTGAGCCACCCAGCCCATATGCCCATTGAGAAACCCAGCCTGTGTGTCCATTGAGCCACCCAGACCCTGTGCCCATTGAGGCACCCAGGCCATATGCCCATTGAGGCACCCAGCCCATGTGCCCATTAAGCCACCCAGCCCATGTGCCCATTGAACCACCCAGTCCATGTACCCATTGACACACCCAACCCATGTGCCCATTGAGCCACCCAGCACATATGCCCATTGAGCCACCCAGCCCATATGCCCATTGAGCCACCCAGCCGGTGTGTCAATTGAGCCACGCAGCCCATATGCCCACTGAGGCACCCAGGCCATATGCCCATTGAGACACCCAGCCCATATACCCATGGAGGCACCCAGCACTTAAACCCATTAAGGCACCCAGCCAATATACCCATTGAGACACCCAGCCCGTGTGACCATTGAGCAACCCAACCCATATACCCATTGAGGCATTCAACCCATGTGCCCATTGAGCCACCCAGCACATATGCCCATTGAGCCACCCAGCCTGTGTGTCCATTGAGGCACCCAGCCCATATGCCCATTGAGAAACCCAGCCCGTGTGCCCATTGAGGCACCCAGCCCGTGTGCCCTTTGAGCCACCCAGCCCGTGTGTCCATTGAGCCACCCAGTCCATATGCCCATTGAGCCACCCAGCCCGTGTGTCCATTGAGCCACCCAGCCCATATGCCTGTTGAGGCACCCAGCCCGTGTGCCCATTGAGCCACCCAGCCCGTGTGCCCAGTGAGGCACCCAGCCCATGTGCCCATTGACACACCCAACCCATGTGCCCATTGAGCCACCCAGACCCTGTGCCCATTGAGCAACCCAGCCTGTGCCCATTGAGCAACCCAGCCCATATGCCCATTGAGCCACCCAGACCATGTGCCCATTGAGCAACCCAGCCTGTGCCCATTGAGCAACCCAGCCCATATGCCCATTGAGCCACCCAGACCCTGTGCCCATTGAGCAACCCAGCCTGTGCCCATTGAGCAACCCAGCCCATATGCCCATTGAGCCACCCAGACCATGTGCCCATTGAGCAACCCAGCATGTGCCCATTGAGCCACCCAGCCCATATGCCCTATGAGCCACCCAGACCCTGTGCCCATTGAGCCACCCAGCCCCTATGCCCACTTAGGCACCCAGCCCCTATGCCCATTGAGCCACCCAGCCCCTATGCCCACTGAGGCACCCAGCCCCTATGCCCATTGAGGCACCCAGGCCATATGCCCATTGAGCCACCCAGCCCATGTGCCCATTGAGGCACCCAGCCCATATGCCCATTGAGCCACCCAGCCCATGTGCCCATTGAGCCACCCAGTCCATGTACCCATTGACACACCCAACCCATGTGCCCATTGAGCCACCCAGCCCATATGCCCATTGAGCCACCCAGCCCATGTGCCCATTGAGCCACCCAGTCCATGTACCCATTGACACACCCAACCCATGTGCCAATTGAGCCACCCAGCCCATATGCCCATTGAGCCACCCAGCCTGTGTGTCAATTGAGCCACGCAGCCCATATGCCCACTGAGGCACCCAGCCCATATGCCCATTGAGCCACCCAGCCTGTGTGTCCATTGAGCCACCCAGCCCATATGCCCATTGAGGCACCCAGCCCATATGCCCATTGAGCCACCCAGCCCATATGCCTTTTGAGCCACCCAGCCTGTGTGTCCATTGAGCCACCCAGCCCATATGCCCATTGAGGCACCCAGCCCATATGCCCATTGAGCCACCCAGCCCATATGCCTTTTGAGCCACCCAGCCTGTGTGTCCATTGAGCCACCCAGCCCATATGCGCATTGAGGCACCCAGCCCATATGCCTTTTGAGGCACCCAGCCCGTGTCCCCATTGAGCCACCCAGCCCATATGCCCATTGAGCCACCCAGCCCATATACCCATTGAGGCACCCAGCCCATATGCCCATTGAGGAACCCAGCCCATATGCCCATTGAGCCACCCAGCCCATATACCCATTGAGGCACCCAGCCCATATGCCCATTGAGACACCCAGCCCATATGCCCATTGAGACACCCAGCCCATATGGCCATTGAGACACCCAGCCCATATGCCCATTGAGGCACCCAGCCCATATGCCCGTTGAGCCACCCAGCCCATATACCCATTGAGGCACCCAGCCCATATGCCCATTCAGGCACCCAGCTCATATGCCCATTGAGGCACCCAGCCCATGTGCCCATTGAGCCACCCAGCCCATATGCCCATTGAGCCACCCAGCCCATATACCCATTGAGGCACCCAGCCCATGTGCCCATTGAGCCACCCAGCCCATGTGCCCATTGAGAACCCACCCGTGTTCCCATTGAGCCACCCAGCCCATATACCCATTGAGCACCCACCCGTGTTCCCATTGAGGCACCCAGCCCATATACCCATTGAGGCACCCAGCACATATACCCATTGAGCAACCCAGCCCCTGTGCCCATTGAGCCACCCAGCTGTGTGTCCACTGAGGCACCCAGCCCGTGTGACCATTGAGGCACCCAGCCCATATACCCATTGGGCCACCCAGCCTATATACCCATTGAGCCACCCAGCCCATATACCCATTGAGACACCCAGCCCGTGTGACCATTGAGGCACCCAGCCCGTGTGCCCATTGAGCCACCCAGCCCATATACCCATTGAGCCAACCAGTCCATATACCCATTGAGCCACACAGCCCATATACCCATTGAGCCACCCAGCCCGTGTGACCATTGAGGAACCCAGCCTGTGTGCCCATTGAGCCACCCAGCCAATATGCCCATTGAGCCACCCATCCCATATGGCCATTGAGGCACCAGCCCATATGCCCATTGAGACACCCAGCCCATATGCCCATTGAGGCACCCTGCCCGTGTGACCATTGAGCCACCCAGCCCATATGCCCATTGAGCCACCCAGCCCATATGCCCATTGAGACACCCAGCCCATATGGCCATTGAGACACCCAGCCCATATGCCCATTGAGGCACCCAGCCCATATGGCCATTGAGACACCCAGCCCTTATGCCCATTGAGCCACCCAGCCCGTGTGACCATTGAGCAACCCAGCCCATATGCCCATTGAGCAACCCAGCCGATATGCCCATTGAGACACCCAGGCCGTGTTCCCATTGAGGCACCCAGCCCATGTGACCATTGAGGCACCCAGCCCATATGCCCATTGAGCCACCCAGCCCATATGCCCGTTGAGGCACCCAGCCCATATGCCCATTGAGGCACCCAGCACATATACCCATTGAGCCACCCAGCCCCTGTGCCCATTGAGCCACCCAGCTGTGTGTCCACTGAGGCACCCAGCCCGTGTGACCGTTGAGGCACCCAGCTTGTGTGCCCATTGAGCCACCCAGCCCATATACCCATTGAGCCACCCAGCCCATATACCCATTGAGCCACCCAGCCCATATACCCATTGAGACACCCAGCCCGTGTGCCCATTGAGCCACCCAGCCCGTGTGCCCATTCAGCCACCCAGGCCGTGTTCCCATTCAGGCACCCAGCACATATACCCATTGAGGCACCCAGCCCATATACCCATTGAGGCACCCAGCCTGTGTGCCCATTGAGACACCCAGCCGATATGCCCATTGAGACACCCAGCCGATATACCCATTGAGACACCCAGCCCATATGCCCATTGAGGCACCCAGCCCATATGCCCATTGAGGCACCCAGCCAATATGCCCATTGAGCCACGCAGCCCATATGCCCATTGAGCCACCCAGCCAATATGCCCATTGAGCCACGCAGCCCATATACCCATTGAGACACCCAGCCCATATGCCCATTGAGCCACCCAGGCCGTGTTCCCATTGAGGCACCCAGCCCGGGTGACCATTGAGCCACCCAGCCCATATACCCATTGAGACACCCAGCCCATATGCCCATTGAGCAACCCATCCCGTGTGACCATTGAGGCACCCAGCCCATATACCCATTGAGGCCCGCAGCCCATATACCCATTGAGGCACCCAGCACATATACCCATTGAGCCACCCAGCCCATATACCCATTGAGGCACCCATCCCATATACTCATTGAGGCACCCAGCCCATATGCCCATTGAGGCACCCAGCCCATATGCCCGTTGAGGCACCCAGCCCATATGCCCATTGAGCAACCCAGCCCGTGTGACCATTGAGGCACCCAGCCCATATACCCATTGAGCCACCCAGCCCATATGCCCATTGAACCACCCAGCCCATATACCCATTGAGCCACCCAGCCCATATACCCATTGAGGCACCCAGCCCATATGCCCATTGAACCACCCAGCCCATATACCCATTGAGGCACCCAGCCCATATACCCATTGAGCCACCCAGCCCCTGTGCCCATTGAGCCACCCAGCTGTGTGTCCACTGAGGCACCCAGCCCGTGTGACCATTGAGGCACCCAGCTTGTGTGCCCATTGAGCCACCCAGCCCATATACCCATTGAGCCACCCAGCCCATATACCCATTGAGCCACCCAGCCCATATACCCATTGAGACACCCAGCCCGTGTGACCATTGAGGCACCCAGCCCGTGTGCCCATTGAGCCACCCAGCCCATATACCCATTGAGCCAACCAGCCCATATACCCATTGAGCCACACAGCCCATATACCCATTGAGACACCCAGCCCATGTGACCATTGAGGAACCCAGCCTGTGTTCCCATTGAGCCACCCAGCCAATATGCCCATTGAGCCACCCAGCCCATATGGCCATTGAGGCACCCAGCCCATATGCCCATTGAGCCACCCAGCGCATATACCCATTGAGACACCCAGCCCGTGTGACCATTGAGCCACCCAGCCCATATACCCATTGAGCCACCCAGCCCATATGCCCATTCAGACAGCCAGCCTGTGTGACCATTGAGCCACCCAGCCCATATACCCATTGAGCCACCCAGCCCATATGCCCGTTGAGCCACCCAGCCCTTGTGCCCATTGAGCCACCCAGCCCTTGTGCCCATTCAGGCACCCAGCCCCTGTGCCCATTGAGCCCCCCAGCCTGTGTGTCCATTGAGGCACCCTGCCCATGTGCCCATCGACTTGATCATCTTCTGCCTTTGTGGGCATTCTCTGCTCTTTCTCTTTGCCCACATGTTAACTCAAATGCCAGCCAATCTTCAGAGCATCAGAACAATCGAATCCCTTCTTTAAAAAAATATATATTTTTTTTGATTTCAGAGAAGAAGGGAGAGGGAGAGAGAGAGACATCAATGATAAGAGAGAATCATGGATGGGATGCCTCCTGCACGCCCCCTACTCGGGATCAGCCCGAAACCTGGGCATGTGCCCTTGACCGGGAATCCAACTGGGACCTCCTGGTTCATAGGTGGATGCACAACCACTGAGCCACCGGGTCAGGCTAGAATCATCTATACTAATGAAAGGGTAATATGCTAATTAGCCTGGATAGATGGGATGTCTTCTGGACATCCTTCCGGACATCTTTATGGACAAAACCATTGTGGTGGGGGCCAAGGCAGAGGTGGTTAGGGGCGATCAGGCTGGCAGGGGAGAGCAGTTAGGGGCGATCAGGCCGGCAGGGCAAAGCAGTTAGGGGCGATCAGGCCGGCAGGGGAGAGCAGTTAGGTTCAATCAGGCAGGCAGAGGAGAGCAGTTAGGGACGATCAGGCCGGCACGGGAGGACAGTTAGGGGCGATCAGGCCTGCAGGGGAGGGCAGTTAGGAGCGATCAGGCCGGCAGGGGAGGGCAGTTAGGAGCGATCAGGCCGGCAGGGGAGAGCAGTTAGGGGCGATCAGGACGGCAGGGGAGAGCAGTTAGGGACGATCAGGCCGGCAGGGGAGGGCAGTTAGGGACGATCAGGCCGGCAGGGGAGAGCAGTTAGGGGCGATCAGGCCTGCAGGGGAGGGCAGTTAGGGGCGATCAGGCCGGCAGGGGAGGGCAGTTAGGGGCGATCAGGCCGGCAGGGGAGAGCCATTAGGGGCAATCAGGCCAGCAGGGGAGGGCAGTTTGGGGCGAACAGGCCTGCAGGGGAGAGCAGTTGGGGGCAATCAGGCTGGCAGGAAGAAAGAGGAGTTAGCGGCGATTAGGCAGGCAGGCAGGTGAGCGGTTAGGAGCCAGCGGTCCCAGATTGTGAGAGGGATGTCCGACTGCCGGTTTAGGCCCTATCCCAGGGGACATCCCCTCAAGGGTCTCAGATTGGAGAAGGTGCAGGTTGGGCTGAGGGACGCCCCTTCTATGCACAAATTTCGTGCACTAAGCCTCTAGTTTAGTATAACATCCCACGTCTCAAAATCGATGTTTCCTTGCTTTTTAAATGAATGTGTTGGGGTGACATTGGTTAATAGAATGATATAGGTTTCAGGTGTCGATTCTATAAGGCATCCACTGTACCCTGTATCGTGTGTTCATCACCCCAAGCCACGCCTCCTTCCAGCACCATTGATGTGGTTGACCGTCAAGCTCTCCCCCCTTCTCGCTGCCTCAACGCCCCACTTCCACCTGCCAATCCCATTGCTGTGGTTCGTTTCCATGAGTTTTTCTTTCTTTCTTTTTCTTTGCCGAGTCCCTTCATGCCGGGAGCCGGTCCATCCTTGCTGTTTCAAGGGACCTGGCATATATGGCATACGGTTCTTAATATGTTTGCTCACCTTCTTGGCGCTGTGTTTTAACCAAGGTCACCTCTCTGAGAAAGGTTGAATCCCCAGGTAGGGATTTTCCCCTGAAGTTAGGGAGGGAATAAAACCTCTTAACTAAGTGCCAGGCGGGTAATTAATCACTTTAACTACGAACAATCATGCTTAAGCTACATAATCCTTACTCCCTGGAATGGAGATAAGAAACGCCCTAACCTTTGTAATAGAGATTGATAGGATTGAATCAACTGGTATAAATACAGATGTAACAAGACAGCAAGATATAGAGAGAGAGACAGAAATTGGCACAGAACGTTCTCTAGAGACAGAAGAACTTCGCTGGAGAGAACATGGCAAAAGATCCTGGACTGAACCTGAATACAGAAATTGGCAAGAGAACCTGACTAGAACCTGGTGACTGAACCTGGCTGGAGAACCTGGACACAGAACCTGGCTGGAGAACCTGGAGAACCTAGCAAGAGAACATGGACACAGAACCTGGCTGGAGATCCGAAGCAGAACCTCTCTGGAGATCCAGACCAGAACTTGGCTGGAGATCCTGGCTAGGCTGCTGATCAACTGAACGCTGTCTCCGTGTCATTCCTTCTTTGCCGACTCCGTCTACGCCTTTGGGAACCCCTGGACCTGCTGGGGTTGGACCCCGGCACCTTCACCCGCCTCACCGAGCCCCCAACCCTCTCATCTCTGACAGCTGTCTGTCTGGTCTCTGTATCCATGAGTCTGTCTCGGCTTAGCCAAGGGTCCTGGGTTCGATTCCGGTCAAGGTCACATGCCCCTGTGGTGGGCTCGATCCCCAGTCGGGGCCGTTCAAGAGGCAGTCGGTCCATGATTCTCTCTCATCATGGATGTTTCTATCTCTCCCTCCCTTTTCCCTTCTTCTTTGAAATCGATAAAAAAAATTATATTTAAAAAGGTTATAAAAAAGAGAGCATGTCTCAAAGTTGATATTTCTGAACGTGGTCTCTCTGTCTTTCTGAAGGAGAGCAATTCTTAGAAACTTCCCAGAGAAGGCATTCTCAGCGCTGACGCTAGACGCAGAGGACTGGACTCGAGGTATAAAAATGAGGAAGTCGCCGAGACTACGGGGACCCCACTCTGGGCATCTGTTGGGCTCACGGGCGGGGGTACACTTACTGTCCTTGGGGCGCCAACGGGCGGCGTGGAGGAACCGACTGCAGTAGTGAAACAGGAACTCGTGCTCTGAACGCTGGGTCTCGCCCTGAAGCAATGGCAGGAGGTTCCGGCCGTCAATCACCCTGTAGAGTGTAGACACCCAGGAAGAAGGTGAGGCAAAGGCATTTGGTCATGGGGCTGTTGGAAGGATGCTCAGCGCATCCCATGACCTTCCGTGACCTTCCGTGGGCCCGGAGAACAGTGTGCTGAGCGGGCGGGAACAGCCATTGCCCCAAAGTCAACCAACGCACCCCGTGAATATCTCGGACAATTATTTTTTATGACTCCGGTTGGCTTAGGAACTTAAAAATTACATCGTCACTAACACTATTGTCTTTATTTTATTTTATGTGTTGATTGGTTTCAAAAGGAAGGGAGATGGAGAGAGAGATAGAAATATCAACGATGAGATAGAATCATGAGATAGAATCAATGATGAGATAGAATCTATCAGTGATGAGAGAGAATCATGGATCGGCTGCCTCCTGCACGCCCCCTACTGGGGATGGAGCCCACAACCCAGGCGTGTGCCCCTTTATTGGAATTGAACCTGGGACCTGTCCGTCCATAGGCCGATGCTCTACCCACTGAGCCAAACCAGCGAGGGCTGAATGGATCTTTCAGTCAGCTTGATAAATGCTGTTGTAAGTAGGGGGCGCTATCCAGTTATTTTAGAGGAACTCTCCGTGAATTCTATTACTGGCTGACACCGATGTTAAAAAATGGGAGAGGTCTCTTTTTGATTCTAATGAGCTTGGGTTCACACTTTCCTTCAAATGTAGATTATCTTTATTATATAAAGAAGGAAACATTAGCCAGGCCGGTGTGGCTCAGTGGTTGAGCATTGATCTGTAAACCAGGAGGTCATGGTTCGATTCCCGGTCAAGGGCACGTGCCCGGGTTACGGGCTTGATCCCCAGTAGGGGGCGTGCAGGAGGCGGCCGATCCATGATCCTCTCTCATCATGGACGTTTCTATCTCTCTCTCTCTTCCTCTCCCTTCCTCTCTGAAATCAATAAAATATATATTTTTAAAAAAGAAAGATATATTAACATAACTCTTTGGGCTTAGAAGGGTGAGGTGAAAGTCGGTTGAATCTACTGAAGTCCCTTTTAGAGCTGTTATCAAGGAATAATTAGAAAACCTACCTAGGTCAACAGCGACCAGAGAGAGGAAGGCAATATAATGACATTGGAAATATTTGTGAGAGAGTTCAAAATATCCACCGAAGGTCTGGCCTTCACCCCAGCCTTCTGGACCTGGGACACCAGACAGTAGGGAATTATTCTTCCTCTTATGTGGATGAGTGAGTTTGATTGGCCATATTCCCACCTCCAAGCCTTCCTGTCTCTATCTTCCTCCCAAATAAAGACTACAAAGTGACGAAGATGGGCCATCCTATCTAATAAAGAGGGAATATGCTAATTGACCATCACACCATCGCAAAGATGGCGGCGTCCACAGCCAATAAGGAGGGAATATGGTAATTGACTGCCATGCCCTCAAAGATGGTGGTGCCCACAGCCATAAGATGGCCGGCAGGGGAGGGCAGTTGGGGGCGATCAGGCAGGCAGGGGAAGGCAGTTGGGGGCGACCAGGTCTGCAGGGGAGGGCAGTTGGGGGCGGTCAGGCCAGCAGGGGAGGGCAGTTAGGGGCGATCAGGCTGGCAGGGGAGGGCAGTTGGGGGTGATCGGGCCAGCTGGGTAGGGCAGTTGGGGGCGATCAGGCCTGCAGGGGAGGGCAGTTGGGGGTGATCGGGCCAGCTGGGTAGGGCAGTTGGGGGCGATCAGGCCTGCAGGGGAGGGCAGTTGGGGGCGGTCAGGCCAGCAGGGGAGGGCAGTTGGGGGTGATCGGGCCAGCTGGGTAGGGCAGTTGGGGGCGATCAGGCCTGCAGGGGAAGGCAGTTGGGGGTGATCAGGCCGGCAGGGGAGGGTAGTTGGGGGCGATCAGGCCGGCAGGGGAGGGCAGTTGGGGGTGATCAGGCCAGCAGGGGAGGGTAGTTGGGGGCGATCAGGCCGGCAGGGGAGGGCAGTTGGGGGTGATCGGGCCAGCTGGGTAGGGCAGTTGGGGGCGATCAGGCCTGCAGGGGAGGGCAGTTGGGGGTGATCGGGCCAGCTGGGTAGGGCAGTTGGGGGCGATCAGGCCTGCAGGGGAGGGCAGTTGGGGGCGGTCAGGCCAGCAGGGGAGGGCAGTTGGGGGTGATCGGGCCAGCTGGGTAGGGCAGTTGGGGGCGATCAGGCCTGCAGGGGAAGGCAGTTGGGGGTGATCAGGCCGGCAGGGGAGGGTAGTTGGGGGCGATCAGGCCGGCAGGGGAGGGCAGTTGGGGGTGATCAGGCCAGCAGGGGAGGGTAGTTGGGGGCGATCAGGCCGGCAGGGGAGGGCAGTTGGGGGTGATCAGGCCTGCAGGGGAAGGCAGTTGGGGGTGATCAGGCCTGCAGGGGAGGGCAGTTGGGGGCGATCAGGCCAGCAGGGGAGGGTAGTTGGGGGCGATCAGGCCTGCAGGGGAAGGCAGTTGGGGGTGATCAGGCCTGCAGGGGAGGGCAGTTGGGGGCGATCAGGCCAGCAGGGGAGGGTAGTTGGGGGCGATCAGGCTGGCAGGGGAGGGCAGTTGGAGGGCGACCAGGCCGGCAGGGGAGGGCAGTTGGGGGTGACCAGGCCTGTAGGGGAGGGCAGTTGGGGGCGACCAGGCCAGCAGGGGAGGGCAGTTGGGGGTGATCAGGCCTGCAGGGGAGGGCAGTTGGGGGCAATCAGGCCAGCAGGGAAGGGTAGTTGGGGGCGATCAGGCCTGCAGGGGAGGGCAGTTGGGGGCGGTCAGGCCAGCAGGGGAGGGCAGTTGGGGGTGATCGGGCCAGCTGGGTAGGGCAGTTGGGGGCGATCAGGCCTGCAGGGGAAGGCAGTTGGGGGTGATCAGGCCGGCAGGGGAGGGTAGTTGGGGGCGATCAGGCCGGCAGGGGAGGGCAGTTGGGGGTGATCAGGCCAGCAGGGGAGGGTAGTTGGGGGCGATCAGGCCGGCAGGGGAGGGCAGTTGGGGGTGATCAGGCCTGCAGGGGAAGGCAGTTGGGGGTGATCAGGCCTGCAGGGGAGGGCAGTTGGGGGCGATCAGGCCAGCAGGGGAGGGTAGTTGGGGGCGATCAGGCCAGCAGGGGAGGGTAGTTGGGGGCGATCAGGCCGGCAGGGGAGGGCAGTTGGGGGTGATCAGGCCTGCAGGGGAAGGCAGTTGGGGGTGATCAGGCCTGCAGGGGAGGGCAGTTGGGGGCGATCAGGCCAGCAGGGGAGGGCAGTTGGAGGGCGACCAGGCCGGCAGGGGAGGGCAGTTGGGGGTGACCAGGCCTGTAGGGGAGGGCAGTTGGGGGCGACCAGGCCAGCAGGGGAGGGCAGTTGGGGGTGATCAGGCCTGCAGGGGAGGGCAGTTGGGGGCAATCAGGCCAGCAGCGAAGGGTAGTTGGGGGCGACCAGGCCAGCAGAGGAGGGCAGTTGGGGGTGATCGGGCCAGCAGGGGAGGGCAGTTGGGGGTGATCGGGACAGCTGGGGAGGGCAGTTATGCGTCCATTGGGCTGGCAAGCGAGTGGTTAGGGGCAATCAGGAAGGCAGGCAGGCGTGCCGTTGGGAGCCAGCAGTCCCAGATTGTGAGAGGGATGTCCGACTGCTGGCTTAGGCCCATGCACCGGGCCTCTCGTAGAACTACAACATTGATGCCCGGCGTATGAGTAGCAGTCAATAGACTTAGCCTGAGACAAAGGCGGAAATTATCTGGGTTCCGCGGAGAAAGTGTACCCATTAGGATAGATTTTATCTCCCTGGACCTGAATCTCCTCAAGACAAAGGTAGAGAGAAGCTCCGTGAACAGATTACATGACGTCACCTGTCCTGAGGGACGATGCCTCCCGTCATCGCTGCTACCGTTGGCAAGATATCCATCAGGCTGGTAGGTTCATCAATGACGTTTCCGGCGGGCAATTTTCCGGGCCATCGGAAAAGTCCCGGCACTCGGATCCCGCCTTCCCAGCCGGCTGTGCCTTTCCCTCCTATGGGGCAAAGCAATGAAGTTGCAGTTAAAATAATGACTGATATAAGAGTATTTAAAAATGTCAATCACCCTCAATAAAGTCCATCTCTGCTCAGGGCCCACCATGGGCAGACACCTGACCTGATGGGGTCAGGGGTACAAGCCCATGGAACTCTATTTTCTTGGGCTGCTCATGGGTTCTTGCCCAAAGGTACTTTCTCAAGGAAGGGCAGTTAGGGGACGATCAGGCCAGTGGGGGAAGTTAGTTAGGGGTGATTTTGTTTAAAATAGCAGACATACCCCTCCCAGAATCCTTTCTGCTCTATTTTTCTCCATCCTTCTCTGCTGTACCTTTCTGCGGGATTTAACTCGCCTCTAAGGTATGACACTAGAGACCTGGTGCACAGATTCATGCACAGGTGGGGTCCCTCGGCCTGGCCTGTGGGGATTGGCCCATAACCGGCTCTCCGACATCCCCCAAGGGGTCCTGGATTGCGGTAGAGCAGTTTGCGGGTGACGCACCCCACAATCAGTCTCCCTCCTCTCTGGTTCTGGGTGTGTCACCCGAGAATCACAGCTGCCAAGTCACCACAGCTCCACAGCTCCTGCATTGAGCGTCTGCCCCCTGGTGGTCAGTGCGTGTCATAGCTACTGGTCGAATGGTTGAATGGTCAGCTGGTTGCTTAGGCTTTTATATAGATAGATAGATAATTTACATATTCTTATTGTTTTTCCTGGCGTGCCTCTTACCACGAAGGTGGAAAACTGTGTCTGATTTGTTCCCTGCTGAGTCCAGCATGCTGAAAAGTAATTGGATCAATGATAGGAGGACTTATAATCAGGTAGATAAAGCACCTGAATTAATCTAAAAAATAATCCTATTATTTTACATCTTAGAAAAAATGTACTTATGGGAAGAGGGGGTTAAGTTTTTCTTAAGTTTTCTTTGCAAGGCCTGTGGGAAGCGATGAGGGAGGTGACTCAGCTGTGAATCCAGCAAGGAGACCTGATACCCAGGGTCAGGCCAACCCACCAGGAGTCAAAACATCATCTCGTCCACATCATCTCACCCACATCATCTCACCGACATTGTCTCACCAACATCATCTCGTCCACATCATCTCGTCCACATCATCTCACCCACATTGTCTCGTCCACATCATCTCACCCACATCATCTCACCCACATCATCTCACCCACATCATCTCACCCACATCATCTCACCCACATCATCTTGTCCACATCATCTCGCCCACATCTCACCCACATCATCTCACACACATCATCTCACACACATCATCTCGTCCACATCATCTCGTCCACATCATCTCGTCCACATCATCTCGCCCACATCATCTCACCCACATCATCTCACACACATCATCTCACACACATCATCTCACACACATCATCTCACACACATCATCTCGTCCACATCATCTCGCCCACATCATCTCGCCCACATCCTCTCACCCACATCATCTCGCCCACATCATCTCACCCACATCATCTCACACACATCATCTCACACACATCATCTCACACACATCATCTCACACACATCATCTCGCCCACATCATCTCACCCACATCATCTCACCCACATCATCTCGTCCACATCATCTCGCCCACATCTCACCCACATCATCTCACACACATCATCTCACACACATCATCTCGTCCACATCATCTCGCCCACATCCTCTCACCCACATCATCTCACCCACATCATCTCCTCCACATCATCTCACCCACATCATCTCGTCCACATCATCTCACCCACATCATCTCACCCACATCATCTCACCCACATCATCTCAACCACATCATCTCACCCACATCATCTCGCCCACATCATCTCACCCACATCATCTTGTCCACATCATCTTGTCCACATCATCTCACACACACCGTCTCAACCACATCATCTTGTCCACATCATCTCACCCACAGCATTTCACCCACATCATCTCACCCACATCATCTCACCCACATCATCTCATCACCTGATGACTGAGAACAATAACTGATGTCTTCCTTCCCCCAGGGTTACACATAGCTGCATTCCATTCCCAGCCTCACCCTAGCCCCTTCCCCTTTATAATACTGTCCCCCGAATCATGCTGGAAGACACAACTTTTTGCTTGTCTTCTTGGTGGGCTGGCCTTCTCAATAAATGCCTTGTAGGATTCAACCCTACTTTCCTTATTGGACACAGCGACAGGAAGCCTGAGCCCACACAGGGGTTTCCAGGTAACATGAATTGTATGCATAGATGCTGACTTATTATTTCTCTATAAACCCAGAAATTTATTGGGAAAGGAAGCACCCGGTCACCAATGGACACCAGGATGACTAGCATACACCAGAATTTTCTTGACCCAACGAGGAGGAATGGCCATCGTACTGTGCAAATGGATTCTTATGATTTCATGGGTGGATGAGAAGAAAAGAGATTTGATGGACAGTAACCTCACAGGATTGTCCTATATCATAAAGAGGCAATATGCAAATTGACCATCATGCCCTCACAATACATGGCCACCCCCATGTGGTCTCAAGACGGCTGCCAGGGGAGGGCAGTTGTGGGCAATCAGGCCAGCAGGCGAGGGCAGTTAGGGGCGACCAGGCTGGCAGAGGAGGGCAGTTGGGGGCAATTGGGCTGGCAGGGGAGCAGTTAGGCATTGATCAGGTTGGCAGGGGAGTAGCTAGGCGTGATCAGGCTGGCAGGCAGGGGAGCAGT